>NC_090924.1:807254680-807570513 GCF_040938575.1 Ambystoma mexicanum | reverse complement strand
ACCTCAGCCATCTCGGTTGCGGTAGGCAGACCAGGCAATGGGGAAAAAATGAGCCAGTTTGGTCATGGTGTCAACTGTAACCATAATACATGTGCAGGAGTTGGAAACAGGAAGTTCCACAATGAAATCAGTAGAAATCAATCCCCAAGGGTGAGAGGGTACCTCAGGTTGGGTGAGAAGACCCAACGATTTGCCAGTTATGGACTTAGTCATGGTACAAACAGGGCAACTGTGTATGTATTCCTCAACATCCTTCTTGAGTTCTGGCCAAAAAAAAGAACGAGTGATAAATTCAGTGGTATTAAGCTTTCCATGATGACCTGCAGTGAGTGAATCATGACACCAATTTATGATCTTGAGACATAGTGGACCGGAAGGTATGTATAACCGATGGTTGAGGTATAGCAAACCCTCCTTTTTGGTGTAGGGTGTCTCTCCTCTGGGTTGCGGAACAGTACCCTCTGAAGCCACACCAGCTCGAACTTCTTCCAAAAAGGTTTTGGCAACAGTCAGGATCCTATTCCTGTGGAACATCGGCTCTGGGGTATGTCTTTTCTCCTCACATTTGGGACCCTTCCGAGAGAGCGCATCCGCAAGCGTATTGTTGGTACCAGGCAAGTAAGTAATTTGCAGATCATATTGGGCAAAGAAATATGCCCTACGGGCCTGCCTGGAGTTGACACTCCATATTCAGCAGAACCTTGAGATTCTTATGGTCCGTTCTGATGATAACGGTCTGCCTTGCTCCCATCAGTAGATGTCGCCAAGTCTCACATGCTTGTTTAATGGCCAGCAATTCTTTTTCCAGTACGGAGTAGTTGAGTTGGCTGGGAGTCAACATCTTAGAGAGGTAACAAATGGGGTGCTCCCGTTCCTCGAACACTTGTAGCATAACAGCTCCAATGGCCATGGCCGAGGCGTCAGTCTCGACGATGAACTGTCTGCTCTGGTCAGGATGGCGCAAAATGGGAGCAGTACAAAAGAGGTTCTTGAGATCGTGAAAACTCTGTTCTGCTTCGGAAATCCAGCGAAAGGGATTGTTGACCTTCTTGAGTAAAGAAGTTATAGGGAGGACTGCTTCAGAGAAGATTGGGATGAATGTGTGGTAGAAATTAGAGAGCCCGAGAAACCTTTGGACCTCTTTGATCGATGTCAGGGAAGGCCAGTCCAGAATGGCTGCTACCTTGCTGGGATCCATGGAGATACCTCTTTCAGAAAGGTGATACCCTAGATAGGGCACTGAAGTAGCAGCAAAAACACACTTCTCTGGTTTGACAAGGAGTTGGTTGTCTTTAAGCCTTTCCAGAACTTGTTGGACGTGGGTTTTGGGATCCTCAAGATTGCCGGAATATATCAGTATGTTGTCCAGGTATATGATCATGGAGACAGACAATAAGTCCGAAAACATCCGGTCCATAAACCGTTGAAAAGCAGCAGGAGCATTCACCAAACCAAAGGGCATGACTCGGTACTCAAATAAGCCGAAAGGAGTGTGAAAAGCGGTCTTCCATTCATCTCCTTTGGCGATGCGTAACAAATGATATGCATTTCTGAGGTCTAATTTGGTGAACCAACGTGCACCTTGAACAGCTTCAATGATCTCATGTATTAATGGCATGGGATACCGATCCCGGATGTTAACCTTGTTGAGGCCTCGGTAATCGATACAAGGGCGCAAGTCAGTAGAGTCCCTCTTCTTGACAAAGAACAAAGAAGCTCCGACAGGAGACTTGGAAGGTTGAATGAGCCCATTCTGAACATTGGCATCAAGATAATCTCTTAGAACCTTTCTTTCTGCTTGAGTTAAAGAGAACATCCTACAGAAGGGAACCAAAGCATTTGGTTCTAAGTCTATGGTACAATCTTCTGGCCTATGGGGAGGTAAGGTCGCTGGCTTTCTTTCGAAGAACACCTCCAAGTTAGGGGAACAGTACAGAGGTAGAGCATGAACCCCAGCCAGCTGTTTGGTAGACCCTGTAACAATCTGAGGAAGACCGTCATCAGAAAAACAGTTGAGCTTGCAGTAGGAGGAACAAAAATTTAGCTGATTGTCCGCCCAATTGACATGAGGGTTGTACTTTCTGAGCTATGTGATGCCAAGTATAACCGGAAAATGGGCAGCTCGAATAATGTCGAACCGGATTGTCTCGAAATGTTGAAATATGGTAACCGATAGGTCCTCGGTGGTGTGAGTAATGGGTCCTGAAGAGAGAGGAGAACCGTCGACCCCTTCAACCTTTTGATCTTCTTTGCGAGGCAGGGTGCGGAGACCCATTCTTTTGGTCCAGATGATGTCAACAAAGTTTCCGGCGGCCCCGCAGTCCAGAAGTGCAAGGCACTCAACTGCCCTGCCGTTGACCTTAATAATAACAGGAAGAACCATAAGCCTGGAATCCTCGGGGATGTAAGGAGCCGAAATTGAGAGAGAAACATAGGGACTGGTGGATGAATCTGAAGTCCCTCGGAACCAGGTCCCTACTGGCGCCGAGGGAAACCATTTCCCTGCCGTTTCTGAGGAAGTTCAGTACATTCTTTGAGGAGATGTTGATCCGACCCACAATAGGCACATAGGCCCTCTCCTTCCTTCTTCTTCTTTCAGCCACGGAAAGAGGTCCTCTAGTAGATCCAATCTGCATGGGTTCGTCTGAAATATGGGAAGGAGAGGAGGAGACGGTGGAGGATGAGGCGGGATCGGCAAAATGTACAGTAGTTCGTTGTTTCCGGCGTTCTGATCGTCGCTCCTGCAGTCTATATTCAATTTGTCAGGCTGCGGAAAGCAAATCCGGAAAAGAAGGCGGCCTGGATGCTCTGGCAAGTTCGTCCTTAATTTCCTCCTTGAGGCCTCGCCGGAATATGGCAAATTGTGCCTGTTCAGACCACCCAGCACCCGAAGCCAATCTCTTGACTCTGAAATGTACGATCGAACATCCGATGACCCTTGTCGGATATCCAACAGGTCCTCGCAGGCGGTGTAAGTCAACTCGGGCCTCTCAAAGGTTTGCTTCAACAGGTTCTGAAAACCAGCAAAATTGTGTAAGATGGGATTAGTCCCGGTAACCAGCAAAGTAACCCATGCCAGGGCATTGCCGGTCATGTTCGATATCATGAACCCGATCTTAGTCTGGTCGGTGGCAAACAGCCGGGGCCTGAAAGTAAAATATACTAAGCAGCCCTCCAAAAACTCTTTGACTTTTTTAGGGGTTCCATCGAACTTCCCTGCCGAAAGAGTCATGACAGGAAGTTCTGGGGATTGTGGTTCGCGGGCAGTAATCATCTGTTTCAAGACCACATTCTCTGCCTTAACAGTTTGTAACTCTTGGGACATTCCCTGAATGGCCTTCCATAGTTCTTGTATCTGCTCTTCCGCCAACATTTCTTCTGATTGGCGGTGCAATCTGTCCCGACTGGAAGATTCTGCCAACTCCCGTTCCTCCCCACTCTCCTCACCTGATTCAAAATCCTCCGGTTGCAGTTGCCTGTGAGAGAGGAAGTCCTTCTCCTTTTTATGTAGAACGTATCTGTCTCGAGAGGAAGCCACAGTTAGCGCTAAGTATAGCAAACCTGGGGCCCCCTTCCCGAGATCAGACAGTAGCGAAGGGAAAAAGCCTGGTCAGGCAGAAAAAACCCTCTGAGGAGTGAAGCAGCTTGAGAGGGTCAGGAGCAAGCAGTTGTAGTGGCGTTCTTGAGGTAGGTAGCTGATGGGAGCAGGCAAAGCCGGATATCCAAAGTAGAGAAGGAACCGGAGAGAGGGAGAGCGACCGGAAAGAGTACCAGCGGAGAAAACTACTCCGGAGCAACAGAAACCAAGGCGGCTGGAAGACAGCGCAGCCGAAGGTAAAGCAGAGAAGGCGGGCGCGGAGGGGCCACGCACCGCAAGAGAAAACAAGCCGGAAGGTAAGGAGAAAGCGGGAAGAGGAGGCAAGGCAAAGGTAGAAGGAGAGAGAGAAGGAAAGGTAGTCTGAGGGAGGCAGACCGAAGGTACAAGGAGGTGACCGTGGCGGTTGAGGCTGGAAAAACTAGCGTGTAAACCCAAAGATGCTAGCTAGCGCAGTGAAGGGGGTTGCAACGCGGCGATCGCTGGGAGAGGAGGAAAGAAATACTTCCCAGCGGCGCCATGTTGGAAAACCAATAGACCGTAGGGTGCGTAAAGGAGGAATCATGTAGCGGAACCTCCGCTCGCTCTTCCAGCGCATAGCCGCCAACGTGGATACAACCGACAAACAGGGCGGCGGATGACATATTGTCAAACACATTGTATGGAAGTTCCCAACATCAAGATCAAGATGGAAGGAATGGATATTCCAGAGAAGAGGACGGTGTCTTCCATCCCTCTTCAGTACTGGGAATTCGCTGAAGTATTCAAGGACACGTTGCCCAGAAGCCTCCCTCCTCACAGGCCTGAAGATTGCACCATCAACCTAATTCCTTCGGCACAAGTTTGCTTTGGTCGTATGTACCCTTTATCAATGCCAGAAAAGGAAACCTTGAGAGAATACGTAGATGCCCACCTCCGAATGGATTAATCCAAGAATCCAGATCGTCTTGTGGAGCATCACCGTTCTTTATACCAAAGAAGGATTCAGCAGAACTCAGGCCCTGCACTGATTATCGGGGGCTTAACCAAGTTACCGTCTGAGACCGCTATCCCATGCCTTTGATAAGGGACATTTTGTAAGTAGTAGAAGGGGCACAGTATTTCACCAAATTGGACCTCAGGGGAGCTTTACATCTCCTGAGGATCCGCAAGGGCGATGAATGGAAGACGGCCTTTTGGACCCCTTTGGGTCTCTTTGAATACAAGGTGATGCCTTTTGGGCTGGTTAATGCCCCCGCCATTTTTCAGCGGTTTATGGACAGGATAGTTTCAGATTTACTGTTGTTTCTGTCTATTTGGACGACATCTTGGTGTACTCCTGTAGCCTTCCAGAACATAGAAACCAGGTCAAGGAAGTGTTGTTCCGCCTGCAGGCTAACCGTTTACTAGTCAAACCCGAAAAGTGCACCTTTGAAGCCAGTTCGCTGACTTATTTGGGATTTATCCTCTCAAGTGAAGGTGTACAGATGGACCCCAGTAAGGTCCGGACCATTCAAGATTGGAAGGAACCCCAAAACATCAAGGAGATTTAGAGGTTCCTAGGTTTGGCAAACATTTATAGACAATTCATCCCAAATTTCTCCAGACTAGTACAACCCATCACCCATCTTCTCAAGAAGGGCATCAAGTTTGTGTTTTATCAGGATCAAAAGGAAGAATTTCGCTGCTTAAAGGATCATTTCTCTACAGCTCCCATCCTAGTAAAGCCAGATCAAAACAAACCATTCATCCTCGAGACTGATGCCTCCGCTGGGGCGGTGGGAGCAGTACTGTTGCAAAAGACCGAAGACGGATAGGAACATCCAATCACTTATTATTCAAAGTCTTTGACCAGTAGTGAACAGAACTACTCCGTCCTCGAGAAGGAACTGTTAGCCATGAAACTGGCATGCCAAGAATGGCGCCATCTGTTACAAGCGACTAATCATAAGTTCCTCATTCGCACTGACCACCAAAACCTAAAGCTCCTTTAACAAATGGAATGCACCAATGCTTGCCATGCCCTTTTGGCCTATTTTTTCTTACAGTTCGATTTCTATCTTACCTACATCCCAGGAACTGAGAATCAGGTTGCTGATGCTCTATCCCGAAGTCAAGGAGAAGAGTCAACCAAGGTCCAGGGTCACGAATTAGTGCTCCCAGGGATACAAAGAGTGGCTATGGTGGTTCCTTTTTTGAAAGACCTCTTAGCGCAATACCAACATGAGAAGGAACATCCTCACTCGGTCACTCAAGACCAGAATGGCCTGTACAACCATGAGAAGGCCCTCTATATTCCTTCTAAAACCCTTCAGAATCATATTCTCAAAAGGTGTCATGATGCTCCATTGTTTGGTCATCCAGACATACGCAAGACCCAGGATCTCATATGCTGTCAATTTTGGTGGCCCTCCCTCCTTCAAGATGTAGACAGATACGTCTCATTGTGTCCGATCTGCGCCCGCAGAAAGAATTCCACAGGTAGGCCGATCGGCCTGCTACAACAGCCCCAGATACCAGGAAGAGCTTGGGAACACATCTCTACTGATTTCATAGTGGAATGACCTCTCTCCGAGGGTATGAATACCATCATGGTAACAATCGATTCCTTCAGCAAATTGGCACAGTTCTCTGCCATATCTCACCTACCTTCTGCTCCAGAGATGGCTGCAATTTTCCTAAGGGATATAGTCCGTTTGCACGGCTTACCAAGAACCATAATCTCGGACAGAGGGTCTCAGTACACCTATAAGTTCTGGTCAGCCTTATTCCAGCAGTTGGGTATTGACAAAGCATTATCATCTGGCTACCATCCACAAAACAATGGTCAGACTGAGAGGCTTAACTCCAGTTTTTGCAGCAATAAGCAAGATGAATAGGTCTCCTTCCTCCCTCAAGCAAAATTCGCCTACAATAATGCTCTTCGTACATGCATCCAGATGAGTCCGTTCTTCTGTACATATGGATACCATCCCAAACCCTTGCCATGGATAGGTACACCTTCCACCAGTGCACCTGCCATTGACAGCCTTTTGGCTGAACTACTAGAGGTTCAGAAAACCACCAAGAATGTGCTGGAGGCCAGCAGACGGACGCATAAGAGGTGGGCCGACCAGAAGAGAGCGACTAACCCAGACTGGAAGCCCAACCAGTTAGCCTGGTTATCCATGAAGTTTCTGCCAAGATGGGTTCATACAGGCAAATGTGCACCTCGTTTTATAGGACCCTTCCCCATTGTCTCCAAGATCAATCCCATAGCCTACATGCTTAAACTTCCTGACAACCTTCTGAGGATACACCCAGCCTTCCATACCTCTTTGGTTAAAGAATACAAAACAGACCCTTGTTTACGGAAGACTTCAAACCAGTGTCCTCCTCACCTGCCTGACCAGGAGGAGTACGAAGTGGCATATCTGGTAGATTCCCGCTACCCTAAGCGTTGGATTCAATATCTGGTTCACTGGAAGGGCTATTCTCAGGAAGAAAGAACATGGAAATCCAAAAGTCACCTCCATGCCCCTAGACTCATCAATTGTTTTCATCAACTTCATCCAGCGAAACCCAGAGGGCACCCGAGGAGGAAGGGGTATACTGTCAGGATTCGCCCCTGGAAGTTATGGAGTACATGGCGACTCTAACACGACTCAGTGTACCTTCAGGTCTAATCCTCACTCAATATGGCGGCCCTTTCCTTTAAATCAGGACCAGGCCCCTTTTTCAGCGCGTTGTATCTGTTTCTTCACAGCCACCCTCAACGCTGCTGCGCTTCTGGCAGAGTTTTTTCCCTTCTACGGATTCTTCCTTGCCGCCTGCATTTTCTTCCCGAACTGCTGCGTTCTGCAGTGTTTGCTCCTACTGTTTGTTGTTTCTTTTCTTCCGTCTCTGACTCTCTATCGTAGACTCCTCCTACGTTCCGCCGGTGTTTTTGTAGCTTTCTTGCCTTCATTACTGTGTATTCAACCTTCTTACCGCTTACGCTGTCTTTTGTAATTCACTCTTGTGGTGTCAACGGCTAGTTTAGCCGTTCTGATTTTTTTCTCCGTTCGCTGTCACGGAACTGCTTTTACTTTCACCACACCGCGGCTCTGTGGTTTCTGCTCGCGGTCACGGAGCTGTTTTCACTTTTAACCACAGCCGCGGCTTGGTTGCCCCCATCGCTCCACCGGATTCAGTTGTATATCAGGTACGTGGGTGTATACTACTACCTCTTAGTCATAAATTGTTCTCTCACTTTTCTTATTGACACTCTCCTCTCAGCTCTTACGTTCTCTTAACGGAGCCCCTTCTATTCCTCACATTACCAGTCATCCTGTTTACAAACTACTCACCCAGGTTCAGCTGTATATCAGACATCCTGTCTACGAACTGCCTAAAAACTGTCACTTACCCCAGAGGACTGATCACCAACCAAGATACCAAACCTTCAACATCTTCCGGCAGATCCAGCTCAAGGAAATAACATTGTCGGCACCACCAGGGTTTTTTCCGCCTATCTGGCTTTTTCCGTGTGATCTGGGGTTTGGCTCCTCGGGGTTCCCCTTAGACATGTTCCCTCTCCTGTCAAGGAGGCTTCTGAGGAAGCCAGGCCTTATTTATACAAAAAGAATAAGAAGCCTTTCCAGAAAAGGTTGACCACTGAACCCAAGAAATCCAGAAGAAAGCCTACCGCAGAAACCAAGGACAGTCCATCAGAAGCATCAGGTGAGGAGGAGGTTGGGAAGGAAGGGACCTTACCTGGCAGTCTTGACAATACCTCATATCGCTCTAGCGATGAAGGCAGCACAGGAGCCAATGGCCCTGATTTACAGCAGAGCTCTAGTCGAGGAAGAGGGAAAGGCCAGAGAGGGGCTAATCGACAACGCCAAGGGATGCCTTTTTTAGGGCAAGGCCCGAATCGAGGGGATTGGGACAATCAAATCAGAACGAGAAATCGATCCAGGAATCAGTGGTGATCAATCTGTCTGGTCACATTTTGAGCAAAGAAGAAGAGGCCATTTTAAACACAAGCCTTCATTTTGTCACCACCAAATTTCATGATCCTTTTGAATTCAGAATTGAGTTCCAGGCCTTCATGCGTAAAAATCATTTTAATGAATACTTCAGTGAAGAAAAGGAATATACTAATGATAACCTTAGTGGACTCTGTAACCCGTCCTCTTTAAACGCCCCCTCCTACTCGTTTTCACCTGAGTCTTTGGTTTTTGAATGCCAGGTTTTGGCAGAGGTTAAGAAATTTGAAAGTCAGGAGAGGTCCCCCAACTCTAACTTTAGCAGCGCCCAGAGAGCTCTCACTATGAAATTGGCCAAAGACAAATTTTTAGTGATCAGACAAGCTGATAAAGGTGGGGCAATTGTTTTGATGAATCGGTGTGACTACATTACTGAATGTGACAGATTGCTAGCTGATGAGACGTGCTACCGACGACTCTCAGAGGATCCATCCAAAGAGCTTATGGAAGCCATAAAAGAAAAAGTCTAAAGTGCCTTTGAATCTGAAATGATTAGCAAACAGGAATATGAATATCTTACAAGGGAACAAGGGAGAGTGCCGGTATTTTACATCTTACCCAAAATACATAAAGATTTGGTACACACCCCCCCCCCCCGGGCGTCCCATTGTGTCTGGAGTTAATTCCATTTTGGAACCACTGTCTAAATTTGTTGACTTTTATTTAAGATCTTTGTACTCAAAATGCATAGTTACCTCATAGACACGACTGATGCTATCACGAAGATAGAGAATTTACCATTTGTATATGGCCATTCATTACTTATCAGTCTTGACATTCAGTCTCTGTATACTATGATCCCTCAAAAAGCTATTTTGGATGTTATTGAGGAAATCTTGTTGGGCAGAGAAGATGGACATCCAGTGAGTAATGGTTTCATTGTATGGTGTATTGAACTCACACTCACCTGAAACCTTTTACAGTTTCAAGGAAAGTATTTTCAACAAATTGAGGGTACTGCAATGGGGGCTGTTATGGCCCAAACTTAGCCAACCTGTACGTTGAATTCTTTGAGAAGTCTATCATATATCAGGCCACTAATCCTTTCGGTTATCTATTGAGGAAATGGCTTTGTTATATTGACAATGTTCTCATTGTGTGGGATGAATCCCTGGAACAGGCTAACAGTTTTGTAGACTGATTGAATCAACAAAACCGTTTTTTGAAATTTAACAAATGTATTAGCGAAAGTGAAATTAACTTTCTGGACATCACCATCTTCCATTCGAGTGAGATACTGAAAGTTAAACCTTAAAGTAAGACTACTGACAAAAATGCCTTACTCAACTATAGCAGTCACCACGCTAAACATATGAAAATGAATCTGCCCTTTGGACAGTTCCTTAGATTAAAGAGGAATAGTAGTTGTAAGAAAGACTACAGTAAGAGCGCTAATATTTTGACTCAGAAGCTGCTGACCAAGGGCTATCCCCCATGAGTGATCAGGATGGCTTCCAAGAGGGCCTACAACAATAAGCGGGAAGCTCTGTTAGAAAAGACCCAGAAAGAGGCCAGAGAGATTGGGGCAGTGTTTGTAAACACGTACTCCAATCTGTCGTATAATATCAAAACCATTATCAAAAAAACGCTGAAAAAGGACTACCATGGGAAAGTAGTTTTGCCTCCAATGGTCGCGTTTAAGAAGAGCCAGAGTTACGGAATATGTTGGTCGTAATGATGTAACAGAAACTCAGATTAAACAAACCTGATTAACCACACTGTGGGGTCTACCGGATATAAAGGGACACTTTCCCTGTGGAAAAATGCAGTATGTGTGCACAAACAGAGGAAAAAAGGACCTTGCAAACAGATATGGTGTGGAATTTTAATGAAATGACAAATTGTAATACCAAGAATGTCATTTATTTGATCACGTGCCCCTGTGGCTTACAATATGTAGGCAAGACAAACAGAAAGTGCTGTGTTCGTATGATTGAACATCGGAGCTGCATAAAGAATAAAATAATCACAGCCCCTCTAGTCAAACATTTCTTGGAGAAAGGTCATACACACACAGGCTTTACATGGCTAATATTAAAAAAGGTACATGGTATCAGCAAGCAGGAAATTGACCGCAAGTTGCTTAATTTTGAAAAAAAATGATTTTCAAATTACAGTCATATGGTATGTTTGAATGAGGTAATTGATTGGCATTGTGTGAATCTAATTTGAAAATGATCTCTGTTGAGTCGACATAGAGAAATAGTGTGTGACCTTTGTTTGAATCATATGGTCTGGCGAAGTCTAGACAAGTTCATCTGTTATATAGCCAATGCATTTGTTCCACCATGTCTTAATTATAACCAACATCTATTAGATTCCTAGCCATGATGGGCTCAGGGTTTTGCTTCCATAAATGTTCAAGCTTTGATCATTGGCAATATTTGTATATTCATAATATGGTGATTGGGGTACTTGCGGCCCCTCCCTTGCTATTGTCGTGTTGCCTGTGCCCTATTCGTGTAGGATGCATTTCTGTAAAAGCTCAAACATAGATATGCAATTTGATATAGTTCTGACGAGTGATCTAAAGAATATAATTATTTGTTTACTTTAGATGACGCCTTTATGCATTGCCTTAATGACGTTGGTTTTAGGCTGCTTCAATATCTACCACGGGTGGCATCAACTATTAAGAATTTTTGAGTATTCCACTCCCCACCTCGGTGCGTACACACATGTGGATGAATGGTCTTTTGCGCGCCTTGCTATTGCTGGACTGGGCTGATTTTGCATTTTTTTCAAATTTTTTCCAGCTTCTTTTGTATGCTGTAAATTGTTTGCAGCTGTTTTTACTCATGCCGTAATGTTCCTTTGCAAACTTAGTACTATTCCTCCAATATGGCTGCATTCTTTTTCACCCGTAAGTGGTCCGTCCTTTGTGACTGTTACCCTCTATTTAATGGTGAAGTCTGTTGTCTCTGTTCATCTTTGGTTGCATTTCCGCATTCGGATACAGCCGTTGTGGTTCAATCGGACGGACGTGTCAGTGGTTTTCTGCCGCTGCTGTGGTGAGTAACTTGTGAAACACGGCTGCGTTGTAGACCATATGCCTCATGTTTGCCTTGCATGCTGACCCTTTTCTAACAGTTCTGATACAACTTTTGAAGGAGGTTTGGTGTTGCTATCCTAACATTGGGGATGGTGGTGGTTACATCTTGTTCTCCTCTGTGCAGCGGTTCACATGCGTTTTCATAATATGCAGTTGGTCCCTCACAGGTCGTGTCACTATATATGATACTAGCAACCACTGGGTGCAAAGCTTATTGTTGTTGTGTGGGATGACTACTAAGCTGCTGGCTGAGAATTTTCATTTTTTTTAGACAAGATATTTGGTGATAATTGAAAACAATGTGTTTTTATGTTTTGGTCCTAAGCTAAGGTGGGACGCGATTTGGAGTTCTTTTGTGATCCACAAGTTGACTTTGGGGCACCTTGTAATCCCTCATATAAACATCGGGCGGGATTTCAACTTGGCTGAAGGTAATTGATGGGAATGAGACCCTCCCTTATGATTTTATGTCCGGATAGGAACCAGCCACCCATACTAATAGTTGGGTGTGTGTTTTTCTTGTCTCTGCAGTGTCCTTTACTCTATATTGGGGCAACTTTTATTGCCTTTGGTGGTAGTAGATGCATCTGATAATTTGTGCTTGTGGTGTAGCATAAACTAATAGCACACCTTTGAAGAGATTACACAGTGAAGGACATTTTTGAAGTTCATTTATAGAACGTGTGTGAGGTTGGCTTTATGGGTGGCCTGTCCTCTAGTCCACTTACTCCAGAAATGTATATTGTAGTGTGTGGTTATGTATTTAGTATTCTGTGACCCCTCCCTTAAAATCTCTTTTGTTTTATGTTTTGTATTTTAGATACATCCATTTTTGTGATGTGAGAAATGACCCCTTGTACACAGTGTTGAAGCAGTCTACAACAAGGTTTACAGAAGTTTTCCCCTGAATAATGTGCACCCCATTGAGGCTTTGGAAGAACAGAAACATGTCGGGAATCATTTTACAATACATGTAGAATGTTTATTGTTTTAGTAGAGTGTCTTTTGTGTTTGTTTAATCATGTTAGGAGTTTTTTAGACAACATGTTTAGGTATTAGGTTATTGGTTTCACTGTGTTCTATGTTTTGGGTCTGTTTATGTTTTTACTTGAACTTATTTGGTTCTGAATAAATTTAAATTATATATTTTTTTGACATATTGCAGCATGCAGTCAATTTTTTACGGACCAAGTGTGCCGGGTCATCAGGTATTTTTGGGTTGTGTGGTCAAGACAATTGGTATACCGTTCAGTTCTATCTCCTTTATAAAAACATATAGATTTCCCCTGCTGGTGGCGAAAGCTAGCGTGTTTGGTAAGGGTATTATACACCTATTTATAACACAGATACAAAAATTAAAACACTCGAAATTAGATGACATAGATCTGCATCTAGCAAAAGCTAATAATTGCCATAAGCTCAGTGAGACGCATGTCACGGGTGGAGGACCAAATGAGCGTCCCCCATTTTGGTTGAATATTGCCAATGAGATTGATAATGCGGCCAGCAGTTCCTGCTATTGAGCCCACTAGAAATGATGTGTTTTGACCTGTGAAATCTAACCAGACAAGCTACTTGCTACCCCTTTGGTTTCCCTTGCTACCCCTAAAAAAATGAAAGGTGACTCTTTCTTTCTGGAGTGCCTGGAATTTATGTTGAGGCCTCTTAAAAAAGACAGGGGTTTCTAAAAGTGTGACAATCTGAGCAGTGAGCCTAAATAAGAAAGAATAGGAATAAAAAACAATGTATCTTTCTGGAATTCTATTTAATAATTGCTAGACGCATTATAGGGGTGAAAGGTCATGTTCTATTGCTCCCCATGATGTTACTTCGGTATGGGGTCAAATGTCATCACTTCCTGTGATGTCTTCAGAGGTCAAGGGTCATGGGATGTCACTTCTGCTACCCCTGGCATTTTGGTGAAATAGGTTCCCTGGCGATAGTCATACAGCACCTAAGTATGCTCACACCAACACCCTCTACAAGGATCCTAGCTTTACGCCCTTGGTGACTCACTTGACTAATTTCCAACTAATGCGGGAATAAGTGGACACAGACTTAAAGTTGCCTTTTTGAATATCAGATCACTGATTAGTCATGCCCAAGACATCCATGAGCTGATCCAGGACACTCAGCTCAACATTTTATTTCTCTCTGAGGCCTGGATCAGAGACACCAGTGGACCATCCATTCGTCTTACAGTCCCCTCAGGGTAGTCCATCTTCTGCAAAAACAGAGAAGAGGGTCTCGGAGGCAGAGTGGAAATCATAGCAAAATCTGATTTGGTGCTCTTTGTTTCTCCCATCTCCTACCATGGTTGCAAAATCGTACTAGTTAAACTGACCCCCAACCCGAATACATTTGTGAATTTTATTCTTATTTATTGCCATCCATTGGCTATGCCGGACTTCTTAGAAGATATTTCTCAGACCCTAAGCTCCCTTGAGGGTCGAAACTGAGGCCCTCTTCTCTTAGGTGATTTTAATTACTGAAGGGGAGCTATTGAACTTCAACAAACCTTAAGAAATTGTAACTTCTAAGTGGTAAACAAGGACCCTACCACTGATAAGAACCACATGTTGGATTGGGTGGTCTCTAGAAATTTCTTAACCACTATTGATCGAGCATATCCCTGTATTTGGTCAGATCATTACAAAGTGGAATTCCACTTCCAACTATGGTAGTTTAACCTCAGAATCCCTCCAAGACCATTATCAATTGTAACTTCAATCGTAACTTCAAAAGGATTCAGGTGCAGGACCTGTCCTAAGGTTTATCAACTCTCATGACTGAGACTGCGAGTGAGGATTCAGCTGAGTACTTGGCCTCTTCATTCTCAAGCCCCTTTTCTAAACTGTTTAATGCAAAAACCCCTTGTTGCTCTAAAAGTGATCTAAAATTGTGAGGGATAGCCCCGATCACAAAAAAATATTCACTCCTGAACTCACAGCAGTAAAGAAGGGAAAACGGAAACTAGAAGTATGCTGGTTAAAAGATCAAACTGATGAAAACAAATCAATGTGGAAAGAACTAGATAAAACCTACACAAATAAAATCATTGAAACTAAGAAGGGGTATTATAATCTTGAGATTAGCCAGGCCTCCAACTGCCCAAAAAAACTTTTTAAATTCTTAGAATTCTTGAAAAACCAAAGTCCCTTCTTACTCCATGTGTTCCTTCTAAGCAGGGCTCCATAGATGTACAAACAGCATTATAAGCCAAAATAATGAAGACATGAGAGAAAATCAGCATAGCACTGCCTAATGTTGCACTCTCGATTAAGATTCAGAGTCATGCTCTTAGAAGCAAAACTACCAATCTTTTCACCTTCTCACCTACATCTGTCCTAGAGGTGCAGAATCTTGTATCCACTATGCGTCCCACCTCACGCTCTGAAAACATCATCCCGCCTAAGCTCATCTTGGAACACTGAGACCTTTTTTCCTCTTTTATGACCAGGATTATTAATGCATCCTTTAGAGATGGCTTGGTGCATTCAGCAATTAAAGCTGTTACAGTTACTCCACTGCTAAAACACACAGTCTGGACTCTAGGGATCCAGGCAATCTGAGACATATAACCAACTGTCAATTCCTCTTTAAATTCTTGGATAAAACTGCTTGCATGCAATTTCAAGCTTTCGTAAAAACACATAACGTCCTCCACGACAGACAATAAGGTTTTTCGACCCCGCTACAGTACTGAGACAGCGCTACTCGATCTAAAATCTCAAATGCTGGTATCTAAAAAAAAGGACAAAGTGGGAATGCTGGTACTTCTGGGGCCGTCAGCGGCTTTCGACTTGGTCGATAACCAACAGCTCCTGCAACCCGGTTGATTGGTTTAATTCATTTCTATCAGGACGCAAATCCAAAATTCAGTGCGGATCAGTCCTCTCTCTGTCAGCTCCTACTATTTGGTGCGGAGTTCCTCAAGGGGCAATTTTTCCCCTATCTTGTTCAACATATACAAACAAGAACTCACTGTTCACTATTGGATGATCAAGGGGTATTTTTTACAAACTACGCCGATGACAACCAGCTGGTCTTAGAATCCACTGGGGACCATTTCAAGGATAACAGATCCATCTCCCACATCTTCCGCAAGGTAGAACTGTGGATGGCCCCCAACTGACTTTCTTGAACACCAACAAGACAGAGATTCTGTCTTTTGGCTCCAGGCAGGCCCGGGCGAAACTCAATCCGGCTTTCACGAGTTTTAGAATCGGAGACAACACCATCCAGGTTCAAACTAAAGTGAAAATGTTTGGTGTTCAGCTGGATGCCACTCTGAGTTCTGAGGCACATGTCAATCAGCTTATATGAAATAGCAATTTCCAGCTGCACCTTCTCAAAAACATTTGTCCGTACATTTCGGAAGAGGACAGTGACACCATAGCTCAAGTAACTATCAACTAGAGTTTAGTTTATTGTAACTCCCTATGGATTGGAGCCTCAAACTCATGGCTAAAAAAATTTAAGGTTCTGCAAAACAATGCTGTGCGTATCGTCAAAAAGGTTGCTAGGCATACTAACATCTCCGATCACTGACATACCCTTCACTGGCTTCCTGTCAAAGAATGAATCCTGTTTAAGACAGGACATATGGTTTTCAAGTGGATCTTTGGACAAGCCCCTGCTTATCTAAAATCATCCACAATATTGCCTGCCAAGAAATCTGCGCTCTAGTGGAAAGAAGCAGATTATCTACTCTGGTCATAGACGTACTAATGGACTTGGCAGATCTTTTCCAGTTAAAGCAGCAATCTTTTGGAACACTCTCCCCATTAACTTGTGGTTGGAAGAGGCACTAGGAACTTTCAGAAAAACTTGGAAAACATAACTTTTCAAGTGGTGCGCTCCTCCTGATTGTACACACCCATTTTGTCATGTTCCTTGATGGTCGTCCTGCCGTGTGAGTGTTATGGGCACCCTGATGCCCACAGGCCTTCTGTGCCTTCCAAATTAATAAATAAATAAAATAAATTATATGATATCTTACTTCATTTATAACATGCCTGTACACAAGTTCAATGCTATATAGCAGGCAAATTAGCATATTCCAATCAGCAAAGAGGTCATCAAGAGGTTCTACCACATGTAGTGCTGGATATGCTAAAACAGATGGGAGGGGTATGACAACACCTTCAATAAAAGGACATGCATTACCACCATGAGTACAAGTTTCAACATCCCTACCTTATACTGAAATATTTTCCTTTCCCAGGAACAGCGGCAACACTTCTGGGAACTCCCAGGTGTCACAATCAATGGTGGTACACAATTTCAGCAACATGATCAATTAATTTGCCAGACAAAATAATATCCATGTACCATGAATCAAACACAAGTGCAGATGTTGTAAGGAACTTTTTAGACATCAATGGAATATGGCCGTGGCTTGATGCTGGTGGAGATGACTGCTTAGGCGCCCAGCTCAGGCCCACCACAACAAACATCATCCTGCAACCTCACCTTTACACTTCAAATCCTCCCCCTCTCCTCACCTTATTCCAGCGACGGCTGTGGGCTACTTGCTTTCTGGTTCTGGCATGCTGCGGCACCAATACAAATATTTGTTTCCGTCCTGCAAGTCCTCTGTCGGTGAGAACTGCTATCATCCGTCATCCTAAAGTACAAACAGTAGGGGTACCCCTTGTAGCTAATGTGGATTGGGGGTTGAAAATAATGATTAACTTACAAAAAAGGAAATCCACATTTGGGAATAATTTTCATTTCATTGTTGCGTTTAAATACATTTCAGAAAGAGGGCTTTTGTGTGCTCAATGAGTCACTAAGGGAGCAACACAGCGAGAGCACTCTACAATTGAATCAAAGTTTATTATACAGTTTCTAAATGTAAATTGCCTGATGAAGAAATTGTTATGATATGTGTACTTGTTTTTAACCCATTGGAATTGTATGTAATTTTATCTAAGATTTCTATTTTTGTAAAGGTTACTGTGTAGCCAAATAAATAAAAAATAAATGAAAATAAATAAAAAATAAATAAATAAATACAATTAGTTAAAGAGAAAAAAGGACAAAGGAACAAAATCATCCCAGTTTTTTAAATCCAAGTGGTGGAGGGAACTTACTTCCTCGTAGAGGTAAGCAGGACACGGGGCTTGTGAAAGCTCAAAGGATTGAGCAGAATTTCCATGTCACTAAACATGAGCAAGAAAAACAAAAAAGAGCATGCAGATGCCATGAAACAGCGCCATCTGGTGTAACAGTGCTGGCTAGGTAGCTCGAAGCAGGCATTTTATGTTGTTATATTTGTTGCTTACTGTTTAGGGCGTGTGTAGCCACTAGGTGCTTTGAGCAGCTGATTTTCAATCGGGCGTCTGAGTCTGCTGCTGTTTGTCAGAAAGTGCTGGTCATTCTGATGTGTGTGCGAAGTTTAGGTCGCAGACAAATCATTCTTAATTCAAATGTCTCCAATTTAATATTTTGTGGTGATGTGAACCAAGTACTAGACCCCTTCTTAGATAGAAAATCCAAATGCTCCTACAAGATTTCCAAGTCCCATATAGCTTTTAGACACTGCTTAACTGAAACCGGACTTATTGACACTTGGAGATGGGCCCATCAAGTTGACCTAGAATATATATTTCATTCTCATCCCCATGATACCCTATCGCACCTTGATTACATTTTCTCTGCTAAATCCCTTACGAATACCATTATATACTCCCTCATTTCTAACATTATCATCTCTTATCATGCCCCAGTCATAACTACCTTTGATTTCTCTGACATTAAAAAACCATCCTCTAGATGGAAATTCAATAACTGCCTCCTTCATGACCAACAATTCATCATCATTCATGTCCACCCAACAGAACTTTTTTGCAGAAAACCTAGATGAAGATACCTCCACCTCTACTAACTGGGACACCTTTAAAGCTGCCCTAAGAGGTCATATAATTGCCTTCTTCAGTATGAAAAATAAGCAATACAAAAATACATTGATTCTCTATATCCTCAGCATACTAGTGCAGAGAAAAAACACTATGGCTTGTCCACAAACAACGATCTTCGCACAGTCTTGTCCCTACGCTTTCAAATTAATGAAGCACTTACTGAACAAGCTGCAGGTGCCATCTTAAAATATAAATCCAAAATGTACCAAAGCTCCAACAAAGTGGGCAAAGCTCTGGCTTCCTATGTCAAAGTTTGCTCAGGTCAATTGGGACTATATATTCCATGCTCTGCAGTGGCATGGCTGTGGTTAGGGCTTCATATTCCTTGTTAAACTTCTGTACTCTGATCGCAAATCCTCTATACGTATCACTGGTCAATCCACATCCTTTTTTTCTTTACAAAGAGGATCTAGGCAGGGATGCCCTCTATCCCCTATTCTATATGTACTACCCCTTGAACCCTTTTAGCACTCATCCGATCTGATAAGAATATTCCTGGGATTGCATCTGGCATGCATGAAATCAAGATTGCCGCCTATGCGGATGATATTTTTATTCCTATGAAAAATCCTAAACAACACTGACCCTATTTGCTGGCCAGAGTACAAGATGTGTCATCTGTATCCAGATATAAGCTCAATAGGGACAAATCAGAGCTGTTACCCCTTAATCCGTTCTGCCTCAAACAAGAATTAGACGTCTTTGGCATCAAATGGTGCAATAGCTCCTTCAAATAGTTAGGCTTCTGACATACCTCCTTGCTTAGCAGCACTATCAAAATAAATCTAGATGCCTTACTCAACAGGCTTAAAGAATTATCCTCCAGCTGGTCCCATCTTTAGTCATCCTGGTGGGGTTGCCTGGACACTATTAAGATGATATTTTCCCCTATTCTGCTATACTATTTACACATTCTTCCTGTACCTCTCCCAACTACATTTTACAAATCCATTTGCACAATTCGGCTAAACTTCCTTTGGGGAAAAGGCAAAAGCAAAAGAATTGCAATCAACAATCTCAAAACCCCTTATGAAAGAGGTGGTGTCAGATATCCGGATTTCAAATGATATCACTACACCTTCATACTTAAGTAAACATGCTGTTGGTATACCCCTTCTGATTTAAATGAACCCATCCTGGTGCATAATAGAAAAACAGTTTGTTTCCACTCATAATATCGCTGGTACATTGTATCTCTCTTATCGATTTTCCACTACTCTCTCCGAGCCGATCAAAGCTTCCAGATCTGCCCTTAGAGCACTCCTCTTCTTGTCTATCAATTCCCTGTCCCAGGAACTATCCCCATATTTGTGGTATAACAAATCTATTAAGAGTAATAACAGAGTTTTATATCGGAGATCATGGCTCACCAATGGTATTAGGTGTATCCATCAGATTGTGCAAAATCACACCATTGCTTAATTTCATGACCTCAATAATTCATTCTCTCTATATCTATCTGACTTAACCTTTTACAACAAACCAGTCAACACCTGTCTGGACGGTCTTCAAGCTCAGGACAACAATGTTCCCTCATCAGACACCACAAAGCTACAATTAATAGCCATAACCCCTGATATCCGAGCCGTCAAACTTTATAAACTGTTGACCACAGCTGACTTCCCTACCATCAAATTATTCTCACAATCCAAATGGGAGACAGATTGTGGTCTTGTCTTCTATGATCATACTTGGTCTCAGCTATGGATTATGACCTGCTCCGGCTGTGGTAAGAAATCTGGAAATACCTGACAGCAATCTTCAATATACATGATCCTCTATCCCTTGCAAATGAGTTCCTGGGAAGTATTGCCATCAATGTGGATGATTCCCTCCCCTGCCCCATCCTCTATGGCCTCTTTATCGCTATTGCCATCAAGCTCATTACTGCCAATTGGAAAAGCTTTCAAAACATCTCTGCTAAAGGCTGGTGGAACAATATCTGCCACACACATAGAATTGAGCACTGTATGGCTATGTATCTTGATACTGTCCCCAAACACAATTTGAAATGGGCTCCCTTTATTAATTACTTAGACCATCATAATATGTCTGCAACTGGTTCATGAAGTTTCACTTATGTCTGTACCACAGAAATTTCAAATTAACAATTATATGTTCTGCAAGATCCTCAATGGTATATGAGCAAACTAATTAACTATATCCTTCCTCCCCATTCCCCTTTCCTTGTGTATTGTGTCTGACTCTTGTTTTTTCCCCAGTCTTTCTAAAAGTGAATTGTTTATCCACTCCTTTTCGTATCACATAACAGTGAATGATTATTTTATTCTCTTTATGCTTGACTTTGATTACTTAATTCACCTGTTTTTCTCCATTTACCTATTTCTGCCTATAACGATTGTAATATAGTGTCTCAAATCTCGCCTCAATGTATAACACATTTATCTTTTTATCATATCCAATCATTCCAATGTTCTGTGGTTCATTCTCCAAAGTTCAATACAAATTTAACAAACTAAAAAAAAAAAAATCAATGGAATTCCTGGGGTGTGCAATGGTATTGATTGCAAGTATGTGTGTGTGTACTGCCCACTAGTCAATGAACAGATGTGCATGAACTGGAGACACTGGCCTTCTATGAAGGTTCAGATGGAGAATGACATTGCCCACATCAACCTGATTGTCAACACCAACTTTCCAGGAATAACAAATGACAGCTACATATACCTCTGCTCTTTCATAGCACATCAAGTCGAAGCTGGAAGATATGGGGACTCATGGTTGCTTGGAAATTCCTCTCACACAACCATCTAAATTCATACAACTGACATGGGGTAAGGCACATTACATGGTGCCTCTGCCATCCACTGAGGGACAGAGGGTATCCTATAATCACTTACCGTCACACACGTTTCCTGAACCCAACAACCTAAATCCAGCAAATGCATAAAGCAGAACACATTTGCACAAAAAATCCCATTTAGCACAAGGATTGGTCTACTCAAGACACACTTCAAGTGTCTCATCCATTTGGGGGGGGGAGGAAAATGCATAACTCATTGACTGCATGTAAGATGATAGTTTCTTGTGCTGTGTTACATAACACAGTGTTCGATGTGACTTGCATGCCAAGATCTGCCCAGATCTGCAGCCCCCGCTACCGGCCACACCTGATGTAGTTGCTGGACAGAAGCATGTGTCTGGCACCATACAAGATGACCTAGTACAGATACATATAGATGGAATGAATAATGGGTAGACCTATTATCTGTGGCTCATGTGCGTGTATGATGAGAACATGTGCAGGGCAATGGCCAGTGACTGTTTATGACATGCAAGTTCTCTCAGTTGTATGCCACAACTGCATGAAGACAAATCTAATGTTGAGCCCTTAGCAGTACCTTCACATCTGGGAATATAGAGGCATTGGCAAGGTAAATACAACCACGTGTGTGATAACTTCTCTGTGCTTGCACATAAACACACACATATCACTCACGAACATAACCAAATGAATTGGTGATTTTGCAACCTCTTAAATTGTGAAGAATACTACAATCTGCCGGGACCGTGAGCAATCAGAAGAAAATACACACAACACATATGTAGTAAACAAGGATATGCAAGTCCTGACCCAAGGAATTAATGGGCTGTCTCACAGTTACAAGTAAAAACCTCCTCAGCATGAGCCATTGAAAAAACGTAAACATAATGCATAACAAAATAGCATAAAAACCATACAAACGTAACAAACATTGGAAATACATGAAAGTACATGGTGCTTGCTGTATCACAAGCCGCTGACCCCACTGCCTGGCCCATCTCCAGAAGATTGAGTTTTGAGCTGGAGAGGTGTGGCTGGGGGATGCAGGCCCAGTGATGACATGCTGAACGCTGTTTCTAGTCAACCCTGTCAACGTCACTGTCAACTAACCCTCAATGGCAGCAGCATTCCGATTGGCAGCAGTCATGCTTTTAGCATGTTGCTGCATCTCCAATCGCATCTGCCTGTGGGATGGGTGCTGCATGCTGTTGTGCATCTCGGCAGAAATATCTGTGGTGGCCCATAATTCCTGCCTGACAGCTCTGTTCTCTTCACGAGTGTCCTTGACCTCCCGCATCTTGGCTGGACTGTTTTCTGCAGACTATATTAAAAAATCAAGGAGCTCCTCTCTGACAGAAGGTAGTCTCTGATGATGCCTACACATCCCTTCTTCTCATGGAAAGTAGGAGCATGAGACCTGTTAGTTTGTGCTGACCTTCTTGGTTTAGTGTGTCATTGTTCTATGCCTGGGGTTTGGTGTGGTGGTTCTTCCTTGGAATGGTTGGGGCCATCCTTTGCCAGAGGTTGTGCATCTACAGTCTCATCCCCTTTGTAACTGAACCTTTCCATGTCTTCCTGTTCAACATTTCCATTGCATTCTCATCACAGTCCAATATCAGCATGCCACAGTCACAGGTCACACTTTTCATTCGTATACACAATCATTTCTTGGGGATACTGATAGAGGAATGTTAGGGAATACTCGTGTGCAGCTTATGTTGCAGTCATGTACAAGAAAACACAGGTCCATGGGATTATGTGCACAAGAAATGACTACCTTTGGGGAGGCCTCCACCCTCTCTATATTCCATTATGGCTACTATGGCTACATAGGAGTTAACCTTCATGTTATATTACTTGATTTTCCACTATTGTATGCCACCACATAATGCACAAAGATACAAGGGGTCCTGGGTGACTGGATCATCACGTATGTGTGATTGTGTGGGTGTATGCTCAGCAAATGGCCTTCCTTCTGCTTTTGATAAATCCTCCCCAAACTTATTTGGAAGCATGCTACCAGGTGGGCATAGTTTTGGCGGACTGTACTACTGGTAGAACCTTTCTTCATCACATTTCAAATGCACTTTGTTGGCATATATATGGGGCCATATGATATTGGAGGTGACTTACCTGACACTGTCTTTGCTGTGTCAGATCCCCCTATGTGTTCCATGGAAAGTGTGTGCAGCATTTCAGCTACTTACTCCTCCACCGGAGTTAGCTTGTCAGCGCTGGCGCCCCCCATTTTGACACTAGCCTGTGCATGGAGGTCTGATATGTTTCACATTGTTGTCCACCACATATATCATCCCCAAACTGATTTGGAATAAAAAATCAGAAGCACATGAAGAAAATCTTGAGTAGAAAGAGGAGCATGAACACATGACTGCTGCCCTGCAAATGGGTGTTGGACAGAGCGTTAAGCCTTTTTGAAGGCTTCCAGGGATAGCTTAGCCAGAGATTGGCCAATTTGAGGATTCACCAGGGGGACCAATAGGTGCCAGGAGAAGTGTGGAAGAGGTAGAAAGACTGGGCTATACAAAGGTCCATCAGACTTTTTTGGGGCAAAATCAATTGGAGTGGTGGTGAATCAAGAGAAAAGGCAGAGGGTGAACAGTGGAGTGGAATGCTGAGGATACTATGGCAGTGTTCTGAGAAAGTTCATGTAGAAGGTGAGGTAGAAGGGAGAAAAGTGAGAGGAACATTAAAGGGGTGCAGGTAGAGCTAGAATGAGACAAGGAAGATCACAGATCGACGAAGGATGGGATAGAGATAAAGGGAGGGATACAAACCGCTTGAAACACCTGTGTATAGGCGCGTTACAAATGCCATATCATATCATATCAAACGGAGTGAAAACAAGAATGGCAAGGGGAGAGACTCTAAACGAGGAAGGTAGATAGAAATGGCCACACTCATTTTAATTTCCCTATCAAGATTAGAAAGGCTTAGATAATAGGGGGTTACCTTGCTTGTGGGTACCTTGGGGAGAATCTGGGGATTAGGAATGTCTGGGATAGGGAGGAGGGATCACAGGGATCGAGATAGCCATAGGAACTCCCTAGTTTTAACCATCCCAGTCTTCGAGACCAATTGGTTCAAACTTTAATAAAACACCTTCAATCTATTGTCTTTGTCGGTGGGTTATTGAGGCCATCTGTAACAGTAGAAACACGTTTCATTTTATTCTGTGGCATTCCTCATAAAAACTGCTTTCTTCATGTTGTTTTGAAGTTGTGAGGGTGATCTGCAGGTTCCTGCAAGTACAAAGTACGCCACAGAAAAACGTATCATAATTATATGTAAAGGGATGTGGGAAGTGATGATCATCCCCCGTTGATGACCCCTAGGATCTAATGACGTGTTATTTATATAGCACTTATGCATAAGTGGTTTACATAGAACACATATACATACAGTATCACCCAAACAGAGTTGGTACTCAATTATCGACCTTGGAAGGATTCATACCTGCAACCTGCAAATCACACACATATCACAGCAACAAGCATGTAACCCACTGAGCTATCTTGCCAACCTCTAATGTTGTTGGTCATCGTAAATCCCATTTGATATGTATGTGCTCATGGGCTTTGCAACAGGGGACAGTGCGTTAAGATGATTATCACATCCAACATCCGCTGAATTTGAAGGGTTTTTCGTGTTAAATCTGATCATCTTAACTGTCCCTTAACTAAAGATTTTTCAATTAATTTCAAGGGTTTTGTTATACCAAAGTTTATTTCAGGGCCACTAGCCATGGCCGCCACATGTTGCACCAATAGGTTTCTTTAGAAACCACTAGCCCTTCCTTCGGCCGTGGCAACTGCACATGTGGCAACTGTACATGTTAACTCACACCTCACCTTGCCTGCCCTTGGATTCTCAGTCTGTTTTGCAGAGTGAGACACAATGCAATACTGTGCTTCCTTCTGACAACTGTGGCCCAATGCACTACAATGGCAGTTTACTGCTTCTACTTAAGGCCTATTCATAAAAAGGCATGGCTTTGGCTCATAACATCTAGCATCCCTACAAACATGGGATGTTATAATATCGTGTCATATGCTTCACACTATGTGTTCTAAACCTGTAAAAAAAGGCACATGCTCATCATGTGTAAAAAATAAAAACATAGCAAGATGTAGTCTTATGTAAAAAAAGGGAAATGCAATTATCTGTGTGTATACAGTTAGTATAGCTCAGTGGAACTGGTAGTATAGCCAGTGGCAACACGCTCACCTTGGAAGCAGGACAACGCATATCAACACAAGATTGAATCTTGGGTCTGCGCTTAGAAACCTCTTTGGTATTAAGTGTGTTATAAAAAAAACAATTATAATGACATAATATGTGCTGTGCCAGATAATGAGAAAGTACCTGTTGCACTGTGCAGATTTTTTGTCTGGTGTCATGCGCATGACTGTGGGCAGGTGTGACATTCAAGGTGCTGTGTGTTCCTTGTGAAGTAAGATGCATGAAGTTATGTGGTGTCATGTTCCTGGCCTTTTCTGCCATCTTGTGCAAACAAGGGGTGAATAATATAGTGTCATGCTATGTGTTTTGGGTCGTGTTCAAGCGTGAAGCAATGTGTTGTAATGTGCTGCACAATGCATATGGAGTGTAGTGCATTTGAACAGTGCTATGTTAGATGTCCCATTGCTTGACAAAAAGCAAAAATGCTATCCCTGCTTATGTTATATAGAAAATATAAGCCAAACCCACACTCCTGAGATATGCTACGGTTCCAGAGACACATAGGGCCTCATTACAGGTCAGGCGCTACGGAATTAAAAGTGGCAGTAAACCGGCCGCCACTGTTAATTCCGAACTGCCCGATCCCGAGTCCTGCAGATGAGAGGTGATCTTCCCGCCAGGTCTGACCTGGCGGGTTTAACACCTCCCGCCTGCAGGCGGACGTGGAAACACCAGCACCATCACGAGATGGTGCCGGTGTTTCCACTTCCCCATTCCCATTGAGTCCTATGGGACTCAATGGGAATGGGGATTTACACCATTCCGCCTCCGGGATTCCCAAGACACCATGGTCGTAATTAAAAATTACCGCCGGGCTCGTAATGAGGCCCTATGTCACTGTCTGGGGCCCTGATGCACTGCTAGATGATCATCCTCAGGCGGTACCTGTGCTCCCGGTGGTGGCGGTGCACCTGCATCTGAACAGGAGGATACTCAGTGAATTCAAGTGCTCTTGAACCCAAGGAAGGAAACAGTTTGAAGGAGATTGGGATGATCCATATTGTCAACGCAGCTGAAAGGTCTAGAAAACTGAGAAAGGAGGGATGGAAATATAAGTGTGACAGCAGTGATTTAAACCATGGCAGTCACATCTGAAGAAAAAATCATGACAGGCTCAGAAATTACCTTGCCATGATATACGACTTCTCCTGTACTCACACACATTTCTGCGCATTTAAATCTCATCCCGTTAGTAAATTCCAGATGCACTTTTAAATGCACAGAGAATTTGAGAATTGGGCTGCTCCTTCATTTGGAGCAAGTGATATCTCCTCACTTGCAGCAACAAAGGTGTTGAGAAGCTGGTCTGTAAATATGTAAATACTGGCCTCAAACTTTTAAAAAGCGTGTTAATGCCCTCCAGTCTTTGTTGCTGGATTATGTTCCTGTTCTAACCCTTTCAGCACACAGAATATGTCATACAACACAATGCTCTTATCTCAATGCACCTTATCTTAGGACTGCCTGTGCTAATGTTTTTGCCTACTTTGCAAGTCATTTCTGCTTGAAATATGTAGTGGTCCAAAGGCTTCCACTGTGGCAAGCTTCTGCTTCGAGCTGCCGAAATAGATACAGATACAAATGCAGGGCAAGGAAGTGTTTATTTAACGGATTCCCTTACACATGTGTCATTACCTTGTTTGGCTGAAAGGAACCACTGTGCCCGTCTGGCTTTGTGATGCCAGCCCCTACTGCCTGAAAACTCTGGCACAGAGTTGAGCTGCTTCAATTTATAAAAGGGGATCTAATCATTTGTGTGTTTTCAGGATGGGCTAACACGCTTGCATTTCAATATGGAGTGTGGGGCTCTGAGATTTGTTTTTCAGGTACATTTTTGCCTCCTACTATGTAGGAATGGTTCGTGAATTTGGTGTCATATGTGTATAGTGAAAACAAGTGGTGACTAAGTGTGAGTTTGTCGAAACTACCAACCCATGCCAAGGTAGAACCAAAGTAAACACACTTGGAAAACCTAGAGCATGCATGAAATGACTCATAAAAAGGGGGATGATGGAAAGAGGTGAGATCATTTTTTCCAACAAACACTGGGGAGCTATATGTAGGTATTACATTCCAAATCTTACGTAAGCACAATTTCACATCTATTTGCTTTTAAATGAGTTTCTGTGAACACCTGTGTAATCTTCGTTCACATTTCCCATCCTTTGAGGTGCATAACGATGGTCCAGTTAATTTAATATTTACTATGAGTTGAATCAATTAAATGCAGAACCATTGGTGCTGCCATGTTTCTGGTGTGGATGCAACCAACATTTGCCAGAAGGCATGTGTTTAAGGTGAAGATGGTTATCTCATTCGCCATTTGCACTTGATTTGGTAAACCACTGTGGATGAGTTGCAGTTTTTCATGGTATTCTGTTTCTGGGGTATTTAAGTCCTCTGTCTACTCCCGTTGTATTACTTGTAAGTTTGCACACAACACTCATCCACGGGCTTGGTATCCAATGATCTCTAGAAGATCCCGTCACTCTTTGATGGAGTACTGAGGTGTCTGTGGGTGACGCTGGACATGTTTCCTAACCAAGTAGTTATGCATACATTTGCTTTTTTCCAAGCAAACAGTGGTCGTTTTAATTGATTGGGCCTTCTAGACAACAGACGCCAACATTTTTGGTTGGTGTTGGATTAAAGATTGTTGAAGGAACTAGCACACACCAATCAATCTTCCTGTTGCATAACTATCTTAACAACTAGCATAGTTTCATGATCATCATTCTTGGCTCTCCTCTGTTCGTTTTTTCTCCTTTTTTTAGAGTTTATTTTGTGTTTCAATTCCAATTATAGTTTCTTGGTCTCTTCTTCAAATTGTATGTTATCATTGCAGTTAAAGTATCATTGGAGGAATTGCCCGACCTACTGGATGGCAGGCGAGATCCCACGTTATGGGTACGTTTGGTACGGTTTGAGGAAGTGAGCAGGGTAGTGCGGTAACGGTATGTGCAAGTGCTTTGTTGAACTCACTTAAGGCAAGTTCATTAGTTGAAGCAGGGATCAAGTCGAGGGTACACGCTGGTGGATAGAGCCCACCCACTTTTTTCAGATGGTGGAATCAGTGCCCCCCAGCTAAAATGAGACACCAGCAAAGGTGAAAGGTGACCTCAGGGATCGAACCACAGTCAGGTTTGCAGGCTGGACTCTTCACAACTGCACTATATAAGCTGATGAAAAAGAACAAACAACTAAAGGTGAAATGTCCCATATCGATACTGCAAGTTCCAGGGAAAACATTTGCATTGCTTCTTGAAGTTTGAAATATGCACACCGTTTAACATTTTCAAAAAAACTATTAGAAGAAAATGCCCTCTGTTTGTTTTGAAGAGACAAATAACTGCATTTACCTTCTAGAGGTGCCAACACATTACAATGATGCTACATTCGGCCTATAGAAACCACAATTACAGGGCATATACAGTAGGCCAGCAGTGAACAACAACGATAGGGTGTGGTAGGCCAGTAGAAATCACACATTGCAGTGTGCATTGAGTGTCAACCGAAAATTGCAGTAAGGATGCATTTGTCTGATAGTGACCTAAAGCTACAGTGAGGGTACAGTGGCCTTCTAGTAATACAACATTACAGTTAGGATGCAGTTTACAGGTACTGAACAAATAAGAGTGAGGATACACTCAGCCAGTACAAACCACACATTATAGCTAGGATTCAGTTTGCTGATAGTGATCAATAATTACAGATGTGATATAAAAGACCATTAATGATCGGTCATAATCATGACATGTTATTGGAGATGAACGGTTACTTTGGAGGTATTTGGGGCAGGGGAAGGGGCCCTAGGACTTCACAGGTCCGAACAGGGCCAAACAGAATCTGCATTTTTCAGTACAGCCGTTACAGCCAGGAGATGGGTTACCAATGAAATTATGTTAATTTAATGCCCAGGCCAATCGCAACCAGGTCTCGATCAGTTATGGCCTGCGGCTGAGACACGCTTAGGTACTGCGGAGGGGGGAATAGTGCTTGCACCGGCTGAGCAACAGATCACTGCAGGAGTGAGTAAGAACTTGAACACATGGGTTAGAGGATTAGTAGGGTGATCAGCTTCTCTTAAGATGATTTTCCTCTTTGCTGGTGTCTGGAGACCCAGGGTGACGCCCGAATGGACCAATCACAGCACCACCTGGAACAAATCTAGGCACGGACTTCAGCTCAAACAGGTGCTGAGGAGGGAAGACTGGTGCTTACTCCAGCAGGGCTGTTGAGGGTGTTGAGGCAATGATGAGCTTGTCGAGAAGCTTCTTACAGGATGACATTCCCCAGTGCTGGTTTCTGCGGACCTGTGGCCATTTAACCACCTGGACAAATCACGGCTCTGCGTGAATAAGGTATGGCTGCTAGTTGCAACACATTTATGGGCTGAGGAGGGAAGACTGGTGGTCGCATCATTAGCGCTCCCGCTCCCCGCGGGTGCTTGTGAATTGAGATGTAGAGGGCCGCTGGGGCCAAGGTTGAGCAGGAGAAGCAGCTCCTTTCAGATGGTTTTGCCTAGTTTTTGTTTTCAGGAGTCTGCAGTCATGTGACCACTTGGGCCAATTGAGGCACTGCCTGCATCAGATATGTCAAATGGCTCGAACATATTCGGCAGATGTGGGGGGAAGAATGGTGCTCGCACCAGCAGAGCTAGTTCAGAACTTTGACATCAGAATGCTTTATTAGATAAGAAAGATCACACGTTTTAGTTGGATGCATCCGAAGTATTAAGGAGAATGCAAACGATGCACACTGCCACCATGAACCAGAAAGACCTTCTCTCTGCAGTTCTATTCATATTAAAAGAGTACATCCTTTAGTAGAGAGGTGATATCTGTCCCTTTATCATAACAGCGCACAAAGATAATACTCAATTGTTAATCTATAGTGTTAATTTCAGCAAATCTTATTATCCAATATACGACACTTAAAAGCATGTTTTTAAAGTGTTTTAACAATTGAACGTTGTCTATATAGTATTAATGATGAATCTACGGATACCACAGAGGCCCATAGAGAAAGGAACTTTGAAAACAGGAATGAGGTATTTGCTGATGTGCACCAATGAGCTATCCGTTCAGAAACGGCCTGCTTGCACTAATACTAGGACCACCCTAGAAAAGTGGACTTTTGTTATTTGCTACTGAATTACTTCACGTATGTGTGAACGCTGACTCATTTCATATTCTGAATTGCCTTGGCGAATCTCTTCCTACTTCATGATGCCCGTTGTGTGCGTCTTTCCTGCAGAGTTGCACACTTCGGATACACATGTGACTTACGGAATATGGTTCTTTTGTTCTGTGTATGAAGACATCTGCATCGCATGACTGATCGGGAGCAACATCTGCAACGTGTAAGAGGCGCCAGCCATGCAAAAACAGCTGAACGCATGTGTAATCGTAATGGCTTTTTAAGACCAGAACAGCAGTCAGTCCTCGAGAAAGTAACTTATGCTGATTTGGACATTTTCAACGGTACTGAACTTGTCTTTCTTGAAGATTTCACCGCATATGACATATGGCTATTTTGCGATTCATCCATTGCCAGTTGTACTTCTATCAGAAACCTTCACATGTCTTCCAAATCCTTGGCAGCGTTTCTCTTTCAGTTCGAGATGAAAATGACACATGACGAGTACAGATGAATGATGACAATGTGTCAAAATAGTCAAAATGGCTTTTAGAACTTGTTTTTTTTTTAATGGAACCTTATGTGGGTAAACACGATGGTTAGTCACGTGACCCGCTTAATGCGTGGTGCTACAGAATTGATATCTTTTAATACATTTGTCAAATGCAAATGCAGAGTGTCATCCAACAAAAACCAACAGGAAAAGCTGAACTCCCAAAACGTCCACCAAATATTATGTAGCTATTAACCAAAATCCTCCCCAGGGTATGTATATATGGTAACCTAATGTGGCCGTTATCTCCCCTTTTTAGTAGCCCCCTGCATATTCAAAGGTGCCATCTAAATCCACACCTAAAGTACACCAGCTAAATTATAGAATGTGAAAGCATTGAATACCATCTGGTGTATGTAAAAATTCATAGCCTACACCTCAAATGACAGGCTTCCGCTGTGTTAAAGTGAGAGAGTTACTACTCATCCTCTTTGCTGCCTTTCACATATGATAACAATATACATACATATGTATGTAAGGAACTATGTTAAAATGTATCCCATCATTCCTCCAAAACTGCAGCTACCTTCTCAGGATTGGGTTTGCCAATGTGTCCAATGAATGAATATCATAGGTTGTGCCTAGTGATATTTAAGTAAGGTGGTCTTATATAGTGTAGTTCTGACATTTGTTGTTGGACTTCATGTGCGTGGCTTTGCAAGGATAAGTGGGTGGCTGTTTGTGGGACAGTGAGATAGGCAAATCTGAAATATGTGATGCATGTGGAACATATCTGGGTCCTGCGTGTTGCTGTGCTTCTTTGGGTTTGTTGGGGACCCATAGGCCTATGTTGGGCGGGGAAGTGCTAGCTTATAAAATGTATATTCAAGGCAAAATGATGTGGTTAATCCAATCTATAAAGCATGGTTTGTCAACTGGACCGCCCCATCCCATCAAATGCCATGCCAAAATCAAAGGGTGAATGTTGCATCAGTATTCGGAAATGCAGCTCCTTCCCTACCATGGCACAGTGCAAGTCCAAAGGACACAGGAGCACAGGTTAACAACTGCTGTTACAGCAATGTCACTGAAGTGCAGAGGCTGCAATTAAATCTGCACTTCTCATCCAAAACCACATAATAATGATGCTAAATTATCAGTCTGGTAGCAGGATAATATGTCAATATAATCTGTACCTAGGCCTTGGTATGGCTGCTGATAGTTCACATCATTATTAAAGACCAGATCTGATGTATAGCATAGCCGTTTCAACCTTGTGAGCTGGGATCAGATAGGAGAGGCAATGTGGATTCCAAGCACATGCCTGTCTGTAATCCTATGAATGGGACAAAGGGCAGGACACCTGCCTTTGTTGACACTATAGGAGGTTGGTTAACTCCTCCCTGCCAGGCTGAGTGACTTGCAACAAGAGCTCACATGGGAGCCTGGCTTCAAAATGGCAATTCCATGACAAAGGCCTGCCTCACAAAAGGGCTTTGCACACCAACATGCTCATAACATGCAGGATTAGAACAGGGGGCAGGTTTAGGCCGACAGGCAGAAGAAAAGAGCACAAGGAAGAATGGATACATCTAACTTGATGTTCTGTGTGCTTCTCTTTCCTTCTGTCTCATATACTTCCTGTAGAGCAACACAATTTAGGTATGATGAAAAAAGGAACATGTCACTTGGTATCTTAACAAGGATTAAACTCATTAAAGCAGATTTTCTTTTCACCATTTCTCTGTGGGCTTTTGCATTTATGTGAAAGGTGTCTCCCCATTATTCTTTGATGGATTCTCAGACTTCATGAAGAACTAATGTGTACCTCTTTTGGGATAGCAGACCTTTCCAAAATCCTCCCCCAATGAGGTGAAGAAGGAGAGTTCCCAGGCATATTCAATATCTGCTCCCTATTCATCCCAAGAGCATATTGAAGCTAAAATACTGATGGAGAAAGACCTGCCCCTCCACCAGCTACACTGTAACTCAAGACCTTAATGGATGTGAAAAACTCCTTCAGGTCTTAGCCAGCTTTTCCCAGTTTGGGAGAATGGGAACAAGGACATGTATTGTCCATGTACCCGCATTGGGACTCACAGCACTAAACAAAGCAAAACAGCTGTTTTCCTGCATTCTACTATGTCAAACCATAGTTGAGCCATCGTGAACCATGTTCCAAATTCATTCAAACCAAGAAGACCTGCAGTGCACCATACCAGTTCAGTGCATCTATTTCCCTGGCTCACCAGAAGCTTGCCGCTGTGGAATCCTTTGAACCATTAGATATGAATTGGCTGCCTGTCCGTGATCGCATTCTGTTCAAAACTCTGGCTATCAGCCGCAAATGTATAACCAATAAAGCACCAAAATATCTATCTACTAAATTCACCAAATGCCAATCCACCATACTCACACGTTCCACTTACCTGCACCATCTCTCCATTCCAAGATATAACCATCAAAGGTCTGGTGGGACTAGCTTCAGGGGAATAGCATCTAAGAACTGGAATGCCCTGTCCGCCTCTCTAAGATCCGAACTCTCCTATTTGGCTTTCTGCAAAAACCCTAAAAACATGGTTACTCTGTAGAGAGCAGGAACACGGAACTGAATTTACAACTTAGCCTATCTACTAACTAATAACATGCCTGCAAAGAGCAATTTACCACTATGTGAGTTTACCTGAACTCTTATATGTAACTAACGTCTTGATGCCTCCCGGCTTAGTGTGCTTTATAAATGCCAATCTAAATAAATAAATAAACTGCCCCTCAAACCACCAGCATCTTCAGCATTGGACCCAGCTTGAATCTGTTCTGACACTGATGGCCTCATTGACCTGTATCCTTCAAACACAGCATCAAACTGTAGCAGCTTCATCTCAATCCCATCTCAAGGATTGCTCCCTGTGTGGATCTCCTGGAACTCATTGCATTCAAACCAGGTTTGACCCACTAGCACAACATTGTGAAGCCTGGCTCAAAGCTGATGACATGCCAAGAATTGATAAAGATAATGGTGGAAGGCCCCTACCCGATGGTCCCCTGATGGGACTCTTGAAACAGGTTAAGACCCGATTTGCACCTTTCACAAAGCCATATGTTTTTGGACAATTACTTTCCCCCCCATGCTGAATATCCAGGGTGCTTTCACCATTACATTCTACAATTCTCTGATTTCCTATACAGTGGTGGGATTCTGTTGTTTTGTTCTAGTAGGGTTCAATTGCATATTGGTGTGCTTAATTAAGGTATATACATGTTATTGAACCATGATTGGATATTCCTTTATTTTGGACGGTTGAAGTTGCTGTTTGGGTTGCAACTATCCCCATTCACACCCGTCTTGAGAGTATAGCCTGCCAACAGCTCATGTTACCACAAAAAGCAAAGGAAGGATATCTCTTACCTGTGCCTATTTGACCTTCATTATTGGGATCATTTTTTGTTTGGTAGAAGTGTGGGAGCTGAGTAGGCAGTTTAGCCACTTCTCATCCTTGCACTCCAGCAGAGAAGTATGTACTTTATCACAGAGACAGGCCAAGATGTGATAACTCAGCATGCTTTGGTTGATGTTATCCACTTATTTGTGGAGTGTAAAAGGACTGGGGAGCTTAGTTGTAGCTCTATAGTGTTTGTCAGTTGTTGACTGGGCCTGTGGGGCTGCCTCTGGGTGATGTGCATGTGGACTGTAAGGTGGTATGAGATTTTAGAAGGGAGTCGGTTTGACAAATGGGGGTACAATTAATGGGGAAGAGGTAGGAGGTTGTATGCAACTGCGAGTGAAGTGAGTGTGTGGTTCGCGAGTGGTTTGCTGCGAGATTCATTTTGGTGTTATCGGATGTAACCCAGGGGAACCCATCTGCTGAAGGCTTAATTGGTGGTATGCATACAGGTTCCTGGTAATTTCTATGGTTTGTAGGCTGCCTTCCACAGGCCAAAGTTGACACACAGAGGCAATTGTTTGTCTGGAGTTATGTTGCTTATCTTATTAGAATGCTAGTTGAAAATCCAGGCTTCAGCCTTTTTCGGAAATGTTAGGTAGTCTTCTTCTGTACAGAGGTTTTTGAGTAGGGAGTTCCAGAGTTTGTTTGCTAAGTGGGAGCATGTTCACCCTTCATGCTGTTTGCATCTTCTTAAAATTTGGTAATGTTAGCAGTGCACTTTGGCTGAATCACAGTGTTCTCTTTTGTATGTAATATGAGATGTTCCTACTGATGGATGTGGGCCGCTGTCATAGTAAAAGTGAAAAGCGGTGCTTAGAGTCAATGGAGTGCTGGGGTGATGTGTTAATGTTCTTTTCTGTTTTAGGAATATTCGGGCTGCTGCATTTTAGACATTTTGTGGTTTGTAAATTAGATCATCAGGGAGTCCAAGGTAAATCCTCTTGGCTTAGTTGATAGTTGATATTAATAGTGGGATAACTGCCACAGTCCTATGCATATAGATCAAGTAAGGCATATTGAGTTGTAAGATGCGTAGTTGAAATAACCATCTCCTTATATCACCTTTATGTGTGTTTGTCCATTGTGATACTAAGGTTTCTTACAATTGATGCATAGTGGGCAAGGGCCTATTATGTGCTGTAATGGGGCTACTGTGGGGATGAAGTGGTATCTGACAGCAGTTCCTTTTTAGATGGGTGGATCTTAAGTCATTTAGAGGTCATTCAAGAGACCACATGGGCAAGATCTGTGCTGAGGTCAGGTGTGTCCATTGATGGGTTTGTGTAAGCAATCTGTGTGTCATGTGCATAATTAAACACGTGAGGCCTTATTATTGATGAGATCCATGAAGTCATGTATATGTGTAAAAGGAGAGGTGAGTGTCCAGAACCTTATGATTCTCCACATGTCAGCAAATGAAATGGTAATCTGACAAGGGCCATAAGTGTTATTTCAGCTCTCTAACTCAGGAAGGTTGGGATCCTTTGTAGGGTAGTTACTTTCACCCCAATGTTCATTACTCTTTTAGTTGGCGCTCATGACTGATTGTTTTGAGTGCAGTGTTGATGTCCAATAGGATGAGTGCAACGGTTGCTTATCTTGTCCAAAAAAAAACAACAACGGGCCTGGTTCATGGACATGTTTTATAATGGTGAAATCCCATAGCAAAACGTTCCATGAATCAGGTCGAAATTGTGTATTATGTTCCTCTCCCGGCCTGAGTATGCACTGGGATTCATGGAGAGTATTGCTGATCCGAATGTATTCTCAAAGCTCTTGGTGTATTAATCCCATGAGGATAGTGGACTTTTATTATTTGAATGTTTTTGCTTTTTAGTGGCAGTATTGCCAATGGTAGGCTCGTTTGTCTGCTGAGAGGTTGCTTCTCCCGATTTGCTCTACCGTCTGTTTTTCTTTTCCGATGTGATTCAGTTTGGGAGAAAAACCTCTGGAAACTGGTTTCTTTTTCAAAATTTTGAATGTATTTTGGGTACTTTGTTGTACAGTGTGGTGTTTATCCCGTTGTGAATGTCGTTCAGTTGGTCATCCAGTGTTCTGGTCAGTGTCTTGGTGTTAATCGGTGGCTTGAAGCTATTCCAGGAAGGTGTATATTTTGATCTTTTTCCATGGTCTGCTATCTGTTGGGGGTTTTGTGAGTGGTGAATGTTAGGAGATGATGGTGAACAGGATGAAAGACTGAGGAGGAAACAGTGGTGAAATTCCCATTGCAGAAAGCACCATCAAAGTTGCATCTGGATTCATGTATAGGTCTTTTAAAGTTGGTTACATAGAAATAATTGGGAGTTGCCTTTTCATCCTTTTCAAGCCAAATTTGAAGTTTCCCAATATGGTGAGGTGATGGGAATCCAGGGATAAATTAGTAATTATGTCAGCCAGGTTGTCTGGGAAGGATAGGTTGTTGGAAGGTGGTCTATATATGAGAAGTAAGGATAGTGTACACGTGTAGAAATTGATAAGATTAACAGGGGAGATTTGTAGTCCATGATACTGGATTGTTAATTTGCACTTTGATGGTAACTGTGCCGTCAAGTATGATACATCCTCCTATATCGTCTTACCTGTTAGGAAACTTATTTTTGCAGCCTGCATGGATAATTTTGTGTATGATTTATGAGTAGCCCTCTTAGAGCCAGATTTATGTGATCAAGAATAGGTCTACTTTATCTTTTCACAGAAGATCATACATTTCAGAAGAATGTTTGTGGCAGAGCAGACATTGATAAGGATACTCTTCTACCAACAACATTTTATGTGCCTCATTTGTTTAGACTAGATTTCATCAATTGTTTTAATTATTTGCATCATGGCCATCTGTAGCTTCTTGGTTGTTGCCTTTGAAAAAAGGCTAAGTAGGTTATTTGTGGGGGCCAGGTAGTTTGTACTTGTGACAGTGATGGATGGCTAGGGGTATTTTGTATGCCATGATCTGAGGTGTCCCCTGGAGTGGTATGCTTCTGGTGGTTGTGTAGATCTGAAAGTCAAGAAGAGGTTAGCTTTAAGGTTGGGGTAGTTTATATTGCTTTCGGTTATGTCACTGTGCACTGAGCTGTTCATTAGATTGCTATGTGGGAAGTTGTTTGGGGATGCTTGGAGCTGAAAGCTTTAGGGTCTTTTAGCCTGTGGAATATATCAGTCTCCATTGTGCCTCGTGGATTTGATTTGTAAATGCAGTAAAAACATCCTCCTTAGGCGTCCTGAAGTTTTCTTCAGATCTGATTCTACTATCCTTCAGTTTTTTACACTTGATAATGTCTTGTAGAGGGAGGAGTACATGGGCCAGGTAAGATAAGGTAAGATAAAGTAGGGTGAGGTACGTGATTATGAAGTTGTGTTGGTAGTATGTTCAGCTTTTCTTTGATGGATAGTCCATTTGCAACTATTGAGCTCTCACTGCATCACAGGCTAGCAAGTAAGGAGCTAGGTAGGCTAGGCAACATTTCACCTGATTATTTAAATGTACCTGCCTATGCAAAAGTTATTTCGGTATGAGAGTTTTATTGTAATGTGCTTACTTCCTGTCTTATCTTCTATATATGCATGGTGATGTACTTCTCCAAATGGAGAGCATTTTGTATTGCAGCTGAAGTGCAACATAACAATAACAAAATGGAAAAAGTCTTTTGAAACATTTACAGGATCTAGAGAACAGAGCTTTCCTGTTCTTTTTTTATGTCTATTTCTTCTTTGGTTTGGTTTGCAGTGGATGAGAACTGTGTGTAACAAACCATATGGGGGACCTGGGTTCCTTAAAATGCATAAAATATCAGTCAGAACCAGTATTTGTTTGTGCCACGCATACATGCCAATAGATTTGTAATACTTGACACCATAACTTAATCTTTGTCTTTTAGCTTCTGAAGCAGTTCCCTAGCTGACATATTTGTAAAGTGGGTTTCAGTTTTGAATGTGTGTGTAACTCCTTGGCATAGAGTTTTGAGTTTACTTTCAAATAAAAGATCGAAAATATATTCAGTACTTTGACAGTATCAAGGATATTCTGAATATGTTCTGAGAGAATGGTACACTGAGGCACTGGTTTTTATGGGTCTTTAATCAGGTCTCCCTCTTTTGCCTGTTGGGAAGAATAGTGGTTTGGAGAACCTTTAGATTGGCACATTTGGTATGTTTCTAGTTCATCTTCTGTGGCATCTCTGAAATGTAGTGGGTGGATGGTATACTGGTCAAAATGTTGTCTGTAGCACTATGGACAAATTGTTCAAATTGACCTGTTTGTGGTGGTCCTTCATATTATTTCTGCTGTATATTTTAAATTGTCTTCTATGATTATGTTTTTGTAATATTCATTGTTCTGTTTGAGATACTCTAGGGGGCTTCTTTAACTTCGTTTGAGTCAGCTAATTGGTGACAACTTGTTTATTTTTTAACCATAACTGATATTATTGAAGATTGATGTACTGGACATCCTACTCCTAATGTTTCAACATTTTCTTTAACATCTAACCTTAAATAAAGTACATTGCCACAAATGAATTTAAGTCATTCTGATGGAGGCAATTCGGCAGTCTTGGGCTGTAGTCATATTATAGCTCGGAACAGGCATATTGTTTGAAGTTTAATAACTCATATAGATTAAGTTGTTGGAAGTGGAAAAAGTTATTATTGATAGCTTGATATGGCATTTCGTTAACACAAGCTTTTTTATTGCAGTATATATTAATGGGTCTGGTGTATTGAATGTATTCTCTGCTTTTAGATACAAGACCAATTTGAAACATTCTGATTCCTCATTGACCTCAATTCTGTAGGATATATCTACTGTTGTTGTACTTTGCTTGGAGAAAGTTCTGTGATAACAGACACATACTTTGCTATTTGTTTTTTGTATGTTTCTGAAAGAAGGGTGGTGGTTGAAAATTGGTGGTTGGTACTTTCTAAGTTGGTTGTATTTTGTACTTCTACTTCTGTTCCAAAATACTTTACTGTTTATGTCTTCTATTTATCACAACACTTCTTGTGCTGTTCCAGTTAGGATACCGTCATTGCATTTTTGTGATCCTACAGCAGGACTTATAATTTATGCACAGGGTGCACATGGTAGAATGGTGTTTTTGCTAACTCTTTGTATGTGATGATTTGTGCTTTTACATGATGCTCCTAAAATGAATCCTACTGAATGTCCTCGTAGTGCAGTGCAGATGAACACTGGACAGGAGTCTATGTTTTGCAGGATTTTCATTCTACTTTTGTCTTTAATTTGAATGTATTGCTTGAGAAAATGTTATGAACATTTGAATGACTGTTGGCCCACATTGCATATTAAGCTGCACACCAATTTGCATGTACTATGTACTATGTGTCTATATATACTATATAGTTTCAGCATACTTAATTACTTTTTACAATTAAAACATACCTTTAGGACGTCTTCTTCGATGTTGTTGGCTATAGAGCATGGAAAATCTGTAAAAGCTTGAATTAGCTTATGATATGATATGATAAACCATTTATAACGCACCTGTACACAAGTGTTTCTAGGTGCAACACAATAAGTGATCTTATAGGGCATTCTGTGATTCAGATTGTGCAAGTGAGAGAACGAGAAGTGCAAGGAGAAAGGGATGGGGGAAGTGCAAGGGAGAGGGTGTGGGGAAAACAGGGCAGCAATGCACTGAGTAAGTGCAGACAGAGCAGTGCGGCTCAGGGTAGTGCAAGGAGAACAATGCACTGTAGGGTTCCAGTTACAGCCCCTTAGTGCATGGTGGTCCAGAGGCAGTGCAAGGATGACTGATCAAGGAAGAACCTGGTACCGACTGAAACTCTGACGTGTTCAAGCAACCATTCGGTAGAGCAGACAGGTAGCTCAGGTAGGTCTGCAGGGGAGGGAGAGAGAGAAAGCAGAGGAGAAGAGGAACGTTTTGAGTGGCTTCCGGAACTTCAGGTGGTCTGGCTCAAGTTTGAGAGGGGCAGGGTGGCCATTCCAGAGGGAGGCACCTGCAGAGGAGAGAGATATAAACCCACTCTCTGCCTGGCAAAGCGTCTAACCATCAGAGAGTTGGAGGTAGCTGAGTGAAGAGCTCGAGAAGGAAGCTATTTTGGAAAAGAGAGTTGGAAGTAGTGCAGGTCCCAGCCCCAAAAAGCCTTCTGGACAATGCAAAAGTCATGAACATAATCCTTACAGCCACAAGGAGCCAGTGGAGAGATTTCAGGGCTGGAGAGGTATGGTCCCTGCGTTTAAGGCCAAGGATAAGTCTCACAGTCCTGTTCTGGATTAGTTGCAGAGGGTGGATTGTGGAGGAAGGCATATTGAGAAAGAGCTGTTTCATAAATCCAGCCTAGAGAGAGCCACAGCTGTGCAGACAGTGAAATTCTGGGGGAAAGTGAAAAAGGGACGTGTCCCTTTGAGGAGGTGCAGCTGGTAGTGGGACTTCTTGGCAATGTCTGAGATGTGAGGAGAGAACAAGGTTTTTTGCCGTGCAAGAAGGTGAAGGAAGAGGGCCCAAAGCGGTTGGTCAGAGTGAGAGAGGGAAAGCAGGGACAGTGGTCTCAAAGAGAAGGATCTCTGTCTTACTGGCATTAAGAGAGAGATTGTTGGAGGCACAACGATCCTGAATTGTGGACAGACAGTCAGGAATGAGCGAGAGAGGAAGCTGAGGAGTGATTGCAGAAATCGGCCAAGGCTGGACCAAGCGTGTCAATATGGTCCTTGATGGAGGACCTGTTTGGATGACACTTTCATAGGTCAGACTTGTCTAGAAACCTCGTCAGATGTTGTCAGAGAGAAAGAGGAGAAAAGAGGAGGAGAGAGAGAGATGACCAACGGGGGGCGAGAGAGGTAGAGGGAGAGGAAGAGGAGATGGAGGAAAGGATGTCTTGAGTATTAGTGGAGATGTGAGAGGCAAGATCCGTACAGAGGGGCTGGAGGGAACAGGATAAGTAGAGACTGCAGCAGGATTGACTGGTTCCTTGCAGATTTGATAGAATTTGGCTGTGTTGTTAGAGGCAGCAGAGACAGAGGCTTGAAAGGATGCTTTCTTCTTGGACAGGACAGAGAGTCTGTATTGCCTTTGGAGTAGGTGGCTTGCCAGTTTGTCAGAGTATGCGCCCAAAGCCCACAACTTCCTACCAGACACCCTGTACTTGTGTTTCATGATGGTGAGATTAGAATAATACCAAGAGTTGTACTTCGAGGTAGGCTTCAGCCAGATTCTCATGACAGGGGCAAGGATTTCCAGGGTGTTGGAAACAGAAAGATGACAATTAGAAAGTGCTGTTTCAGGGTGTGAGTTAGCCGCAGGAGTAGGAGGAGAAGAGAAAGTAGAGGCAAGGCATCCACTGACAAACTCTTCATGGGCCGAATGACCGAAAATGTAGGTGGCAGTGCTGCGGGCAATGGGGCTTTGCCTGAGTTTCCAATGAGATGAGAAAAGAAAGTGGTCAGTAAAAGAGAGAAGAGTGGTGAGAGGGTTAGAGAGGGGGATGCCTGAAGTGATGAGAACATTCAATGTATGTGTTGGGCCAGAGGGCAGAATGGAATAGAGAGTGGGTCGAAAAGGTTGTGGAAAATCCAAGAGGTGGGATTAGAAGCATCCATGTGGATGCTGAAGTCTCTGAGCAGGAGGAGAAGTTGAGAATTAAAGGCAAGGAGAGAAGAGGAGAGGTCGCCCATTCAGTGAGGATGAGTGTGACCCTGCCAGGTGGCCTGTAGATGGTAGCCACAGTTAGAGAAAGACCCTGAGAGAGAGAGAGAGAGAGAGAGAGCCTGCAGACCAGGCATTCAAGGGAAGAGTAGGCCTGCGTATGACAGAGACCGGGACCCACTCCGGAAAGATCATGGCTACTCCACATGCAAAAAGGTTGGTTCTGGGTTTGGAGAGGATCTTGTAGCCCACAGGGAGCAGATTGTCAAAATGTGTGACAGAACTGGCCGTAAACCATGTCTCGGTGAGATCCAGGATATCTAGGTTGAGTTCTTTGAGGAGGTGACAGATGTGAGCTTGTGATAGAACAGACTCTGAATCACAGCACAAATGCACTCTCAGAGTTGAACTGAACTGAACTGAACTGTTTGGCTGAGGTGAGAAGTTTAGATGAAGGGTGTGTAGATGTGATTGGTGGATGCTCTGTGGCCACTTGAATGCAGGCAATCAGGGTGTGTTACAGAAATAAGGTGTTTAGTTGATGTATTGTGGTGATGTATGATAGCGCGATGTGCAGTAATGTTGGAAACAAGTGGACAATGCTGTCATCAAGGTAGTGTGGTAACAGAGAGGTTGGTGTGGTACCTTGACAGAAGTGACACCATTTTAGAAGGGCAGACCTAGCACACAATGAACAGACGAGAACACAGGCCTTTGTGTGGAGCTGCGGCTCTGTTAGTTCAACTTCAAAAACAAATTCCCTTTCCTATTCCTCAGGAGAGCGCTGAGGTCAGGGGCACCCATGATGCATAGATAAGCACTCACTGTATCCAGATGTGGGGCCTGCATGTGATTGGAATGGAATGCCAGTTGATAGACGAGCAGGAAGGGATGCACCCATTGATGGACACATACTTCAGACTAGGGCACATGCTCTGTGATGCCAATGATTCAGGAAAAGATTTTGGACAGTACACCTCAAAAGAACTGCACCTGCACATACAACTTAAGCAAACAAATCCTCGAAATTCAGATTCAAGAGCGGTGCCATAGTCACATCATCCCTGGGCACCTGGTGTAGGAAGGGGATAAGAAGGGAGCCGTGTCTGGAACGACTCGTGATTTCAGACAGGCAGAGCACAGGTGATACGCAACTGAATGTAATTCAAGAAAGGCAGTGGGGAAATCCCATTTACGCAAGGAAACTAGCGCTAATGGACAATGACCAATGAGGTGCAGGGTCGGGGTAGAAGACAGAAGGATATTTTATTTTATTTATTTTATTTATATGCTTCTATAGCGCCGTAAGCCCGCAGGCATCAGGGCGCTGTGACACACAATCGGTACAGAATTAATTAGACATACTGATCTCTGGTTCCGGTGGGTATCAAGAAAGACTATTTAAATAGGTGGGTTTTCAGGAGTTTTTGAAATTGTAGGTGATTTTCTTGGCTTCTCAGTGCTATCGGAAGGGCGTTCCAAATCTGAGCCGCCTTTACTGTGAATGATCTGCCCATACCGGATTTGAGCATGTGTTTCTGTTCAACTAATAGGTTTTTACCAACTGAGCGAAGGTGTCTCTTAGGTGTATAGACTTCGATATTTTTCTTCAAATAGTGGGGCGCTTTGCCAAAAAGGCATTTGTGTACCAAGGTGAGGGCTTTAAATTTGATCCTGTCTTTGACTCTGAGCCAGTGGAGAGATTCTCTAGCTGTGTTAACATGGTCTCTTCTAGCCAGTAGTTTTACAATCCTGAACCCGTCATTTTGTATGACTTGGCAAGTATGTATGTCTTTGGTGCTTCCCCCTATCAATAGGGCATTGCCATAGTCCAGCCTTGATAACACTACTGCCCTGGCAATGGTAGCCATGTTGTTGTCATTCAAGAGTGGTCTAATGGCCCTCATTAATCGCAGATAATAAGCAGTATTCTTACGTAAGAGATTAGCCTGAGCCTCTGAATTAACCGAGGAATTCATCATCATACCCAGCGTCTTTACTTGACTGGAGACTATGATGATGGCTTTTTTTATCTGGAATGTTTTATATTCCCCACCCAATTTATCCAACTGACGTCTGGAGCCAAATAGCATCAGCTCTGTCTTTGAGTCATTTAGGCACATCCAGTTGGATTGCATCTATTCATCAATTTTGCTATAAATTGCGCCTAATTTCTCCCTGTCTTTCTGATGTGATCCCTCTATCTCTATTATAAGCTGCATATCATCTGCATAATTGCAGAAAAACACTTCCACATCTGTCAGTAGGGTACACAGTGCTTGCATGTATAGATTAAAGAGCATGGGTGAAAGGCTCGCGCCCTGTGGCACCCGAAAAGAATTTGGGTGGGGTCTGAGAAGTTGTCACCCCAGTGAATTCTGGCTTGACGGTTGGTAAGAAAGGATACAAGCCACTTCAAGGCCAGGTCAGAGCAGCCTACGTTGTCTTTGAGTGCTCTGACCAGCAGGTCGTGGTCCAATGTTGTGAGTGATGATACTGTGGGGGGTTGCAGCCATTGATCCAAGCCGTGAGGAATTACGCATCACTCACAACATTGTCCCTGACATGGACTACTGAACCTGTCATTGGTTCCTCTGCCTACTAGTATTCCAACTACGGAACACACCCAATGCAGCCGGCAGGTTCTCCTTTTTAAATTCCCTGCATTGGCGCTATGAAGCAGAGTAAAGTATGAACTCTGTGGCAGAAACATGGTGACTGATCATAGAGAATCACCATAGTATTCTCTCCCCCCTCTTTTTAAAAGACTGTCCTGATGAAAGTGGGTACACCAAAATATACGCCACTGAAACTGGTAAACAGGGGTTGTAACATGGTGGAGAACTAAAATCTATTCTACCTTTACCATGTACAACCTATTATATGTCTTTTATTATGGCCTCACATCCCGTCCTACTATTTAACACTTTGCTGGAAGGGTAACATGGGCTATATGTTTGTCTTCAGCTGAAATCTGGCTCATCTCCACTAGGGAGTACTTGTTGTTAAACATTTTGGAGTTACAACAATACAACTTTACTATGAGCCGTTTTCTCAGATCCTAATCTTAGAGCCACCCTGGGATGTCTCGACCTGTCTACGGGATAGTAAAGTATTGTGTACCCATAATAGACAGTTCGGATCTGTTGTTGTCTTTTCAGTCCAAGGTGCAAACTCTATTTTTATACCTATCTGGCTATATTCCTCTGTGAGGTTTAACAGTGACTTGGGACATGCAGGAGTCTAACAACCTTTAAGTTGTTACGTTTTTTCAAAAATGGCTTCTCTTTGCCTTCTTTTACTGTCCCCTTTTTTGTAAGCGGTACACCAGTGTTCCCTAAGGAAAGTTTTCTCAAATCTTAGGACAGGGACAGGAAGTTGTTTTCCATCAATCCTTCTGTATATCTACATCAACCCTGCATCTCCTTGGTCATTGTCCATTAGCGTCAGTTTCCTTGCGTAAATGGGATTTCCTCACTGCCTTTCTTGAATTACATTCAGTTGTGTGTTGCCCTCCTTCTCTGTGTTAAAACATTAGCCTGTTAGGGATTCACCCTGTACATTGTACTTTCAGTGCCCTTTGGGTTATAACTACCAGAGCACAGGTGATACCAATAAACTTAGGGGGGCAGCTTGTGTGCACCATGCCGTCTGGGTTAATGTAGAAGCCTATTCTCTAATCAAAAGCAGGTTTGGCTTTACAAATGTTCTTTGATCGTGTCTTGAACAGGAGGGTGCACATCACGTGATGGTCGCAAATTTAATAGCTTATCGATAAGAACCCGCCAATTACCATTGGGTTGGAATGCGTAATGTGAGTGACAACAGTCAGTAAGGAAGTAATATAATGCAAACAAAGGTACAACATTGTGAGACATTTGGCCACTTTGGACTTGTACCTGAAATAGGTGCAAATAATAAAGGGTGAGATTGAAAGGTGTGGCCGAAGATCGGGCAGGCTAGACGTGAAGTCAAGGACTGCAAAGTCAAAATGCACACTGTACATACAACACGGAAGTTATTTTTGAAAAGCACATTTTGGAGGTCATTCTACAGAGCACAGAAATGCACTCTGTAAAATACCTTCATTAAATGCCGTAGAGGACGTCATGCACATGCCTAATTCTTTTGGTTTTATGTCTTTCATGATAGTGCAATGTGGAATGGTAGTGCTACATTGCACAGCCACATAAGGTGTAAATGTGCAGTGAATATGCTTCACTTTTATGGCGTTTAAAGGAGCTGCATGAAACACATACCGGATCTTCTACAAAACAAATCAAAGTCCAGAGCTGAGATTGACTCCACTTGTCTAATGGAGTGCCATCAGAGCATGAAGAGGGCACAACCCCTCCCTCCACACCACAACAGCCACAATACAAATCCCCGGACAATCGCCTCACTGCATCAATAAAATAAAATAACAATATGCTGTTGAACCAAGCAGCATTCGTCTGCTGCATAACAGCCCTTTTCATCCCTGTGCCTGCCTATTTATCGTCTAGTGCCCGATCTATATTTCTGCTGCCCCACCCTACCCCCTTTGGTCCCAATGTACTGTTAGCTGCCCATACTGTTCCTGCCACTTAGGCCCTTCTTTGACTCTTCTTGCCCCCTGACTTGTCCTGCCCCACACAGGGCATCCTACTCCATTACGCCAACCTTGACTGTGCTAAACCCCCTGACTGTTTGTGCCCCCTTAGGCACATCGCTTGATTGTGTTAGCTGCCCAAATGTTCCAGCCCCCTAGGCTCCTCTTCACAGCGTTTGCCTCTATCTGTTCTAGCCATCTAGTCCTCTGTTGACGGCATGCTTCTACCTTCCTTTTCCTGTGGCAATTTGCTCTCCCTTAACTGAGTGAATCCCCTAACTGACCCCATCCCTTTAGACTCCCCTTTGACTGCATTAGCCCCCCTCACCCTTGCCCCTATTCCTGGCACCACCCTCTGGCCTCAACTGCTTCCAACCTCTCTGGCTTGCCATCAAGTTATCTTCTCCTCATCTGCAGTTACCCTGACCCCATTATTCCACTCTCCTACAACCCCAGCCTGTGGCACACTATGCACCTGATCAGCGTGCCTCCTGCTTCAGCCCACTATGCCCAGTCTTGATGCACAATTCACTTAGAATGATTTTAAAGTCCTGGTTGAGAGGATATTTAAAGAGGAACTGCACTTCACAGAACTTCACCACCAGAATGTGTTGGCCCAGAAGTGCAACAGGATCGGTGGACCCATCCTAACACAGGTGAAAGCCATTTCCCACACCTGACACCCCCTGGCAAATGTCCAGGAACACCTATTGCCATGGGTCCCCCTCGTCCGCTCGCATATATCACCGGTCTCCTTTCCCGACTCCACCTTCCACGTGGTCCTCCTCACCAGCTGGCTCCTCTGCAGGTCCTCCACACCCGATCTCATACACTGTTGGCCCACCTGGCTGGCTCCACCTTCCCACGCGGTCCTCTACACACTAAGGGCCAACAGCCTTCTCACGTCAATGCACCGCCGGGTGGTGTCAGACACCCGCAGAACTCAGCACGTTGCCAAACAACATGGGAACGTTGTGCTTCGTTGCCAGTGTTATGCCTGTTGTAGGCCCGAAATAACTGACACAGAGACGTATCTCATTTACAACCTCCTTTATTCCTTTCATTACACTAACTTCCCCTTTAGTTCCTTGTCCCCTTTAGTTCCTCCTTCCTCCCACCATCCTCCCTGAGTCCCATGTCCTTCCCCCTTAAAGGAGCATCCTCTCGTTTCCAGTTTCCTCGCCACAACAGCAAGCTGGTTGGCATACATCAGAAGGAGTGCTTGGCCTCAGGAAAAGGTGAATCCTCACCAAACTAGGAGTTGCTGTCACTAGAAGTGCAGACTATACTTATGAGTCACCTCAGTGGTCATGATAGAAGTGGAGTAGAAACTGGAGTTGATGGTGTGTAAACAGCCATGTTGTGAACTGCAAACTTTTTGAGTCAGAAATAATGAAATTTGACTGGTGACACAAATGAGAAAAAACTGCTATGCTAAACCTTTTCCTTGTTACCAATTTACAGACACAAGACACATCTCCACTAGGTGCTTGCAAATGATGTGGGACTACTACTGCCACATGAACAAAGCAAAGGACCAGATGATTACCCCATGTCCATTAAAATCTCTTCTGTAGAACGACCACAGAAATCATCTACAGTGCCAGTTGCATCTCGGTTATGTCAGTGTCTGTGTGCATACAACTCAAAGTGGAGGTTCACTGCAGCCAACTAAAATACCAGGTGCATTCCCATGTATAGATACATACAGTCAATAAACAGCAGTGTTACCTAAAGGTACACGATAATGTGCTTTCCTCCAACACCACAGTGCAGTCCGCCTCAGGATCAAGTACCAGGTCTAATGCAGGCTTAAAAGAAAAGTGCTCACACAAGACAGAGACATTTCGTATGGTGGTGATCTTGTCTACGCTTCGTGCCCTTCTTCTGCCTTCTGCTAGCATCAACACAGGGCAGATCAGAAAATGGAAGCATAAATGCATTACGCCTCACATTTACATCTCCATTTTCCACGCCACACGATTCTCTGTTTCGTGAACACATAAATACCACTGGAAAATGTGGTATTTACAATGGCTTCCTATTTAGCAGGTGTTACATTTAGGTGGATCCCTTAGGAATCCATATACTTTGCAACTCCATGAGAAGCTCATGCAGGCATAAAATGGAGTGCACTGACAAGATGGCTGCAGGTGTTTTTCAAGGAGCTAGAATGTTCGCAATGTGAGTTAGAAACATGTCATAGGCTACGAACCTAAGAAGATATATTTTCAGCGGGTAATACATGTGAGAATGTTTAATCTCGCTTAAAATCGTCTTGGTTTGTAGCATAAGTCAACTGAGTCTTTTTTGGCAGGAGTGATAGCTGAGAAGGAAAATCATTTGAGCGCAATGTGACCACAAGTGTAATCGCCTAATGATCTGTCCAATTCAGTAGTTCATGTCAAACATTGGCCATTGATATGTGTGGATCCAGAGTCATAGTATTGGGTAGCAAGGGAGTCAATGTGATTAACATATTCTACAGTATAATAATTACTGTCATTTTGCTACTTGGGAAACACCTTTCTTTTGCTTTTACCACTTACACTTGGTTTTTCTCGTTTCTCACGTGCCCTTTCTACAACGTATTAACGAAGGCATTTGGCCTTCTGTCGAGACATCCATCATACGTTAATGTGGAAGCGAATTAGACATGTGCTAGGTCTGAGATATGTAAATCCCTTATTTGATTGTATAATATGATTATCCCACTAGAGGCTGACCTCCTGTGGCTGGTACTCATGTTCAATTGCCTTTGTGCTGTACTTTCATTCAGTTTCCTAACAAACTTGGAGATTTTTATGAGTGGTGTATTGTTATGTTCACATGTCATCATCATCAGCGCTGTACGTTTCACCATGCAGCTTTTGATTGCAAAGACTCTCTGATTCGAAATTGTACTTTTCACCTTGCATGTTTTGGTCACCCATAACCCTTTGATCCAGCATTGTACTCTGCACCTTGCATATAACTGTCAACTAAGGGCCTATGATCTTACAGTGTACTTTTCTGCCTGTGCCTTTTGAACACCAACGACCTGTGATAATGTTTTATTTTTTGCACGTTCCATATTTTGGTCCCCAAAGTCCTGGTGATTTAACATTGTAATTTGCACCTTGCATCTTGTGTTTGCTAAACTCCTGTGATGTATCATTGTACTCTGAAAGGGATAGCCTGCCATACAGTGAGACAGGGAGCCTGGCCCATAAATTCAGTTTGTCAGAAAGTGTGTGAAAATATTTATCATGGTTCTCGAGCAATAGGGTGTGGTGTTGGTGCGTGATAACAATTCCCAGATATGTCAGCCTATCCTCTGACCATCGAAAGCCCTGGAGATCTGCTGGGGTGATGGTTACATCATTCAGGGGGAACCACTCCGATTTGGCCTTATTAATGTGATAACCAGAATGTACAGCAAATCTACAGACCTCTTCAATTATTGGGGCGAGGTTTGTGGCCGGGTTTTTGATATAAAGCAGTGCGTCATCAGCGTATAGCGAAATTATGTGTGTGGGGCCAGTCATAATGCATGCAAGGGTCTCTATGGTGAGGGCAAAGAGTAGAGGATACAGAGGACACCCCTGTCTGGTGCCACACTCGAGCGAGAATGTAAGGGATATTGAAACTCCAGCTCTGACCCTGTGTTAAGATGGATTTCTGAACTCTGACCTGGAGGGGCAGAGGTTTAGAAGGCCAGTCTAGTATCTTGGAACAGGGTAACCTCTGGACAAGCCAGACAAATCAGGGTAGCGATGGCGGCGGTCAAGACAAAGTCTCAAGAGGGGTGAGGGTGACTGAAAGCCTGCAATGAGCACACAAAGCAAGGACACTTACAAATTACTCCAGACAGGTGTTATATTAAAAATATAGACACATTTATTACAAGGCCTTTGTAACATCGACCATAGTAAAGAATCACAATAATACGAAAGTAAACCAACACATCACAATCAATACAATATATATACAAGACCGAGGGGTCTAAGGATTTAGGAGCACATAATATGTAGACCACCTAGATGGGGAGGAAAACAGGCAGTGCAAGTAATCATTAGACCCAGTTCGACATCCGAAATACACCTAACTAGGAGGAAGTCTGAGCCCTACGAAGAGGGCCTCTTCAAGGATATCAGGCAGTTCAGGAAGGTGAATGAAGCGATGTAGAACAAGTCCCCACTACCCAAGCACGCCCTCCACTAGTGGGCAGAGGCATGGTGAGAGTGTGGGATAGAGTCACTATTTCGCAACAGCGATAGAAAAGAAACGGGCTCCTGCGCGAGGTGCCACCGGTTGGGGTATGGACTACACACCGGTCCCCGACGCAGGCAGACCCAGACTTCTCCGGTTCAGTTCACGTTGCTGGCAGGTTCAGCTGCGATGATCAGGACGTCTCGACACCGGGTAGATTCTGCGAAGCAGGATGCAGGGTCAAGGGTGTCCCAAATGCAGCGGACGTGCACAGGTTATTACCACAGCAGGGCAACACGGCAACTGCGTTTACTCTGGTCCGGGCACACTGGTCTCACTTCAGACCTGGGAATGCCAAGTGTATGAAATTCGGTGTGAGGGTGCCATGGACGCAGAGCAAGCAGTAGACCAAGTTTCGAGCGCTTCCCCGAAAGCATCCTGCGTAAGCTGGTCAGCCCACTGGTTGGCCCAGGGACACTTCTATAGAGGCTTACTTGCAGGGTTCGATGAAGGTGCCGGGAATAGTTGATCCCACTATTCCAATGGGTCGAAGCGCATTCGCAGACCTTCTAGGATGATCAGATGCAAAGGGGTCTTGCAGGACGACAGCGGTTCAGGGTGCCAAACCTTCAGCGGGTCACCAGTGGTTCCTCGACTCAGCTTCTTGTTGCAGGATACTTGGCTCCTTATCCCTTGTTCGGTGTGAACTCAGGAGATCAACCTGGTAGTGGTGTTTCCAGCCTCCTCTTATCCAAAGTTCCCTTCACGCCAAAACGGAGAGGACCCAATGGGAGATCTGCTCACAAACACTCACACCATCCGTGGACCTATCATGGACCATGGTCCCAGGCATTCAGGACACTCCAGACTCTCTGGCACCCAGGATATGTATTGGGACCAGACATCCCAGCCCACATCCTGAAGGCACACACAAGGCATGCAGGAGCCCGCGAAAACTTTGAGGTTTCGCAGGAAAGTGCATGACCAAATAAGGACTGCCGCGGGTCGGCTCGACCTGGAGGAAGGTGAAGGGGCAAGACAGTCAGCGGTCAGGACAAAGAACCTCATGGCATGGCCATTTTGGAGCCAGGCCACTCATTTGTGCCAAACGCGGGTTCAAAACACAAGAGAAACAATAGCTGCCACCAGTCCCGTCCGTGACACACTTGCACAGTTCATAATAAGTCCAGTGAGAGTTTCTAGGGCCTTTGGAATTACTAGAGACCCAAGAGCGCGCTAATGTAAGTTGCGGTGCACTCTTGTTTCATGTTGCACAAAAGCTGCAACATGAGGAAAGGACTAAAGGAAACAAAGTCTCCCAGTACTGACTGTCTTAAAGGCATGTCAGTTTCCCCATAAGAATTAAGCGAAAGCCCAGAGGAGTGTTGCGGAAGGCTGCGCTTCTCTGGCAAAGTCTGGATTAGGGTGTAAAACAACAGCAAAACGGTTTGGGGGTTGCCACATGGAGGGAAAATTACATACAATATGAAATCTTTCCTAATACCCTGGACTTTGGGAAGGAATATAGTAGACAAGAACACTGAATTCAAAATTTGCCCAAGCCCATGCGGCAAAGGACGCAGAACAGGAATTGCCAGGAGACAGAGTTGAACGCCTTCTCAGCGTCCAAGGAGGCAGCCATAGCCTGCGTCTCTGGGCTGAGTTGAGAAACAATTCCAAAAAGTCTGTGCAGGTTGAAAGAAGTCGTCCGTCCAGGGATGAACCCTGACTGATCAGAATGAATCAGATCTGGCATTTGTGGAAGAAGTCTGGCGGCCAACAATTTAGCGAAGATTTTTGTGTCAGAGTTTATCAGGGACAGGGGTCTGTAAGAACCCATGTCTGAAGGTCTATTGGGTTTTAACAGTGCAGTAATCAACACCTCTGACATCGAAGGGGGGAGAGTCCCAGTTTGTAATGATTCTTCCCATGTTAGAAGCAGATTAGGAGCAAGGACAGAACTCAGCTCTTTATATAATTCAATCCCTATCCCCTCGGGGCCAGGGGCGTTACCCGAGGGGAATGATTGGATGGATTCAACGATTTCCTCTGTGGTTAGAGATAGGTTAATTGATAGAGAGCCTTCATCCGAGAGCTTCAGAAGTGGTATTGTCTTGAGGTAGGACTCTAGTTCAACAGATGAGCAGTCATCAGAGTTAGAGAATAAGGATTTATGGAACCCATAGAATTCTGAGTTAATCGCATCTGGGGCAATCAGGGTACGCCTATTTGAACCGAGGATCCCACTGATGTGATGAACCCCCCAATTCCCAGCTGACCGTGCGTGTCAATTGGCGACCCGGTCTGTCTGCCTGCCTCCCCATATCTTCTCCCCCATACTGGGTCATATTGTAGTTTGACCTCTCTATCACCGAGCTCCCTGAACTTCAAAAGATTATCTTTTATGCAAGCCAGCAGAGCACGATCGTATTACCATAGTCATCTTCCGACTTTTTAAGCTCAGTTTCCACCTTGCCCGAGTTTGTTCTGATTTCCCGTAGCTCCCCTGAGGCCATAGATATAATTTCGCCCCTGACCCACACCGTATAAGCCTCCCAGACAGTACTATAGTGTTGTACCGACTTAGCGTTTCTTTGACAGAAGTCTATCGTCTCGACATGTAATCGCTCAACAGGAATTGAATCGGACAGGCAGGAGGGAGGCATGCACCATATAGATTTTGTAGTATTCGAGGTGGTCCACTCAAGGGACATCATTATGGTGGAATGATCGGAAAGCGTACGTAGGGGAATTGTGGAGTCAACCACATGCAACATTAGTAAGGATGGGATCAGCCACAGATCGATCCTTGAGTGGGCGTCGTGGACAGTGGAGTAGAAAGTATACTCGCGTTTAGTCGGGTTACCTTTCACGCCACGGGTCCGACAGACTGAGATGGCGCATCACATTCAGTACCATTCGACCTGCTGCAGGAAGGTCCCTTTCTGTGCTCCTAGATCTGTCTATAGCGCAGTCTAATATTAGATTGAAATCGCCCACCCCAGATCATGTGTGTGAGGTGGTTCTGAAGTAGAATTACCAAAATCTGCCCATATAGGGGGTTGTCTACGTTTGGGCTGTATGTGTTAACCAGTGTCCCATCGACCCCAGCCAGGGAGCCCCATAGAATAACATATCTACCCAGTGGGTCAATGCTGTGTTTGGACTCTAGGAATGGAATGGAGCGATGTATCAGTGTGAGAACCCCTCGGGACTGAGATGAGTAGTTAGTATAACATCGTTGGGGGCCCCATGCTTTAGCAAATGTCTCGTCTGTGGGACCCAGAGCATGGGTCTCTTGAAGCATTATCACTTTGGGTGTCTGATGTAGGCCACCACCTTGCGGGCCTTAATGGGGTGGTTGATACCCTGTACATTCCACAACAAATATGTGATATCAGGACCCGTCATTGTGCAAGTGCGTGGAAATAATATGCAAGTGTTGACAGGCCAGTAGTAAGGAGGAACTGCATGCAAGTATAGTCAAGTCGTCTTCACTGTTTTCCAAACAACACATAACTTTCCTTAACAAGGGGCCAGGAGGGCCCAAACTAATACCAAACAAATTACCAACATGGTCAGAACAATAGCATCTGTCAATACCCCCAATGCTTCCCCCCTCCCACATCATCACCCCCAACTTGACGATGAATATCCTCTCATAAAACAAGATTTCAAGCTATCTTGGCGGTCACTGTGTGCACGCCATTGAATGGTGATGACAGCCGCCGAGCAGCTAGAAGCCCCAATACTTAAAGTGACTGTGTCCTTAAAGTGACCCAACAGTGAATTTGCACAGTACATACGGATCAATCATTGTCCATTATGTTCGGGTCGTTGTTGTGTGCAGGGGAGCCACCGCCGCCCTCCCGGTCACTCCAGGGCAACGGTATAAGGATGCTAGATTGGATGTATGCCATAGCTTCATCCGGATCTTCAAAATAATGAGCTCTTCCTCCATGCTGTATGCAAAGTTTGGCCTGGTATAACAATGCGTACTGCACCTGGTGCATCCAAATGAGTTTTTTGACAGGGTGTAAGGATTAACATTTGGAGAGAATGCTCGTCGCAAAGTCGGGATAGATGTGTATATCCGAAGAGTCATAGCACAGGGAACCCTTCTCCCTTGGCATTCATAGTATCAGGTCCCTGTCGCGGTAATTAAGTAGCTTGGCCGAGGTGGTACGGGGAGGAGCAACCGGCTTAGGGAGCAGAGCCAAAACCGGGTGTGCTCTTTCGACAAGGAAGTGTTGCGAGAACCTAGCAGGGTCGAACAATGACTTGAGTAAGTTTTCAACAAATTGTTCCATAGGACCCTTGCAGGCCGCCTCAGGGATTCTGACAATTCGAATATTATTACGTTGTGAGCGTGATTGCAAACTCTGTTAAATTCCTGCTGTAAAAGTGCAATGTCTCGGCCATGTTTCATGACCTGGTCCTCGGTGTCGCCGACTCTTGTCTCCACCTCAGTGTTGTGGGCCCCTTCCTTTTGGAGTTTGGACTTCAGCGAACCTATAGTAGAAACAATGTCATCGAGCTTTACATTCACTGGCAAGAAACCATTTTGCATGGTCGAGAGGAGAAAGTCATCCCTTGCCGACAAGGTTGTAGGGGTCTGCTCGGCCACCGGGGATCGACAGGCGGCGCCGGGCTCTTGGACAGGGTGCTGTTGTATGAATCCAGAGGGCCTTTCTTTTTCGATGTAGCACCCTTAGTCATGTTGTTGTTAGTCAGACTGGCGGATCGTGGCCCGGGGGATGAAAGTTGAGACTTGTTCACACAGTCATGTGGTGCCGCAGGGTGTTGCGCTGATTGAACGCCTAAATGAGGCCAAATATCGAATGGGTTAGACGATGAAGGATGTGCAAATCAATGATGTAGATTCAGGGGTGGTTTGAAGAGGCATTCCCGGTTTCAGGACTGGCAGTAGGTCCCCACTGGACAGATGCCCAACTGATCCGCATGCAGTGCTTCCTTTCAAAGAGGGTGTTCAATGCGTGGTACTATTGTGGTATCTGCAGAACTTATGTGGAGGCAGAGGAACGTATAGTCGAAGGCTGCAGGCACAGGGAATGCAGCCACTACACAGATTAGGCATGCTACTTTGCCGGCCACTGGGCCAGTTATATCAGGATAGTGTAGCAGCCAAGGCCAGCAGGGGGGCCGAGGCGTGCAGCAGCAGCAAGCGGGTAGTGTGTGGTGGGAGAGTGCCAGAGGATCAAGTACTCAGTTTTTCTGAGGGCCACCTAAATGTGGTTTTTGTTGTAGGCTGTAGTTGTAGTTGGCAGGGACCACCGGATGGCACAGTGCAGAGAGATGGGAAATGCTGGGGGCTCTGCATCAGGTGGAGCAGTTCAGAGAGCACATTAATTTGCACTCAGGAAACAGCCACGGCACCCACCGGGTCCAGATACCCACACCCAACTAGGGCCTGGTTTGCAGTGCAAAGTCTCAATTCAGTGTTTATGGAAGGCTATGCCCCAGCACAATGCAGCAGTGATAATACGATGGGACTGTCCACGGCCCAGACAGCATGGCAGGTAAGATGTATGTGGCCCAGTGTCAGGGGGAATGCCGGGTCCAAGCAGGCACATACCCGGTACAGTTCTCAAGCAGGCCCAGAATTGGGAGAAAAAAGAAAAGGGGGTCCACTCACTCTGGGTCCGAGGTGTCCCACAGAACCGCAGTATCGGCGCCCTGCGACTCCAGATGGGCATCTACGCGCTGCTCCCAGGAGAGGGGGTGAACAGTAGGGTGCAGCTCACCAACAGCAGTGCCTTAATGGAGGGCACTTCTAATGTATGGCACAGACACAGTGACAGCAGTTAGACTGGCTCAAGGCACAGGAGGCCACCAGAATGGGGAGATGTGCCAGTGACAATAGGAGACTGCCTAGATCGAGGCAAGGGCTGGGACAATGGGGCCTTGAGGAGAGCAGCCCACATCTCAGTCAAGTACCTCCAGAAAAGGCACCAGCAGATGTAGGTTGTAGCCTCACTCCTGAGGCGGTCCCTCCACCATGCACACCAGCGAGGGCAGCAGATCCGACGTCGCACAAAAGCTCCCGAGCGCAGCACACAGCCGTGGGGACCAGATCAGCCCCAGATCTTCCTCGGTTCAGAAGGAAGGCGCGGGCCCAATGTGTTCAGAATACTGGTCACACTGGAGCCGCCCGCCGATATGTGCACACTGCCGCAGGTAGGCGAATGCCACGGGTGGCAGAGGATAGGAAGCCCCCCGGCCGCCCAATCCACAACCGCGGCACCACTCACAAGGTCCAGCCCGGGGCCGTGCAGGAGGCAGTCAGGTCAGACCCCGGGGCATGAAGAGGGGGCTGCCAAGGGCCTACGAAAATCAGGTCAGGTAGGCACATTGAACTTCACCCCGCCGTCTACAGCTGTGGGGAGGCAGCCCTCAGCACTCACAGAAGTGTGCCACACGGGTACAGTGGAGGGACGTCTCAGCCCGCCGTCGGCCCACATAAGGCACACCAAGGGTGAGGACTCCAAGCACATGTAATGGATTTAATCAAGCCTCGGTCCAAATGTAGTCGAGTAGCTCCCCTGTGCATATATGCTGCTGGAATCTGCTTTTCAAGGGCACAATTGGATTTATTTGATTATTGGATTCCTTGGGGCTGGCGTTCTCCTCTCAAGCGGCCATCTTGCTTGGCTGCCCAACAGCGCCGCCTTGGCACATTTTTTCTAATTCATTCATGAGTTTGCTCACAATTCATACCTAACAATAGCTCCTGCTATTCTCTTCTCAGCACCACCCACTCTAGTTTACAACCTTATTTGTCCATTACCATACCATTGTGCACCATAACTTGCTTCTGCTCCTTCTCTCTCCTTGCCACATAAAACCCTTCTTCACATTATATGATATGATATGGCATTTATAACGCGCCTATACACAGGTGTTTCAAGGCACGATGAGGCAAGGGATGGGGAACAAAGGGAAGACAGAAAACGATCCTACTAGGCCAGGTATCATTCAGTTTGCGCAAGTGTATGAGGAGGGTGAAAGGGAAAAGTGCATGGGGAGAGGGGAAAGTACAGTACATGGGATAGCAGAATAAATAAAATAAATAAAACGGCCACTGGTGGCAAGTGCAAGGTAAGTGCAGACATAAGTGCTGGTAGGGGGACTGTAAGAATACAGAAAACAGTCACCAGGTGCAGGGGTAGCCAGGGAGGCAGTGTAGGTTGGCAACTGGCGGGGCCTGGGCCCAAGAATCAGAAAGGGTGGCCAGGTAATGGTGCCGTTTCTGCCAAGAATTTAGCAGGGGAGAGGGGGAGAGAAAGCAGAGGCAAAGAGGAAGGTTTTGGGGTGCTTCTGGAACCGGAGATGGTTCTCCTCAAGTTGCAGGGAGACAGGAAGGCTGTTCCAGAGGGAGCCCCCTGCCGAAGAGAGAGATCTACCATCAACTCGTTGCTTGGAGAAGCGACTGACCCTGAGGGAGTTGGATGCGGATGAGCGAAGAGCTCGAGAAGGAAGATATTTAGGAACAGAGAGGTAAAGGTATTGCGGCCCCAGGCCCCAGAATGCCTTGTGGACAATGCAGAGGGTTTTGAATCCTCGCAGCCACTGGGAGCCAGTGAAGAGATTTCAGTCCTGGAGAGATACCATCCCTGGGCTTGAGGCCAAGGACAAGTCTCGCAGTTCTGTTCTGGATAACTTGCAGAGGGCGGAGAGTAGAGGCGGGCAGATTTAGATAGAAGCTGTTACAATAGTCCAGCCTAGAGAGAACCAGGGCTCTGGAGACAGTGAGCTTCTGGGGGAAGGAGAGGAAAGGAAGAATACCTCTGAGGAGTTGGAGCTGGTAGTGAGACTTCTTAGATATGTCAGAGATGTGAGGAGAGAAGGAGAGTGTGGAGTTGAAGATGACCCCAAGGTTTTTGGCATAACAGGTGGGAGCAGGCGGAGGGCCAAGAGAAGCCGGCCAGAGAGTGACAGGAAAGGAGGGTGCTGGTGTGCCAATGAGGAGAATCTCGGTCTTACTGGCATTAAGGCAGAAATCATTGGCGGCACACCTCTCCTGGATGGCAGACAGACAGTCAGAGATGAGAGAGGTAGAAGAGGTGGCTGAGGGTAGCCTGAAAATGAGCTGAGTGTCATCCGCATAGCACTGAAAGTTGGGGCAGAGCACGGCAATGCGGTGGGCAAGAAGTGCCAGGTATTGGTTGAACAGCCAGGGAGAGAGGCTAGACCCCTGGGGAACACCACAGGTAGAGATAGAGATTGAGGAGAGGAAGGATCCAAGTTGAACCTGGGAGGGTCGATCACAGAGGAAAGAAGTCAGCCACGCCAGGGCCTGACCGGTGATCCCAAGGTTATCACAGATACGGCTGAGCAGGATGGCAAAGGCAGAAGAGAGATCAAGTAAGATAAGGACACAGGGGTTGTTGGAATCAAGGTTGGAGAGCAGGTCTTCACAGATGTTCAGGAGAGCAGTTTCCGTGCTTCTGGCAGCTCTGAAGACAGACTGATGATAATTGAGACAACAAACAGATTCAAAGTGAAGGTTGAGCTGGGAGATGGCCAGCCTTTCCAAGAGTTTGCCTAGTAGGGGTGATGGGGATTGGGTGATAGGTAGCCGGGCAAGACGGGTCTGCAGAGGGTTTCTTAAGGAGAGGGTGCACAAGGGAGTGCTTCAGGGGAGAGGGGAAGACTCCAGTGGCAAAGGAGTGGTTGCAGAAGTCGGCCAGGGCAGGAGCCAGAGAGTCAATGTGGTCCTTGACGGTTTTGGAGGAACAGGGATGAACCTGTTTTGACAAGACTTTCATAGATCGGACTTGTCAAGAAACCTTGTCTAGGGAGAACAGGGGAAAGGCAGATAAGGAGGGGGGAGAGGTGGCCAAAGAAGGGACAGAGGAAGAGCAGGGAGTAGAGGAAGGAAGGGGAGAGGAGGAGAGAGAGGACAGGATGTCCTGAGTTTTAGAGATGAAATGAGACGCCAGTGCCGTGCAGAGGGCCTGGGAAGGGACAGGAGAGGTAGGGACTGCGGCAGGATTGGCCAGTTCCTTGCAGATTTTGAAGAGTTCAGCCCAGTTGTTAGATGCCGCAGAGACGTGGGCTTGGATGTGAGCTCTCTTCTTGGTGTGGACAGAGATCCAGTATGGCCTTTGGAGCAGGCGGCAGGCCAGTTTGTCAGAGGATGTAGATGAAGCATGCCATTTCCTCTCAGCCACCCTGCACTTGAGTTTACGGGTGACAAGGTCTGAGTCTTATCAGGAGTTGCACTTGGCTTTAGGCTTCAGGCGGGCCTCATGACAGGGTCAAGAACGTCAAGAGTATCAGCTATAGCAGAGTGGAGCATGGAAAGGGCTGTGTCATGTTGTGAGTCAGATGTAGAGAATGGGAAGATAGAGAGAATAACATAGACGGTGGCATTGAGCACGTACCTGCGTATGTACATGTGTGTCGAAGTAATGATTACGTTTAGATGCTAAACGGACAAACATGGAAATATTAAACTACTAAAGAATCCCTTGTAAAAACTAACCTCCTCCTAACATTTAAAATGGGGTGATGAATTGAGTTAAATGTCATTTTTGGGAGATGTCTGCAATATATTTTCATAAAGGAAACTCATTGTGATTAAAACACCAAATAAGTTACGATACGGAGTAACCTGAATGGCATTTTTGTGTGTAGTGTGACTTTTGGATAATTGTTTACTGTTGTATTATGTGACTTGTAAAAAGTTACACGTATGACTTAATTCCCATTCTGACCTGTACAATTCTATGAACTCATTGTCGCTGAGGAATTAGGCAACACAGGGTCATCTGTTCGTTGCATACATATCAAATTAAACATCTGTTTTCAATTATGAAAAAACTGAATACTCGTAGGAGAATGGTGCAATTTCATATATAAACACTGCCAAATGTTAAGAGGAATTTTGGAAATACATCTTTTCCCGTGCTGGTTCCTGGGATGCAACATTGTGTGGAGATGTGATATCATTTTACACTATATGATTGTTTAACCAATACACTTGGACTAATACCAAATACATCACATATTTGTGAGCGTTAATGCTGAACTGATTTATACAAGTTGCCTCAATGAGTTTTAATTCTGATCATGTGTTTTATGGCAAATACATCTTAAATGAAACAGCAATTGTATTGTAAAATAAGCCAGATGTTGGTTATTTTTTGTTTAGAACAAAACGTTTTCAAAGTAAAGTGAATGGGAGACATCTGTTTTGAAGAAAGTAGCAAAGCATAACTGCGAGAATTTTAAACTTGATAGTTTGTGAATACATGTGACGAATAATCATCTTGTCTGAATAAATAATAAACAATAAATTTGTCAGCAGATTCTAGAGAGTTGCCAAGAAACCATCTTCATTGTAGAGGGATATTCATTACTGTAAACACGTTTGTTTGTTAACAAATAGTTTCTGAAAAAGATTTTAGAAAAATTTGAAAACCAACGACATGTGTTGATGTACATAGTTGACTTTTGGTTTGTGTCATGAGATCGCCATTTCACTGCTGGGGGGTGGGGGTGGAAGGGGACATGAGTGGGACATGAGTGGGGGCCTGCTGGCAGGTGCCCTGCACTGCTGGGGGGTGGGGGTGCTGGGGGACATGAGTGGGGGCCTGCTGGCAGGTGCCCCTGACTGCTGGGGGGTGGGCGTGCAAGGGGACATGAGTGGGACATGAGTGGGGGCCTGCTGGCAGGTGCCCTGCACTGCTGGGGGGTGGGGTGCAAGGGGACATGAGTGGGATATGAGTGGGGGCCTGCTGGCAGGTGCCCCTGACTGCTGGGGGGTGGGGGTGCTGGGGGACATGTGTGGGGGCCTGCTGGCAGGGGCCCCTGACTGCTGGGGGGTGGGGGTGCAGGGGGACATGTGTGGGACATGAGTGGGGGCCTGCTGGCAGGTGCCCTGCACTGCTGGGGGGTGGGGATGCTGGGAGACATGAGTTGGTGATCATATTGCAACATGACATGTGGCTTGGCTGGGGGGCATGCCCATGGTGGATGGGCTGCCTGCGGGACATGACCAGGGGTGCAGGGTAGTCCCCTGTGGTGTGGGCTGCCTGCAGGGGCGTGGAGGGGGTTGAGGACCCAATTCACGTGTAGGACTCCCCACGCACACCTGAAATACACATACCCAGGCCAATCGCATGTGAAACTTCCCGCGCACCCCTGAAATACACGTACCAAGGCCAATCGTGTGTGAAACTTCCCGTTCACCCCTGAAATACACGTACCCAGGCCAATCGTGTGTGAAACTTCCCGCGCACCCCTGAAATACACGTACTCAGGCCAATCGCGTGTGAAACTTCCCGCGCACCCCTGAAATACACGTACCCAGGCCAATCGCATGTGAAACTTCCCGCGCACCCCTGAAATACACGTACCCGGGCCAATCGCGTGTGAAACTTCCTGCGCACCCCTGAAATACATGTAACCAGCCCAATCGCATGTGAAACTTCCGCGCACCCTTGAAATACACGTAACCAGCCCAATCGCGTGTGAAACTTCCCGCGCACCCCTGAAATACACGTACCCAGCCCAATCACGTGTGAAACTTCCCGCGCATTCCTGAAATACACATACCCAGGCCAATCGCATGTGAAACTTCCCGCGCACCCCCGTAATACACGTACCCCACTCGCACAGGCCCTTTCGCGTGTGAAAATTCCCGCGAACCCCGTAATACACGTACCCTGCTGAAATCGCTTGTGAAACTTCCTGCGAACCCCAGTAATACACGTACCCCACTCGCACAGGCCCTTTCGCGTGTGAAACTTCACGCGCACCCCAGTAATACACTTTCCCCGCTTGGCGTTTGCTGTTTGGCAGCCCTGTAAACTGGTCCAGGGTTAGCGCAGCCCTTTGCGCTGAATTGGGAATTTTGATGGCTTTTCCTTGCGCAAGGGCGTTCTTCGGGGCGTAAGTGGCGCTGCTGCATGGTCGCTGCGCCACTCTGCGCCACGGCTGGTTTTGGAGGCTAAAATCCATGAATACGCTGTGCGCGGAAATCGATTTTAGCGGACGCGGGTGGCGCAGACATTCGCACGCGCACACTGTGCGCCAGCCGCATGTGCCACTTTTGTGCGAAATTCTATGAATTACCCTGTTAATCACATTAGATGATAAGCCCTTATTCACATACTATAGAACTGTGAAGGCATTGGTGAGACTTTCCTCCAGTGTCTTGGTACGGTGTGAATCATTCGTAAGATAACGCATTCTCGATTTGTTTTGAGTGGGGAATACAAATAGGGTAAACCTTAAAAACATGTTTGAATGTATTGTTTTTAACAACTTTTCTCAAATTGAGAACTATTGTTTATGCATTCTCTTCTGCATCTCACTTTATGGGTGTAAGATTGTGTTTGTGCTGAGTGTTTAAACAGTAGGCATGATTTAATGTTCTGTAGGTCACAGAATTCCACTATCACCATATCACTCTTCCTGTTTCAATAAACATAGTTTCTCTCTGACAATGTTCATTACCCAGGCACACATGCTAAATGGACCATTCAATGCCATTGCTGTTTTGCTTCGCCAGCTTGCATGGCCCATTTGAGAAGCATGCTAGGGGAACTGCAGGGAAGAGTGTGCCTGGGGGTGCTCCTGTACCTCACCTCCTGTTCAGAGGCCCAGAGGCAGCGAGATAGACGTGCTCCAGCTCTGCTCTATTTTGCAGGAACCAGGAAGCTCTTTGTGTTTCCTGGTTTCAGCTGTGTGCCACACAGAAGCTGGAGGGATTTCCTTGTAGGCAGAATGAGGTGAAATCAGCACAAAACAAATACAAATAAGCATGTTGTTTGTGTGTGACTGGCAATGAGAGAGTGTGTACACAACTGAAAGAGTGCACGCATGCTGTAAGGGTGCATGGGAGAATTAGTTAGCAAGTGATTCAGGTCATGGAATGGGCCTCTGATTTAGAAGATGTAAGAGGGGGCTACATTTATGGAGAAGCAGCAGGCCTGGACACTTATCTTACTGTGGCATGGCATTTGTTTACTGGCTTTCAACACTGAAGCCAACATAAAAAATGCATTTATGCTGCAATGCTGGCTTACATTGGACGAGCCAGCCTGAACATATTTTCGTATTGTAGCATGACATGTATTTATTTGGCATCATGGGTAAAGCAAACATGATGAGTGTTACTATGTGTTCATACTGGCCTACATAGGGTCAGCCAGTGTGGATATTTGTTCTTGCTGTGGCATGGCATCATTTTTTACAGTCATCAAGGTTGAAAACCAGCATCATCAGTGTTCTTATGTGACTGTAATGGCCTACAATGGAGCGACTAGTGTGGACTATTTCCTTCATGTGCATGGCATTTTTTACTGGCAAATTCAACAGAAGTATGTTCTCACATGGGGATACTGGCATATACTGGCAGGGCCATTATGAACATGTTTTCTTATAGTATCATTACTGGCATTATGAGCAAAGCCAACATGAGTATGTTTTTATTTAGGAATGCGTGCACATTTTAGTTCAGCCAGAATTGACATGAATGGGTATATCCAGAATAAATTGTTTTTATTTTATACTGTTGCATGTTGTGAGTGTGAGAAAAGGCATCATGCTAATCTGTTGTCATCCAATAGATTTTTTCATGACATTCCCAATTAAGATCTGCTCTCCAACCTTGACTCTAACACTCCCTCTCTCCTCATCCTACTTCATCTCTCCTCTGCTTTTGACACAGGCAACCATACCACCCTGCTGAACCATCTCCGTGACAACCTGGATATCACCAATCAGGCTCTGACCTGGCTGAACTCTTTCCTCTTTGATCGACCCTCAGAGGTACAACTTGGGTCCTTCCTATCTTCTATCTCCCTTTTTTACCTGTGGTGTTCCCGTGGGGTCTAACCTTTCGCCCTGGCTTTTCTACCAATACCTGGCAACTCCCGCCTACTGCATTTCCATTTTCTGCTCAAATTTCCAGTACTATGCTGATGACACAAAACTCATTTTCAGGGTTCCCGCAGGGTTTTCCCCAGCTGATCTGTTTTCTCCCCGGCATCGTGCACCTGGCCACCCTCTGTCCTTCGGGCCCAAGTACCTGCTCACCCTGCCACCCTCGTGAACTGCCTCCGGGTGCTCCCCTTGCACTGGGGTATGTGTCCGTACGCATACAGTCCCCCACTCACTTCTCTTCTGCACTTATCAGATATACCTTATCTGCTTAACCCAGCACTTGCCACTTGCTGGCTGCAGTACCACCTACATTTATTTATTTATTTAATTCATTTATTCTGTTCTCTCCTCTGTTACGCACTTTTCACCTCCCCCCTTCCCATGTGATTTCCCCCTTTTCCCTTTCCCATGCACTTGCACGTTCTTAACGTCACTGGGCCTAGTAAGACTGTTGTTTTTTGTTCTCCCCTTTTCCCCTCTCTTTGCCTGGCCGTGCTCTGAAACACTTGTGTATGAGCGCAATATAAATAAAATATCATATCATATCATATCAAACTTGCTGCAAACTGTGTGGTTTTCTTTCAAACTTTTCACTTTTATTGTGATATAGAATGCAGCACTGTAACCCATTATTTTTGGTTTGGCAAAACTTACAACTCTAGGTCACTCCCACATATTTGTTAGAAACATGAATATCCTTTCAGGTAAAACATTTACCATTCACCACTAGTTAAGTTTTCACATTTAGGGCTACATTTAGACTAATTTCTCAAAGTTTTATTCATATACACCTATGGCAGCCACCCTTTCTCTGGGGGTCATCTATTGAAATGTTCTAGGTCTCTACATGGGCTTTCATTGCAGGTGTGACTCCAAGACCCAATGTAGGCATCATTCAATGTACTGTCTATATTTGTTTTTTGACACTGCAGTCACTCCCTCTTCAAGATGGGTAGGTGTCATGGCTATTTATGACAATGTACATATTCAAATCACTCTTCCAAGAAACAATGTTTTTTTGTTGTACTTGGTACTGAATTTTACACAGGAATTCCCATTAGGGACACCCTAATAATACAGCAGTCTGTACGCCACAATAATCACCAACGTCTGCAACTAACCAGTGGAGTCGATGCAATCTTCTGTGTGAGGAGATATTGCGCAAATAGGTTTAGTGTCTCTCAGTTTCACATACAAGATGTGCGTCCCTGTCGAGGCTTAGTTGAAGACTCATCAGGGAAAATGTCATAAAACCGGTTAAAGCAAATATCTGGATTCAGGAGTCTCTCATCAGCAGTGCAATTAGGAATTGTAGACATCACAGTCACATTTCATACAAATATATATCAACCCCTATTATCACATGTATACAATGAATACACTATAGTAATATATAACATTATAAAGTATAGCACACATACATGCTCTCTCCACCAATGCACCCACCTATGCACCACACAACATGTGCATTTACATGCTGGCCTTGCTTGAATCAGTTTCTATTAAATGTACAGCAATCAGGCTTTTATCCAGACTGATGACACTTTGCTGAACATACACCACTAACAGTCAGCCATGCATTCTCAGTGACTCAGGCTGTTGTTATCAGGGCAGCGAGGTTACTAAGTGAATAACACACATGAAAATGAATAATCTAAAACAGAATATCTTACACAATATTTACAGAGGACTTGCACTTGATTCACACATTAATAAATGCCCAAAAAACGTATAGAACAATTGTGTGTTCAGAGCAACCCTACGCACCCGTGCTTGTGTATAGGCAGAACAAAATACTTAAAAACCTGAAAATGAGGTAATTCCAAGGGACATTTCTAAGAGGGGCATTGCTTATACACGAAGTAGTGACATCATCACAGCAATTTCAAATACGTTTCCCTTACGTTTGCAACTAACATTTACCAGAATGATTGCCAGCATGTGCGACTGAAGGGACATCATCTATGAGAACATTATTTGAAGCAAAGTGAAAACAGAATTTCGAAGTCTTAGTGCTCACCAAATACTTCTTGTCTGCTTTCATCAGTCAGTTGGTGTGCTTTGTATATAGTGAGGACACATACGGCGACCACGTTTTTAGAAATAACTGTGTTTCCCTTAAGAATGTGGTCATTTTCGCATGTGAGTTCTGACAGTCTTAACCCTTTCCTCCCTGTAGCACATACACAATTGTCTTAAAAAATGTTTCCGTTTTGGATTCAGGACTTGTAGCCAAGCCCTACGTTAGGGGGAGAGTTGATCTCTGGGTCACCTAAGTTACATATTGAGCATCTAAAGCACTTACCGGGTAATTGGCAATTAAAGGGACACGTTATGCTTGTCCTAGAGATGCGCCTTTGTTAATGACATATAAAGGCACAATAACGCAAGAGCAGATTTAGGTGTACTACAAATGAAAATGACATTCAATAACATTCAGCCACACTTTGGGTAATTGGTCTGGGTGGTAATTCCATGTCACCCCGAATTAAGTAGGCCGGAGGGCTCAGGTCCAATACCGGCCATGTTCAACCCAGAATGCAGTCTCAATGCTATAAGATCCTGGGTTTGTTGAGTGGGCTGCTTATAGAGTAGTTTGAGCCATTTCAGTGAGCCGGGAGACACAATTAGGCTGGGCATGGATTTGAACATGGCCACCATATAAATAGAAACTGATCCTCTGCACGGACTACCTCTTCTATGTCTACGGCATGCGAGGGCAAACTCGGTAAAGATCCAGTTAGTTGGAAGGCTGAGTGGCATACAGGAGAGCAGTGACAGTTAAAGAGTCACTTTTGAGGTACAGGGTAGTAGTGGATTGGCAGTGTGGAGGTGTGAGGGAGGGAGACATGGTGGCAGGGTGCAAGGCAGAGAGAACGCAAATCGTGAAGGAAGGTGCAAATCAGCTGGAGTGAACCCCGATCTTCACCAACAAACTCCACCCACGTTTGTCAGCTACTGATTGGCTGGGACAATCCAGCTGTGTGCTTATTTGTTAAACTTCCTCACTTTATTTCAGGGCTAAATTTCATTGATGTGTTTTTTTAAAAAAGATACATACATTAAATGCTTTAACACATTACCATGGTTTGTTATACAGAAGGAAATAACAATATGGGGAGCAAGGGAGAAAATATAATTTCAAAATAAATATAGAAATGTGTTGAAAGGAACCCATCCTCCACAGGACTGTTAAAAAATATGGTGACACGTAAAGTCTGAAATGACTTTCAGCAGCTACAGTAGACTGTTTACGCAGCAGAAACACATCTGGAAAACCTGTACTTTATACTGGTTTACTTCATTTCCAATTCATGTTTCATATTTAATTGCACTGCAAATATATTTTGATGTTGTTGACTTAATTTTGTTAATATTGAATGGTTTAAAATGGAAGCCAAAAATGAGAATACACTGGTTCCTGTTACATCTTCTGGTGGATTCTATGAAGTGCTGCTTTTTCTGTGTTCCTTGGCAAACGCCTAGGAATATCTGAGACCCTGTCAAGAAAAATGATGCTTAACTAATGGATGAAGTCATTTAATCAAATGTAAATACTGGAAAAAATAATGTCTGTGCAAATATCTGCTACGTCCCCAAATACTATTATTCTTTTATTCCACATGTGGGCATTTGCTGACTTTCGTGGTCTCCAATAACGAGATGACAGTGACGAGAAACGCATGTTAATACTGAATTAGAAACCTGAGTAGGATGTACATCACATGGAAACATAAATATCTAGTCCTCCTCAAACCAACTACACCTCTATCCCAGTGGTGGAGCACATCTGGGGGCCCCATGCGAGCCATGCTGAGGGCCCCCCAAGCTCAGCAACAAAGCAGTGGTTGGGCCACCCACCAGCCACCCTGCACCACCACAAATGCACAAGAGACACAACGAGGGGCACGCTGCATACTGAACTAGGAGAAAGACATACTTGTGTGTTTAATCAAACCTTAAATCTTTCACCCAGCATAGAATCAAGGGGGCTCTGACTGGCTCCGGGCACTCAAATGTACGAGTCAACTCGGTTTGGACAGTAGTGTTACGCAAAATAATTATGCAATAAGGAAAAGTGCTAATGTTGGCTCTGCCAGTATCCCCATATACAAACATTCTCTAGTACTATAAGTCTTTAATGGTTGTAAAAATATGCTGCCACAAAAACAATGCATGCTATTGCTGGCTACATAAATGTCTGCCCAAAACTCCTGCATCACTGGATACTGTTCACGTGGACTTTGCCCTCAACACCAGTAAAACATGGACTGCTGCAGAAAGGAAACATGTCCTTGCTTGGCTGCAAAAATACCTCCACTTACCATGTAAGAACAGGCATCATAGTGGTCTTGCCCCATATCTGAGTACAAAATGCCACACCACAGAAAATGTGCAGTCTGTATGCCACCTTGAGCTATAAACCTCCAATCCCAAACAGCCCTCCATGTTATAACATTCATCAAGTTAACAATTCCCAAAAATATCAGTAAAACATCCATGTTCCAATGCCCCTTGCCCATGCTCAGAGCTTACATGCACACAATCATACCCATTCATCCACCAATTTGTAATTGAAGGGGCATACACATTTCCCACAAATGTACGATAGTGACTGAGTGTAGAGTTGGATCCCAAACCATCCAAAGGGGATTCGTATGTGCGCCCCTCACCCCCCAAGATAAATGTTTGAATACTGGGTTAAAATGCTGGATTAAAAAGCAGACTTTCTGAGAAAACTGGATAAAGAGCAACAGTGTTTTCAAATGTTTTTGTAGGGTAACACCAATCCAAAAGTCCAGTACATGCAAGTCACCACCAGTACACAGGAACATTGTTGCTTTAATTCATTTAATGCTTTGCTATTAAAAATGCCATGCCACAATAAGAACACATGTCCAAACTGGCTGGACAATTTAGGCCAGTCCAGACATGCAATAACCATTTTCCAGTAAAACAGTAAAATAGCCATGCCACAGTAAGACATACATAGGGCCTCATCACGAGTTTGGCGATAACCCTTAAATCCGGTGGTAGCACTATTACCGCTGGATTTAAGATTCCGCCAAATCAGGGCTTCGGCGGATTTCTCCCCAGCTCTGAGCTGGGGGGAAATCTGCTGAAACTTCACGCTCATACCGCTGGCGGGAAATCCGGTATGAGAGCGAAATTTCCCCATTGAGCCCAATGGGGAATGGGTCATTCTCGAATGGGCTCAATGGGGAATGGGGACTTCCAATACCGCCAAACCCGTGATCCGGCGCTAATAGCGCCGGGGGTTTGGCGGTAGGGCAGATAGCACCAGCACTATTAGCGCCAGCGTTACCGCCCAACTCGTGATGAGGCCCATAGACTGGTTACACCAAAATGCGAGTCCAAGCATGAAATAACATGTATCATGCTTATTTTATCACAGATGCCCAGAAAAATATAGAATGCCACAGTACAAAATGGCTAAATTGCCTGCACCCAAATGCCAGTCTAGCCAGGTTCTTACAATTATCAGGATTGCTTTATTTATTTATATATTTATACACTGTTGATGCTAACACGTGAGAAGGGGTAAAATGTAGCGGCAAAGTCAGAAAGGGTAACTACAATCCAAAACACTGGCTAGTTATGCTGGCTTGCCTCTTTAAGGATGTGGTTGAGACAGGGTGCCTGCCGGAATAATGGAATACAGGACTTGTGGTGCCCATATATTAAAAAGGTGATTGCAGAAATTCTACGAAGTACAGACATATTATACTACTGGACGCTGGTTTAAGACAGGGGTGTGTCTTAGCTTCATGGTTATACAACATGTATGTGTCAGATGTAGGTGGGTTCATGGCAGGCAGTGGGTTGGTATGTCCAAGACTGGGCAAATAAAAAAATACCTCACATAATATATGCCGATGTTTTGCTGGGATACCGCCAATGCAATTAGCGTTACTGCTACTCGGTCTGGCGCAATTTGCACCAGGATCACGAGCAGCGGCATAGCTGTAAATCCCCATTCCCCATTGGGTCCATAGAACCCAGGTTGGGGGCGCTATTAGTGCCAGCACAATTAGCACTGTGCTAATAGCACCACAAGCAGGTGTTAAATGGATATTTGTACCCCCATCAAAAAGCCGGAGGTAAATCTCCCCCAACTCCTGATTGGGCCAGGCTTTAAATGCTGCAGTAATAGTGTTACCATCAAATTTAAGAGTCAAGGTCTAACTTGTGAGGAAGCACATTATATCTTATTTTTCGCAAAGAGAAAATATATACCTTTGTAAATACTATGACCAAATAGAGATCGTAATTGAAGGGATTTGTGAAAGCACAAAGAAAGTAGCTATGCTACTAAAAGTTCTAGTCAAATGCATGATATTGCAATTGTGTCTAAAAAGAAAGAATTTAGAAGAATTGCACTAATTATTAAGAAACAACTTCTCCCCCACACAATCATTAAAAGGGACCTAACTAAACTTAAGACAAACTATAGGAATTGGATTAGACAACACAAGCAATCTATAGCCACAGTTCAGTGGCATTTGATACATAATGCATTGCAAATTCTGGTCTTTTTATAATCAGCCTACAATGCCCCTAAAATCAATAAAATGTCTACATTGACATGAAAAATTGTATTTTGTAATTTTTATCCCAAAGGCACTTCAATTAAACGGACTCACGAATATTCAGGTGAAGGTTTTAAAATTCTTACTGGAGATATGGAACAGAGCCCCAGGGCCAGCCAAAGTGGCTACATATAATAGCCTACAAAGCAAATCCCAGTGGATGAGCAATTGTATTTGAAAACATATTTTCCTGAAAAATGTGCATGGGTTACATCACTAGTTCTTGGAAAAAAATCCATTATCATTCCAATACACAAGAAGGGACCAAGGACATTACCTGAAAATGACCTCTTCTTGGCCACGATCGATTCCTTGTGTAAATTTATCTGAAAAATAATTAATAATTGGTTGCAGACTAAAAACATCTTTAAAAAACAACAGACAGGTTTCAGACATAGTATGAATACCCTTGGACATTTATGGAGCCTATCCTTCCTTATCGAGTCTGCTCGTTGTAAAGAAGGAGAAGCTTTCTAAATCAGCTTCATTGATTATAAGAAGGCTTTTGATATAGTGAATAGAAATAGATTATGGATACAACTATCTCCTTGGCGATTTATCCCACTATTCTCGGTTTTATAATGGCGCTGTATTCAAATACCACAGTGCAGATGAGATTAAACCATGGTACTATTTATTTTGTATTTCGCAGATCTTGATGACTCTTTGACGGCTTGCCATAATTTCCCACCTAAACTTGGTATTCAAGGAAATAGCTGGCCATCTTTTGCAGATGATATCATTCTTGACTGCACCCCTATCAGCCTCCAGCGTAGTTTGAAGGTTCTCCAAGAATATTCAAAGTTGAATGGATTAGATATTAACTTGGGAAAGGCTATGATAATGTATGCCAAGAAAGACTAGAAACTTTACATGGAAAAAATTGAGGGGGCTCTAATTGAAACTGTTTCACGTTAAAAATATCCTGGTATGCCTAGCTATGAGACTTTTATTAGTAAATTGTTAACTAATGATATTATGAATAACTCCTCAAGAAAATTATTTGCAGCCAAGTCATTCATATCCCATAATGGAGGATATTCTAAAGAGGGCCTTCTTAAAATCTTCACTGCCTGCATTGTTCCTAGAACTCTATTTGGTCTAGACCTACTTTACGATAAAGAACTTGAATGATTAAAATTGCTCGAAGTACAAATCTGTTGTAGGGTATTCGGGGTCTTATCAAGTAGACAGGTGGAGGCCCTCTGCAATGAGTTGGACCTTACCACTATGCTTACATGCTGTAAGATTTGTCGGAGTACATTTCATCTTCAAATTTACAAGCATACAGAGAAGACTGAAAATATCCATAGCCTATTCAAAAATATGTTAGATCTAGATACCCCATCAGGGATTATAGCAAAAGAAAGTTCAATGTGGCTATAGGATTTTCATCTGAGTCCCCTTTAAATATTGGCCTTGATATAAAACAGTTAAAGAAGAAGGCCGAAGAATGGGACAGGATTAACAATATTGACCACTTATCCACCATCTCTCTGTACCATATTTACACTACGCAAGGTTTTCCGAAGGGTATTCCTTTTGATTATGTTTACAAGGTTAGAAATAGTAAAGTCAAACGATTTATAATGAGGATACGGAAAGGCTCGAGTGACATTCCCTAAGTCAATAGACAGTGTTGCATTTGCTAGGAACATATTGAATCTGCTCGACATCTGTTGATTGCATGACCGGTTTTATGTCTATTATATAATGGGCCTGATCATGAGTTGGGCGCATCCACTGGGGAATTTCCAGTGCAATTACTGCTGTAATACCACTGGCGGTAATTGTGCCAAAAATTGGCATTTTTCAAGTGTGTTTATGCTCAGCTCTGAGCTCGGGGTTAACACGCCAGACATAAGATTGGGCAGACCCTTAATTGTGGTGCTAACACTGTTAACATCGCATTTAAGGGCTGCCACCCTACTCGTGATCATGTCCATTAAAGGATATGGCAACGTGGTCACAAACAAAACAAGTGTATATACGGAACAATTCTGGGCCCACCTTTTTTCTGGAAGCACTACAAAGTTAAACTGTGCAGCATACTATATTTGGGAACTGATTATGAAAGTCTACTTCCTCAGGGTCAGTCGTTTTTCGAAGAAACAAGCTGGGGGTAGATCTCTGTCTTCGGCTGGGGCCTCCCTCTGGAATTGCCTCCCTGCCACTCTAAATCTTGAGGAGAGCCATCTCCGGTTCTGGAAGCACTGCAATACCCTCCTCTTTGCTTTTGACTTTGCTCCCCCTCTACCCTGCTTATCTGTTCTCTCTTGACACTGTGCACCTAGCCACCCTCTGTCCCCTGGACCCAGGTACCTGCTCATCCTGCCACCCTCCTGCACTTCCTCCTGGCCAGCCCTTGCACTGGGAACTTGTATATGTACCCATACAGTCCTCCATCCCTCATTTCCTCTTTTCTGCACTTATCAGACTTACACAGCCTTCTGCCATAAACACAGCACTTGCCACTTGATGGCTGCACTAGCCCTGTTTATTGCCTCTATTATCTATTTATTTATATTTCTTTTATCTATCTGTTCTCCGCTGCTCCACACTTTTCACTCTCCCCCTTCCATGCACTTTTATGCTTTCCCTTTCCAATGCACTTGCGCGTTCTCAATGTCACTGGGCCTAGTAAGATCGTTGTTGTGTTCTCCACTGTTCCCCTCCCTTGCCTTGTCACGCTCTGAAACGCTTGTGTACGAGCGTGATACAAATAAAATATCTTATATTATATCTTAAAATTACAGAGCAGATACGTAGACTAATGTTTTAATACTTGTTTTTATAAATCAATTTGATTGTATGTTATCTTTTGTAATATGATGATACACAATATGATCTATTTTATGTAACGTGTTTGAATGTTTTAATGTTTTTTTCTTCATCTTGGTTAAATGATATATTTACTAGTATAACCTAATAAAAGAAATTTAAAAAAAATAAAAAGACAAGACTGTCTGCACCAAAATGCCAGTCTAGCCACTAATAAAACATATCATGCCTGCTTTATCATCGAGGTACATTATGATATAGCACACCAACACCTACCCCACCCTCGCCACACATCCCCCTAACAGCCCTCTACCCAAACCCCCAAAATCAGCTGCACAGCCCAGAATTATCTCCATGTCCCTTTTCCTTGTCCCAGTACTAACATATGAGGCAGCTTGTCTTATATGTAAGTACTGGGATGAGGAAGAGTGGAAGGAGAAGTAATGGAGTTTACAGGTAACTAAGTCAAGCATTACCTCCAAGTCCGTCTACCTTGTCCCAGCACTTGTGAATGAGGCAAGGTGCCACATAAACAAGCACTGGGCTGAGGACCGATAGGACTAGGAGTTCAGTTGGAGGAGGCTTCCCTGGGAGGTGGAAGGCGGTCCTGGAACCTGTTTCCCCCAGAAGCTACAAACCCGCATTGGCCATCTAGGAGCATGGTAAACCTTGGGAGAGCCGTGTGAAGCAAAACGAAAGGGGGAGATGGGACATCAAAAAAAGAATAAGACAAACAAACAACATACAAAGGTATTTTTGGGTGTGAGGACTGGTGATTTGTCTTTGGGTGACATGGTACTGGGGCCTGCTACCCCTGATTGCAACCAGGGGGCATGAAGCAGGTTAAATTGAGCTTCACCTTTTCTTTCGATATCTGTGGGGGTGAAGGACCGACCAGTGTGTTGTATTGAGAGCAGATAGGACTACACCATGTCACATGGTCTATTGTAATGAACACAGACAGCATCTATCTTGGAGAGGTCTTATGTTGGACCACATACATTTAGGTTCAACATTTCATATCACCAACTGGGTACACTCCCCCCATTTTCAAGGGGTTTAGGATGCACTCAGCAGAGGGCACCCCCTCAAGCCTAACACCTGCCTCTTAAAACTGAAGATTGTTTTAGTCACCTGCAGCGCCACCACAAGAATCAGCAGCTAATTCAATTGGAGCACAAAGTTTATACCAGGCGAGTTTCTGTGTTGGCTCACATTGCATGTTTTTTTTTATCTCGGCTGGCCTTGCTTAGGTCTTTGCTAGCTGGCACCATTTGCCCTACCTAGGGTGGAGTGCCAGGCTAGTATGTGTGAGTGCCATCTGACTTTGGAGTACAAGATCTGCTCCTATATTACTGATACTTCGCCCGGTACGCTGTGTCCAATCCATCCGTTACTTAGGGGCTGGGACAGCACTTTCTTCAGTTGGTCACCTGGCATCTGTGCATCCTCCATGGCTTTGCTTATGGCTGCCCTCTCTGTCTTGCTGCTTGAGATGCCACATTGGCATTCAGGTTTTATACTCCTTGTCCCAACTGGCCTCCCGCATCAACTGGCATTGTATCAAGTCTCTTAGCCTTCTTGCTGAGCTTGCCCTCTACCGCTGGACTCTCTTCGCTGGCCTGGTCCTCTCTCTCTTGCTCTTGACTTATCTGCACCTGCCTTGCAGTTAGGCTACCTTTTCCCCCTGCTGATGCCTTTCTTACTCCTCTGTTGTTGGAGCATCGCAATATCCTGCTCTGCAACCTGTTCTGATGTTGTGCTCATGATTCGTCTGCGCCTGTCCTGTTGCTAGGCCTCCTGGTCAGCTGATTGTGCATTGCGCAGTGATTCCTTCTCTCTCTCTCCCCCATCCATCTCTCTCCCCTCCCCTCCATGGTCCTCTTCATCTCCCCTATTTACTCTAATTGCTACTCTATCACCTATCCTACCCCCCTATCGAAGCATGGAAGGAGAAAGTTCAAGAAAGATCTCTTGGTCTCCAACCCAGGCTTGCCCTCTCTGACACCTTTTTCAGTGCTTCTTCCAGGCAGACTGTCACCAACATCCTCTTTGTTGTTCCCTCTCTGGACCTATGGACTCCCCATATGGTCTCAGTCCTCTCCCCTTTCTCTTCCTCGCCCATTAATGGTGGAACCAGATATGAACTACTCTTGGCACACTTCTCATTCTCTAGGTGCATCATTAATAACTACCAGAATGGCACTGTAACAGAACAGAGCTCTCAACCCATCCTCCTCCTTCTTGATAGGTGTTTCCCATCTCCCATCAACTTCCTCATTCTCCTGACACTCCTCATTCTACCTCCCTCTGGATTCATTGCCACCTCTGACAGATGACCACATCCCTATATCCCCCTTGGAAGACCTTCAAAGAAGGCAACCAGTTTCACTGTCAACTCTCGCTCTGCCATTAAACACTCCTCTGATATCTGTCACCTCCTTGAAGACGTTGACATTGATCACCTCACTCTCACTGAGATGTGGTTCACTGCCAGCTCTGTCACTGTTTTTGACACACTCCTCCTTGAAGGCTACAAGATCCTCTTTAAGCCCCAACCTAACCAGTCTGGAGGCGGAGTGGCTCTCATCTTCCTTGAATGGGTCCCTGCTACTATCATACTCACTCAATTATACTCTTGCTTTGAATGCCTCATATGCAGGCTTGATGTCTCTCCTATCCTCTCACTGAATCTCGCCACCATCTGCAGGACCCCTGGTCCAGTCTGCCTCTTACTTTCAGATTGGTCTGACCTCACCTCTTCTCTCCTGGCCTCTTCCTCCAAGCTTCTCCTCATCAGAGACTTCAATATTCACATTGACTATCCTGATGAGGCCACTGGATAGTTCCCCCACCTCTGTGACTCACTTGCCCTCACTGTTCTTCCCTCTGGTCCGAACCATTCAGCCGGAGACACCTTAGATGCTCTCATATCATGTGACATCCCCATCTCCAACCTTCTCATTACACCTTTCGCCTGGTCTGACCATGCTCTCCTGTTCTCTCATCTGGATTTCTTGGGTCCACGTCTAAGCCTCTGCCCGCATTGCCAGCCTCCTTCTTAGTCATTCAAACGACTAAGCGAGTGTTACTTGCTGCTTTTGCCACCACTAACATTCCACTCCCACTCTAGCTACTGACTCTAACACTGACACGGTCCTTGCTAACATCCACCTATCCATCTCCAAACCCCTGGACATCCTTGCCCCTATCCTGAGGATCCGCATGAAACCTGCCTCTAAGAGTAACACCTGGTATGAATCTGACCTAGTCTCTCTAAAATGCAAGTTCAGAGTTGCTGAACGGAAGTGGCTGGCTTCAAGCACATCTACTAACAAACTGGCATGCAGCCTGCTCCAAAGGCAATACAGGCTCTCCATCCACATGAAGAAGAGGACCTATTACCAAGCCTGGATCTCTGGGGCTACCAACAACATGGCTGAACTGTTCAAAATCTGCAAGCAACTCGCCAGTCCTACTGCAGTCTCAACTTCTCCTCTGCCATTCCCGGCCCTCTGCACTGCACTGACCTCCCACTTCAAAACTATAACTCAGGACATCCTGTTCTCACTCTCCTCTACTCCCCACCCTCCCTTGGCCATGCACTTCTAATCCTACTCTCCTCCTTCTCGCCCATAGCACTGGATGAGGTTTCTAAACAGGTCCTCTCTATGAAAGTCTCCTCCAAACAGGTGCTTCCCTGCTCCTCCAGGACTATGAAGGAAAACTTTGCCTCCCTTGATCCAGTTTGGCTGATTTCTGCAACAACCCTTATGCCACTGGCTCCTTCCCATTACCCCTCAAGCAATCCCTTGTGCACCCTCTCCTTTGAAAGCCTTCTGCCGACACTTTCTGCTAACTACTGCCCTATCTCCATTACCGCATTCCTGGGAAAACTCTTGGAGAAGTTGGTCATCTCCCAATTGATCCACCACACTGAATATGTTGGTTGCCTCTACGACCACCAGTCTGGCTTCAAAGCAGCTACAGGCATGGAAAATACTCTCCTGAACACCTGTGAAGACTTGCTCGCAAATCTTGATGCTAATATCCTTCACGATATTTCCTCTGCCTTTGATATGGTCAATCATGCTACCCTTATGAATCGGAGAAACAGCAGGAGCCCACACACTTGTGGGACTCTCCCGTCCCGTGAACACCCAATTTGTGTTGTGTATACCATTACATTCAATTATTCACACATCCACTTTCTAAACAATTTTCACACTAGAAAGATATGACCATGGAATCAAGTGCTTTACTTTAAAGTGTAAACTCCTTACAATTTGATCATATAACAGCTTTCTCAATGCATATCGACATTGAGTTTGTAGCATAAACTAGTCCATATGACTTTCCATAGAAAAAGCTTCAATTTCTTAAAACATAGGTAGACAATTTTAACATCAAAGATTTCCAGCAATCACCCTATATGCCTAATTTAACAAGAGATTTGATGTATAGGTAATTTGTCCAATCCTTGTGTGTGTCTTTACGCATTTTGGGGTCTGTAGTCCCCTTCTTCAGGAGTTGTCTACCAAATTTTCTGATATCTACAAGCATAATAATCAAACTTTAGTGATACTTAAATTCACAATTTCATTGTTAGTCTGTCTGATTCTGTGTTTTATAATCACCTGTATATATTTCATCCACCTGTCAATTCCAAAATGTATTTTCTCATAAGCGTTTTTTACATATGCCCTACACTTCTAGGCTGTGACACCCATAGGAAAACATCTACCAATGTGTCATTTTCCAAAATGAATACCATAACTGAAAAACAAGCTACTTCCCTAGCATTTAGTGAAGAAGAAGTGAATCATATTTTAGCACTTATCAACAACATTGAGAGCAACACAACAACAGCATCAAACCCAGAGAAATTGATATCACAATTGGAAAGGGCAATTAGGAGAGAAATATTGCAAACACTTCATGCTACCACGTTAGCTCAATACTATCGAGCACAATACATACCACGAGGCCTAAGAGTCTATTTGAGACCTACCCTGTGCAAGGATAATTCAGACTTCGTAAAAAGGTGGGAACACATCTTAAACAAGTGTTCACTTGATTTAATTCTTTTAACCATCGAGGAGTTATCAAAATCGGTTAATAATCTGGATAAAGAAATCGATGAATTAACGCAACAATTGATGACATTTAATAACAAAAACGAAATAACAATAATTCTAGAGGAAGTCAATGCAGCCCTAGACAACTACAAGAAGGAAATTGAACAATGAAAAGTATGTAAATTCAGGAGGGACACACTTGATTATTCACAAGACAAAGGGCCTCATCATGAGTTTGGCGGTAACCCTTAAATGCGGTGGTAGCACTATTACCGCCGCATTTAAGGGTCTGCTAGATCATGGCCTTGGCAGATTTCCCCCAGCTTTGACCTGGGGGGAAATCCGCGGCAAATTTGCCAATTTTCAGCTCAATTACCGCCAGCGGGAAATCTGCTGGTGGTAATAGTGCACATTTTCCGCATTGGGCCCAATGGGGAATGAGGAATTCCCAAATGGGCCCAATGGGGAATGGGCAATAACCGTACCGCCAACCCACCTGGCACTATTAGCGCCGGGGGTTTGGCGGTAGGGCTATTAGCGCCATCGCTAATAGCGCCGGCGTTACCGCCCAACTCGCGATGAGGCCCATAGTCTACACATGGAAGGAGCATTATGCCCAAACAAGACCTGTACCTAATAGAAGACCTCCAACAAATCCAAGGGGTCCAGGACAGGAGTCAAGTAATCCTAGCAGTGAAGCTCCCACAAGTGGAGAAGAGGGCAACAACAGAGACAACATCCAACATAGACCTTCGGATTTACACACATCACAGGAAGCTACCTCTTCAACTGCCCAACTGAGTTCTTTTTTAGAAAAAAAAGACAACGCAAAGATGTAACAAGAAGCCTAAGGTCCAAAAAAAAGCAGAAGAGCTAGTTGTCAACATTTCTACAATAAATCTGTCCCAAGACCAATTGGATACACTTAAGAGCTCTGGCCCTCTCTATGCTCAACAAGTGCAACAGCCTCTTCCTCAATCTGCCTTTTCCTTTCCTTTACCCCCTTTAAATAATCCAGAATAGGACTACAAGATTTATCTTTGGCCTTAAACCCAGGGACTGCATCTATCCAGGCCTAAAATGTCTCCAGTGGCTTCCGGTGGCTGCGAGGATCAAGTTCAAAACCCTCAAATCTGATCAAACATTGAGAGAGGCAGCACACATGGTCATTGCGGAAGAGCAAAACAAATTCCTCCAAACGTACGGATTCGAAAGTCCAACCAGCACAGTGATCCCAAGAACAGGCCGTCATTAGCACTTTTTAGGTTTTCATCTCCTCCTTCTTTCTTGAAGAGTCACATCCCTCTCCACCTAAGGATCCAGAGCAGGATGTTCTATTGCCTATTCATCACTCCAAACATCACTCGCATCTTCCAGTTTGGAGATCGCTCTCATCTCCCCATCCAGTTCAAAATGTAGTTTGAAGGAGAAACCCCATCATACTAATAATCTGTTCCCTGATCCAGCCGGTCACCCGCTGCATGCCTTTCCTTTTTCGTAGCATCATCTGAGACAGAGCTTTATATAACAACAGTTGGGTACCACTAACATATATCAGAGGCAATTTCCTTGCCGCTAGCTTCAGTTTTTCTTCTGACCTTTAGTAATGTACTTGAGAACACGTCCGGGATCAACTTCCTTCTCTGTTGAAAAGCTGTATAAATCCTGGCAGTGCTATCCAAATGGACGTCATCACTGCTATCTTTCTCCAGACAGACTTAAAAAGATCCTGGAAAAAGCCATCCAGATATGGAACATGAACACAGAGGTGTCCTGCACCATGATGTTGTAATAACAACATCTATTCTTTGCATCCTCCTGTCCATCCAAGATCTACTGTACAGAAGATTGCAATTCATTGACCCTCGACTCCAGGATGTCCTGCACAAAAGTCTGTTCACACTGTTTATCCTGCAGTTCTCCCAGGTGCTTATCAGACCTCTGCAGATTGCGGTCCAGTTCTGAGATACTGGACCTCATTATGACCCTGGAGGTAACCATGCTGCTTTTTGTGGCATGGCTACCCCCATTCCAGGTACTGGGTCCGGGTTCCCTGAATGGGGAAATACCGGGCCGGGCCATTCTGACCTTAGAGAGCCCGGTATTTCCCCATTCAAGGAACCCGGACTCGGTACATCCACATTCCCATTTCAGCCTCCACAGGGCTCAATGGGAATGGGGATGATGCTAACAACTGGCCCGTTAATGATAGGCCCGTTGTTAGCATCCTGGTCTGCTCGCGGGACCCACTAAGGACGCCTTACTGCCTTCAAATTGAGTGTGTTGATGCACTCAGTTTTCATAGTAGATTCTTTCTCTTTGCATACATTTTGTCACCCAATATTAGTGTTCTTTCTTAATCAACTCCTTGATTTGAGTTTTCATGTGGTCTAAGCAACTTCAAATACTAGCTGTCCTTAACCCTGTAAGTGCCATGGGTATTTCCTCCCAGTGCCAAGACCTTTTTTGGTGATTTCGGTTTGTCGCCATTCAATGCCTTGTAACTTTTTTGTTACATGAGATATCTCAGACAAATTTGGCCCCTTCTTTTCCCACATGTAGGCGGTAGTAAGCCACCCAGGAATCCTAGGTTGCTGTAGGGGGGTGAGAGAAAATAACCAAAAAGGATGAACATTTTGTGTTTTTACAAAACAAAATGCCAATAAAATGATGTACAAAGAAGCCTTGTTTTTTTTTCCTTGTAAGAACTAGGAACATATGGTTTACTGTGCTGAATTCCCCAATTTCCTGGCTTTCAAGAACAGGTTGAGTTGAAATGAAAAGAATATATATTTTGATGTGGTTATCAACCGTTTTGTGAGAGGTAGGTGATTTTGGCCATTTTTGCCAATTGGACATACATGGACGGAATGGAAGAAAAGGGTAGGAAAGCCAAATTGGTGGAGTGAAAGGCATAGATTTCTGAAAAGTCGACAAAATTCCAAGGTTAGCAAGTGGTGATTTGCGCAGGTCGGGCAACAACTAGGTTGGGAAAAATGGCATAGTTTAGGGAAAAAGCGGTAAAATGACCGATAAAAAGATATGTGGTGGACATGGTTGGCTTGGTACAGCAATGGCTTCTATGAATTTTGAGAAAAACAATGTTCTGCTACATTCTCCTTACTCTTGCAGTTAGGAAAGCACACATTTTTTGTAGTGTTTCACAAAACAAGCAAAACCACAAGCCAAACACTGAGCCATGGTACACAGGAGTTTTATGCTAACGACCTGAACAGAAGTAGTTAGCATGTGTAAATCAGGAAAACCAATGTGGTGAGGAATGGCAAGCATACATTTTTTGAAAGAGCAGAGGCAGACCTTTTCAAGGGTAGGTGACTTGTGCAGGTTACAAAAGTGTCTGGTGCTTAAAACAGCGACTAAATGTAGGGCAAATTTGGGAAATGAAAGGGTTGTGTGACAAAGGGCACCAGCAAATGGGTCAAAACGTTATGAAAACCACGCAAACGCAACAAATGTCATACCTTCCCGCATTCCCACACATGTCCCAATGAAAACGGTACCTCACATGTGTGGGTGCACCTACCTGGGCGCCAAGGGGAAAGCCTAAAACACCCCTAACCCCAAGTCTTTTCCGACAGCTGAATTTCACAATTTTTTCAGACGGGCACACCAATCAGATATGGGCATAGGGTGTCCAAGCCACCAAGGAAAACAGGTAACCCGATGTATTTCCGAAAAGAGGACATTCATGGGAATCCCCAGAGGTCTGACTTGCAAAGCACCTACCTAGAGATCAGTCAGTCAAATTTTGTGGGAAATTCCATGAAAATAGGCCCACTAAGAGCATCTTAAAAACCTCTTCCCAGGTAGGACAGTGGGGGAGGGGATTACTCAGCCAATCCTGGGAGCAAGGGAGAGTCAGAAGACTCTTCTGATCGCCACAGGTCCCCACATTCTGCCAGCCATTCCCAAGCTCCAGAATCAGGGAGAGCCTAGAGGAACAGACAGCCACCTCTGGTAGCAGTGCCATTAAGTCAGAGGATGAGTGGACCAGGGTGACCAGAACTAAAAAGGCCAGCAAAGTTAAGAGAGCTTTACTGAAAGATCCCCTTAAGCAAATAAAAGCTATTGGGAGTGTCATCACGCCCTACCACAAAAATGCCAAATATTCAGTTTTGGAGCACCTTGAATTGTTTGAGCAAATGATGGAGACTTTCCACCTGAAGGACAGCCAAAGCTGATTCCAGTATGTCAAGTGGACATTTTCAATGAATACTCCAGCTTCTTTGTGGGGCTGGAGGATCAGAACCATTCAAGATTGTCCACCTATAGGGTGGCCACCCTAAGGCATTTTTCAATTCATAGAAACCATCAAGAGCCCCACAAGGCAGCCTACAACCTGCAATGTGGGGAAGAACAGGCCCACAAGAATTTGTCCAAGAACTGAAACGTGCCATTGCGCAGAACACAAGGAGGGTACTCACTGATAGTAGGGAATTTGTTAATACCTTCTTTCATGCCCTCCATAAATACTTTATGACCCAGCTGGTGAGAGACTTTCATGAGAAAAGATCACTAGACTGGGTCATTGAACAAGCAACTCGCATCTACGAAGTGCAGAAGCCACTAGAAAGTAAAAGTGCTAACAAAAGCCCAAAACCAACTAACACCCCTGCAGGGAGGAGGAACTGGGGGAAGGGAGGTGTAAAGCCTTAGCGGAAGCTTCCTTACGCACTTGTGATAAGCCCCTGGAAACCCAGGAACCGGAACCAGAATCTCCTGCCCCTGAAAATCTGCACAGAGGGCGGGCAGGAGAAATAAAGAGCCTAAAAAGGCCCAATTTGTGGAGGAGGTGTGAATCTTCCAATTTGAAGGAGAGGGGTCCTCATAGGATTCTGGGAAAATGATCTTCTCCTTCAGGGATGGGGGAACTCCTCCCAAAGAAAAATGGGTCCGTAGAGATCCTGATCAAGACTGGGTAGATATGGGGACTGAGTTAAAACCGCCATCATGAAACCCCAGAATGACCAGCAAGAAAATCCCCTTGTTCAAAACAGTTCTGCTGACTGCCTCCAAAAGGGGGGGAGCAGCGCAGAATCAGAACCAGGGGAGCCCAAATCTTCCCCCATATCCAAGTGCCACCTTTTTCTTACAGGTTCCTAAGATCCCAAACAAAATCCTGCCCAAATTGCCCCTTTGTCAGAATCCAAAGCAAAGAAATTAACCTAGCAATTGGCCAAAAAATGCGCATTATCTTTGCCCCCTTGAAGAGAAGGAGGGAAGATCCAAATACAGGGGCAATGTACAATTTTGGCACTGGTGGACACTGGATCCCAAGCCACCCTTCTGTCAAAAAGGGCCTTTGATCAGCTGAATTTGGGAACGGGGAGAAATACCAAATCCCTCTCACCCCTCTTCCTGTACAACTTCAGAACTTCGATGGGAATGAAATTCCTGTTGAGGGGACTGCGGATTTAGAAATTAAAATTGGGCGACACAAGGTGAAGCATCCGGTCATAGTTGGGGCACACCATGTTTACTAGGGAATGACATTCTGGGTAGATTGTCTCCCCTCATAGATTGTGTAAACAAGGTCCTCTGGACTCAGACTAACCAACCAATAAAATTAAAACAGAGTGTCAACCATGTTAGTTTAAATGGCACATGCCACATGGTTGCACAGAAACCTGACCAAATTGAATTCCACTTCCAGAACAACCACATCCCAGATGTGACAGTAATTGCAGCAGGACAACAAACTGGTGATGGGGAGTCCTCTCTATTTCTGAAAATCAACCTTCCTTCCAGTTTAATTTGGCATTCCACACTGGAAGGGAACACTCTGAAATTCTATACAAATTCACAATCAGAAAATCCTACTCCTATAGTCCAAACTGATGAGAAATCAGCTAAAAGTTTGGCTGATATTCAGAAAATTGGAAAGCAGTTGTTCATCCCTATTTAGTTAAATGAAGGGAAGGAATCTGTTCTCGCCCGAGTATGTGTGAACAACGGTAAGAGCTTCATCAGCGAGGCCATGTTACGCAAACTCCAAAAAGATCCAGCCATTCCCACATTTTAAATTGGTAGACAAATGGGAAATGGACCTGGAAACACCCAATTCCAAACATCTCCTGCCTAGCAGGTGTATGCTCAGAATTTCCATAGGTATCAAGAGCATAGTCCATAATTGTTGGGTCGTGCGAGATGTCCCTGCTGCATTTTATTTAGGTAGTGACATTCTCAATCGCTTTGCCATTAGTTTGGACCTAATAAACTTCAAAGCCTGGTCCCGATTAACGGGTAACCCCATGGACTTTGATGACCCAGAGAAAGCATTTCGGTCAGCTCAACTGCTGCCATATGCAGTTGAAATTCAGATTGGAGAGGAAGTCACCATCCCAGAACGGACCCAACAATTCTCACTGGAAGTAAAAATTAAAAGAGGGCAGAAACTGAAAAATCCTGATGCCTATGTTCATCTCAATGCTCATTTCCAACAGCAAGGGTTGGGGGTAAACCCAACACCACTAGTCAATATAGAACACAACACCATTCCATTAGAGGTGGATAACAGCGACCTAAAGAGTATCACTCTGGGCGCAGGCACCATTATTGGAATGGCGGTTGATGACCAACAATTTTCCATAGATTTAGGTAACAAACTGTTAGGGCCAATCCCCAAGGACTGTTTTGACAATGATAGCGACAATGACACAACACCAGACAGGATCTTCACCCGGCATGGGGGGGAATTTCCTGGTGTACTCTTCCTGCCCTTATGGTAAAGAAGATGTGACCTGTGACTTCAGGAGGGATGAGGTGATCTTTCAAGTCCACCATTACTGCCTTCCCCAACTGAAGCCATCAGTCCAAGTCAGTACTTTGAACAGGGACTTCTCCACCCAGCTGGAGGAGGCAGCTGAGATAGCCCACCCAGAAGTCTTTCCGGGCTTCAGGCAGATGGTTGAAGAGAGAGTAAACTTAGCTGATGTTGAAACAAGTTTTCTTAGATTTTCAAGATCTCTTTGCGGTGGACTCATATGACTGAGGTCACACCGACATCCACACAACAACAATCCCCACGGACCCTGGCATGACTCGAGTGTTTGTGAAGCAAAACCACTTGCCTCTCGCATCAATGGAGTCCCTTACTGAAATAATTAAGAACCTTGAGTCCTGTGGGATAATTCGTCCAGTCCACAGCACCTTCAAAATCCAGTGCTGGGGATTTTGAAACTAAACGGCCAGTGGAAACTCTGTGCTGACCTAAGGGAGCTCAACAAACATCCATACTTCCCGATGGCCTCTTCCCTACATTGACCAAGGGCTGGCCCAGATCCATACATCAACTCCGGCAATGAATTTAACATCTTTCTGCATAAGGCCATGCTAACCTGGTTGAAAGGGATAACTAGGCCTGTGTAGATGATGTTCTATTCAAAAGCTCAACTGTGGAGGAACACATAGCGGAGATCTGTTATGTGCTGACACAATTGAGGGCTGCTGGAGCAAAACTCTCTTTCCAAAAGGCACAGTGGTGCAGGACCCGTGGCAATTTCTTGGGGCATGAGATCACTTCTGAGGGTCTCTGTCCCCAGGAAAAATAAGTAGAAGCACTCCAGAAAATAAAAGACCCCACAACTCTGCAGGAACTAAGGAACCTCCTTGGACTAACTAATTACAGCAGAATGTTCATTGAGGACTACACAGAGATCACAAGACCCCTGATCCATCTGTTGAAGGCGGGGGGGTAAAGTGGGAGCGGGGTCCATAACAAGCCGAGGCAGTAACACAACTCAAAAGAAGCCTCTCACAAGCACCTTGCCTAGCTTACCCTGTCAAAAACAAGGAGTTCTTCTTGGAGACAGTGTTCTCAAATACATGCTTGACTGCAGTATAATATCAAAAGCATGACCAGCTCAATAAAGTAATCTCCTATGCGAGTAAGACTTTATCCTCTGTGGAGGAAAAATGCAAAGATTGTGAGAAGGCATACCTGGCAACGGTGTGCGCATTGAAGAATTACCGCCCGTTTATCCAGGGGAACACATCATAGTGGAGACTCCACACCAACCTTTGCAATATCTTCAAAGTGACAGAATCTGGGCTGGAAATGTGAGTAATTCCCGAATTACTTCCTGGATTCTGTCAATGCAAGGCTTTCCTGTTGAGGTCAGATATGGAAAAAACAAGAAGAGTCCCCTCGTGCAAGGTCTGGCTGACTTGCATGGTTGTGCCAGAGAAAACTGTCGCGAGGACGAAAGTCTTACAATCAAGGACAACATGGAGGCATACCTTAATTGCCCACACAAAGTCTATGAAGAAGACAAGTGTGAGGGAATGCCCACTGTCTATTGGATGGGTGCTCCTACCATGTTGACAACAACTGGTAAAAGGAACTTGTGGCCAGCGTGGGGAATGCATGGGTGAATGATGCCCCAGAACCCTCCGCTGGTCACAAAATCGGTTCCCGAAGTAGTCAAGTGGCAGAGTTGATGGCTGTGCATCAAGCCATCCTCACTGCCGTCCAACACCAACTCCATGAACTTGTTATAATCACTGATTCAGGTTATGTACGGAACAGGTTCGTGGAGCACCTGGTTAATTGGAAAACCAGAGGCATGCTATGTGCTAATAATAAACCTTTAAAACACGGCAAATGAATACAAAATATTGATGATATGGTAACCTCGAATGGGATGACCATCTACTGGAAAAAGATCAAGGGTCATTCTAAAGTAGAAGGACCAGACAAAACTGGAAATTACCTAGCAGATCAGCTGGCCAAACCAGAGCCATCCAAGGGGATCTACTTGAGATCGAGTCCCTGCTGGGGGAAATCCAGGTCACTGCTATCACTAGGTCCCAGACAAATGCTCACAATGGACTCCTAAATGCACAATGGAGTAAGGAGACCCCAGATGCTGATTTGATTACGGCTCAAAAGGGGATCCATTAATTGGTAATTTTTATCAACACATTGATGACCCTGAGAACTTTCCCCTGACGGACACCGATTACATTGGGAAGGAAGATCTCAGAGTGTTGATGAAATGTCCAAAAATGTTCTGAATCCAAGACAGTTTGCTGGTGAGGAGATCCATAGCTGGCCATGACCAGTGGGTGGTCCCCACCTCATTCCAAAGCCTGATGCTAAGTCACGCCCATGATGTGGACACAGCCAGTCATCAGGGGTTTCATACAACATTAGAAGTCTTGCGAAAGGTTGCATACTGGCCACACATGGGGCAGGACCTCGACCAATACTTGAAGGGGTGTCTTGTGTGTGCACAATTTCAGCCAACATCACTCACATACTGTGCTCTCCTCCAAAGGAGGGGGATGACACTGCCTTGGTCAGATTTGCAAGTGGATTTTATCAGGCACGTGATTCGCTCCTCTAGGGGGAATAAGTACATGTTGACCGTAACATGCTTGTTCACTAAATGGGTGGAATGTCTCCTGGCCCCAAATTGCAAGGCAGAAACAGCAGCTTCCCTGATGATCAATCACATCTTCTTGCATTTTGGACTACCCCAAAGGATTGAGTCAGACCGAAGTAGCCACTTCACTAGCGAAGTGATGACAAAGATGTGGGAAATACTTGCGGTTAAAAGGAAACTACACATTGCCTACCGGCCATCCTCTAGTGGTGGAGTTAAGAGGTACAACAAAATGATTGTGAGCATATTAAAAAAGTTTGTGGCAGATTCTGGGCCAAGTTGGGACATTCATTTACCCCTGGTCCTGATGGCCATCAGATCTACTCCTTCTTCTGCAACAAAAATGTCTCCATTTGAGCTGATGACTGGACGAAGGATGGTGCTACCCCAGCATCTGCTCTACAGAACCCAAGAGCAGACCTTGATAAATGCCTCCACAACTCATGAGTATGTTGAGAATATGAGAAAACACCATCAACATGCTTTTGCCTATGCTCAGCGGAATCTAGCAAGATCTGCAGACAGTATGAAGACCCACTATGATCTCAAGACAACTAAAAAGGAATACCAAGTAGGAGACCGGGTCTACTTGTACAATTTTCAAAGGAACCAAGCCAAACAGCACAAATTCCTCCCAACTTGGTGGGGCCCTTTTGAAATTGTGGACAGAACCTCACCAGTCGCCGACAGAATACGCATCCCCAAGGGCAGTTTGGCAGAAGGGGAAGACAAGTGGCTCCACATAAACCAGCTGAAGAGGAACCAACCGGAAACCCAGAGATGGAATAGTGCCAATTATAACCAATGCAAATGTCTTTCTCACTGCTGACATCCCCAGATGACGTGGGGACACAGCAGTGGGAAAATATCCATAACCATGCTCGGTTCTATCTAAGAATCATCCAAAGCACTACCAAGGAGGACCATTCGGGGACCGGGAGGCAAGACCCAAGGAGCCCGGAGTGCCACTCCATATTCCCAACCAGGGCCAGCATGACTCCTGACCAGAACCGGAGAGGAGAGTGTGTCGCTTCATCACTGATGCGAGAAGCAGCTGAATTTCTCCACATGGACAAAAGAAAAGAACATCCCAATCTCCTGACTTCCCCTTAACAGGCAGTCAAAATCAAGTCGGGAGGGGGGCTCTCAAGTCGGGAGGGGGGCTCTATGGATGTATTGACCCCCTCCGCTATGCTATGCGGCATCACCCTGCCAGTTAGGGGGAAAGAAAAGGCAACAATGGCGGCAAAAGCCTTGTGCGTGCCAAAATCCTACAAAAACCTGCAAAAACTGTGTGCTTTAGCACACAAAAAGAGGGATGCACAACCTTTCAACCACGGTGCATGGGCAGTGGAATAGAGCACACCATGCAGAAATGTGCCAGTGGGCTCCATGACCAGCAAACAGAGTGCAGAGAGAAAAGCAGCACTTTGCAAGGAAAACCCCAAAATGTGCCTACAAATGACATATGCTTTGTTGCCAAGAACTCCAAAATGCCTATAACACAACACTTTTCAATATTCACAATCTTGCCTGGTGCTAAAATCCATGTATCAAATGAAACATTGTGAAACATACAAAGTCTGAAAACTGACAGCCTCTATGCCAAAATCTGGGTGTAGTACTCGGGGCTGCTTGAATGACAGATGTCAGAGGAGTACTGAGTAAGCATTAAAATGACCTAAAACTAAAAAGTCTGCTGAATTTGCAAACATAAGCAGGATTGTTGCCAAAAAGGAATACAGATTTTAGTTGTGTTTTTGATTCCATAGATTTTAAGGCCAAGAAAGAAATGTATCTGTATGTAATGCAAAATGTGTTTTTTGCTGGGTTTAAAAGTTAACCAGTTTGGCTGAAGCTGCAAGAACTAGAAACGCAGGTTTTTCTCGAGGAAAGAGGGTCTTCCTCTCTGCAGAAACTCACTGGGAGTTGTTAATTTAAGGTTAGAACAGAATCTTGTCTACAGAAAGCAAAGGAACAATGACAAAGCTGCAGCCCAGGAAATTGGAAGTGAAGTGTGAAAGGGGTTGTAAATGGCCTCTGGAAGGAAAAAGCAAGGAGGGGGATGCCCTGGACTGCAGGGAGACAAAAAGAGGCGTAGCCAAGCGACCATCTGTTGCTAAACATGAAAAAAGAACACATTTTTAAAAGACTCATAACTTGCTATTCAAAATGGTGAAAAATATAAAAAGGACAGAGTTGTTAATTTAATTTCTTGCTGCACGTGTAAAAGGTGGTAGAACTGTGTGACATGTTCTGGACAGGAATGGCAAGATATGTGGTTTTATGCAAAATGTATTACTGTTAGAATTGTGAAAATGTACACGCATATCCGTATGTTAAACACGCACATTGACACAACTTTTTCCTATATCCCTGGTAGTCTAGTGGGCCCCAGGGCCCAAACCCCCTCCCACCTCCCCACACCTTTTTTTTTCGTTTTCACCCCTGGGGCAGTGATCATCTGCCCCAGGGGTCTCCAGCCATACTTTGGGGCACGGGGTTAAGGGGTCCGCTTACCTATAAGCAGAGCCCCCTCACCCTGCGTCACAAACGGATCTCTATTGATCCTGTGACATTGCCGCGCCCGATTCATGAGCATAAATGCCACACAATGGGTATCGTTGGAAAGAGGAGAATCTCCCCTTTCCAACGATACCTGCCTCGATCTACGGCTTGAAATACAGGAGGAGATTGAGGCTGACAAAGAAGGCCACTCACCTTCTTTCTTCACTGCAGCAGCCGGAAATGGCTGCTGCAGTGATTTTAGTTTCAGTTTCACGCTGACGTGCTTTACGCACGCCAACGTGAAACTGAAGGTAATCCAGCCCCCTGGCAGTGAGGGGGGACCTCCCCTCACATAGCCCGGGGGTTGGATTACAGTTTTGAGCGATCCCTGCTTTGCAGGGATCGCTCAAAACAAGGTGCCAAAAAGGATGAGCTATCTCGTCCTTGGCACTGCACATGCATTTCCAAGGACGAGATATCTCATCCTTGGCACTTAAGGGGTTAAAGATATTATTCAGTGTTCTGTCACCCCATTGGTTATTGTTGTGTACCTATTAAAACATATTGTGATTAAATTTTAAATACATAAACAAATATTTACCTCTGCAAACCAGCCTGATTCCTGGTTCATTGTGACCGGAGGGGTTCCAGGAGAAGGGTTTGATATGAGTGGTATATCGTTCAGAATATTGAACTTTTAAACAGAAATAAAAAAAGATTTCAATTGTGCACTACATGCTGGGCTTTAACTTGGGTGTGTGCCGGATTGAAATCACTTATACCACACATGTGAGGTACCGATTTCATCGGGGCACGTGAAGGAACGCAGGAAGGTAGGCCATGTGTTGCTGGTGGTGTTAGGGAGAATTCTCCAGAATGGTTAATTTCCCTTACCTACTGAGTCCCTCAGCAGCTTTGCTGGATTTCTAGGATTTATTTTCTTTCACATGGCAAGAGTGTGAGCCTTTTCTCCCACTCTTGCATTTGTTTTGCTGTGTGTGTTTAACATTTTCTTGTGTTCATGGGCTGTGGAGCCTCACCTACTCCACAGGCATTATCTTTTTGCTTTGTGTTACACAGCACCTTCAGTGCAGTGACACACGGTTGTCTTTTAGATTTCCCAACTCAGACTCCATTTTCTGGGACTGACTACTGTCTCCCAGAACATGTAAAGTTTCCATTTACTTTATTAGTCTCTTCAAATCCACAGACTCAGTACGCGCTATCTTACATAGAGTACTGGTAAGGGTTAATACTTATCCCTTTTTGTCTGTTTCTCTTGGAGCATTGTTTCACTCCCTTTTCATTAAGACTTGGCTGGTGGCAGTGGCAACTACCCTTTTTTCCTACCACGGTTATCTTAAATAACCTTGGTATTGTTTTAGGCTATCTTGGTAGCCTAGAATTTAAACCCGCAAGACCATATACGTTTTTATATGGTTCTGGCTGGGTTTTTTTGCCATTTCTTTTTGAAAATGTCTTTCTTGTGTTTTACTCTGCGTGCCAAACCAGGTTTCGTTCCTTTGTTCATCATCCTTTCAAGGGCTTCTAAACAGAAGCCCTCCTTAGGCACCTGTATGTCTTGAGGGGACAGGATGTGAGGGAGGGTCTCTGCAAGGGTCTCCTTGGAGACCAATGTCACACTCTGATCTGATTGGTTGTGGTGACTTCCCCGGCGGGACAGCCACTCTGCTGTGTGATTGACAGCTGGGCTGTGTGAATGAGGGAAAACTGCATATAAAGCAAGTCTCTGGGGCTGGAAAGGCAGAGTCGCCACTGGAACGAAAGAACCAAAGAGGAGCTGTCAGAAGAGGACCACTACAACGACTGAACCACCCGGTAAAGCCCTGCTGCAGGTCTGAATCTTCATACTCCAACGACAGGGAAGATCTTCAAGAAATCTTCTCCCCTTGAGCTGGTGGGACCAACCAGTTCACCCAAACTCCAAGCCAGGCCTCCCTCTTCTGGTCGAATTTGCTGTGCAGAGCTACAGTGAACCAGATAGCCAGGAGGAACAGACCCTGCTTGTGTTTTAAGGAACGCACCCTTTATTTGTTGCTTTGCTGTGCTGCTGGTTTCTTCCCTGCGCAGTGCAGGACACTCCAGTCATCCTACTTCGTGTCAGTCCGACAGTCACTTCAGGAACCGTGAGCCTGCAGGACCTGCCAGGAACGTCTGCCTCAGCTACAGCTGCTTCTCCATTTTAAGGTACTTTTCGAATCCGGTTGTTTGTTTCATCCAGCCGCGGTGAAGGTGTGTGAAACCATTCGCCAATCCGAGGGCTTGTCCTACTCTACTCTTTAAACTAACTTTTCTGCCGACCAACCCCGTCTGGAACTCTTGGCAAAGACTTATCCACAAACTACCTTGAACTGTGTGATCTTGAGCAAAAGACATTTGTCCTATTGACTTTGGCCCTAAGCCTTTTCGATTTGATTCCCTAACTGTTTTTCCTTTTTCTAGATTGCCCTGTTTACTTCCCTGTTGGTGCTGCTCAATTTTTGTCTAACTTTGTCTTTCCCTCCCTTTTAAATTATTGGAGTGCCATTTTGCTCACACTTCGTTTTTGAGCTTAACTTGTCCAGAATCTATTGGGAGTGGTGTGGTGTATTAAGAGTATGATTTCTCAACTACTTTACTTTAGTGAAATGATGATGTGTAAATAAATGTATATTCTTTTACTCAGAAACCTTGAGTCAGTGTTTGTTTGAATCATAGTAATTGCTGTCCTTTGTGTAACTATTGATACTGCTCACCTGCTCTTGAGATAAGTCCGGTTGCTCAGACATAGCTACCACTTTACTGTGTAGTACAGGCTTTTACCAAAGGTGAATTTGTACTGTCACTTCTAGTCTTAATTGTTTGCGGTGTTCCCAAAGGGTACTGCATATAATTCTGCCTAACACTTGTGTAAAGCAGTGAGGATCAAGTATAGTAATTACACTTGGAGTACTGCTATTACCTTGGATCAACTAACCACAAGGCTAAAAATCACAAAAATAGCAATATTAATCGTGTCTGATATGAAAAGCTGTAGTCAGGAGACCCTCCTTAATTACACTGTGGATTATCTAAAAATGTTGTCTAGAGAAAGGAATCTCTCTGTTAAAGGCAACAAGTCTGAATTCATTGCACGTTTGTTAGAGAAACAAAGTCTGGAGTGTGGGTTGAAATACCTGACCCCTCAGCAAATGTGTAAATTGATGAGGGTGATTATGTGTCTATTATTGATGAGTTGGAAGAGGCAGACATGTCTCATAATGTACGCCTCATTGCTCCCTTACCTGCTCAACAACTTCAACCTTTGTCCACTGGGACCCCACCAGGTCCTTCACTCAGTCCTGAATTCATTGCTCTAGAAAAGATGAGGCTTGAATTGGAATTTAAACGTTTAAATGCTCAAACTGAACAAAAATATCAAGAACTTAAGCTCAGAGAAATGGAGTTGAATCATGAACTAGAAATGAAAGTTATCTCTTGAGAATGCTTCTCTCCCAGAGTATTCTAGGTCTTCCATTCCTAAGAGACCCTGTATGCCAAAAGAAATTTGGGTATGTATGAGGTTAAGCTTGATATTTTGGATGGGTTGGCAATGTTTGAATGTAACCATAGGATTCAAGGTCTTACAGGGAATCAGTTGCTTCCCTGGCTTTTCTCTAGGCTACCGACTGTTACATCTGATGTTGTGATGGAGTTGGGGGAGGTGGATAGGACAGATTATCAGTGTGTGAAGCTAGCTTTAATTGCTAGATTTGGGAAGACCCCTTCCCCGTACCTTAAGAGGTTTAGGACCCTCAAAAAGCAGGTTTGGTACACCTTGGGCTACCTGGGTATGTTAATGTTTGAAAAACTTAGATGGTTGGGTTAAGGGTACAGAGTAAACACTTATGAAGGTATGAGGAATCTTGTTATGTTTTAGTCAATTTATGATGCCTGCTCTCCTGAGCTCAGACAGAACTTGGCTGATTCTAAGGAGATAGATCCAAAAAAGTTAGCTAAGGCTGCTGACTTGTGGGTTGCCAACAGGGCTACTAACAAGAATTCTGGGGCAACTCAAAAGAAGGATGAGGGAAAGCAGCGAAAGAAAGATAACAAGGAGAATTCTAATACCTCCACTCCAAAAGAGGGCCACAAACAACAACATAACGGAAAACCACAAAGGAAACCGAATCAGGCTAGTATACCATCTAGACCCAAACCAGATAGATGTCAGAAGAAACCCCCATTCATCAAGACATTTGGGAAATGTTATGTTGGTGGGTCAACTGACCATGTTAAAGGGGATCCCAGATGTAAGGCTAAACCTTCAGGGGTCCACACTGTCTCCTTAGCCTTCTCCCCCGACGAAGAAGTGCCTATGGCAAGTGGAAACTTTCACCTACTGGATGATGAACCCATGAGAGTCTCAGCTAGTGTTTCTTTAGCATCCCTGGGCTGTGGGAACAACAGAATTTAGATGTCTATAATTCCATTCCAGACAATACTAAAGAGTATTATAAAGATAGTGTTCTTGTGAATGGCCAAGAGACTGATGCAATCAGAGACACTGGAGCTAGCATAACTGTGGTGGATGAATAATTTTTCAAGGTGGAGTGTGTTGCTAAGGCACCCACACGCCTCACCAAGTTAGCTGGAAGCCCTGTGCAAATGCTTCCCCAGTTACCAGCTCTCATCCAGTATGATGATATGACTGTCAAAATACCTGTTATTGTGCAGAGTGAAATGCCTGGGAGAGTCCTGTTGGGTAATGACCTGAAAACTCGTGGAGTTGTGTCAAGTACCCCCAGGCCTCCCAGCAAGAGGAGACAGGAGCTCACTAGGCCTGCAAGGGAGAGGACCTTAAGAGGCTCTCCAGAGAAGTTGATAGAAGAAACAATCACTCCCACTCCACAGGAGTTGCTCACTGCTATTTCTGGAAAGAAAGAGGCAAAGGGGAAACCCAAGACCTCAAGGAAAAAGTCAGACAGCACCCCTGTGCTACCAACAAGACATCCCCAAGATTGTCCAAGGTCACACCTGTGACCCCTCCACCTGCTTAGGCAGAGTTCGGGGTACAAACAAGTGTGGTTGAGCCAGTTTCTGAGGAGTCAGATCTGGATGAAGACACTGTTTTGGTTGGAAATCTTGACCCTGTTGACCATCCTGAGCTGCAGTCTTTACTGGCAGAAGATGGACCCAACAGGGCAGACTTCAGCAGAGGACAAAGATAGTGTCCTACTCTTGAGGGTCTTTGAGAACAGGCTGCTAACCACCTTGATGGGCAAGAAGTTGGAAAGCATAATTTAAGCTGGGAAGATGGCCTCTTCTATAGTGAACCGACTGAGTCTATCCCTGGGGACTGCAAAACAATTGTAGTGCCCCTTTCCAACAGACTCCAGTTCCCACAGTTGGCCCATGAGATACATTTGGTTGCTCATTTGAGTTTCAAAAAGACCAAGGAAAAGCTCTCCCTATACTTCTAGGGGCCTAAAATGGGTTCAGAAGTTGACAAATTCTGTAGGAGCTGTCCCACTTGCCAAACATCTGGCAAGAGTGGAGCCAAGAATGTGGCACCCCTGGTGCCTCTCCCAAAGGTGGGAGTTCCTTTTGAGAGGGTGGGCATCGACATTGTTGGTGCCCTTGACCCTCCCACATTTTCAGGGAACGGGCTTATCCTGGTTGTAGTAGACCATTCTACAAGAAACCCAGAAGCAATACCTATGAGGACTGTTACGGCTCAGGCTGTGTCTAAGGCTCTACTTGGTATTTTTATCAGAGTAGGGTTTCCTAAGGAAGTGATATCCGACAGGGGATCCAATTTTATATCCCACTACATGCAAGCCATGTGGAAGAACTGTGGTGTCACTTACAAGTTCTCTACAGCCATCACAAACAAATGGACTGGTAAAGAGGTTTAATCATACTATGAAGAGCATGATAGGTGCTTTAGAGGAACCCCTTAAAAGAAAGTAGGACCTTCTACTGCCATGCCTTCTCTTTGTTTATAGAGAAGTCCCTCAGGAGGGAGTTGGATACAGTCCCTTTGAACTTCTCTATGGCCATCCAGTCAGAGGTTCATTGGCCCTGATTAAGGAGGGGTTGGAGAATGCTCCTTCCGCCAAGCCAGTCAGAGTGACTGACTATGTGATAGGACTCTGGAGGAGAATACCACACATGATGGCAGAAGATAGTGATAACTTAAAAGCAGGGCAGGCTCTGGTCAAACATTGGCATGACCAGAAGATCAGCATGGTTGAGTTTACTCAAGACCAGCTTGTATTAGTTATGGTGCCAACAAGGCAGAGGGCCTTGTAGGACAAATGGATAGGACCCTTCAAGGTTGTGGGCACACTTGGAGATGTGAACTATCTGGTGGACTTAGGCAGACCTAAGGAAGCTCCCAGAGTCTTTCACTCTAACCGTTTGAAGGCATATGTCTCGAGACCAGAAGTGGTAGCTTTGCTTCTAGCTTCAGTGCAAGAGGAGGAGGAGAGTGAATCTCTACCTGACCGCCTCAGAGGCCAACCTTTGGATGAGAAAATAGAAGGAGTCAATCTCTCTTCTCAACTGACTTCGGAACAACAGGAGGAGTGCAAAGTTCTGTTAAATCAGTTTGCCTCCCTGTTTTCACTATCACCAGGTTTGACACCTTTGGGCCAGCATGATATTCTCACTGGTGACTGTCTACCTGTGAAAAGTAGAGGTTAGAGAATGTCAGAACATGTGAGATCCCACATCAAAGGAGAGGTCAACAAGATGCTTGATCTTGGGGTTATAGAGCCCTCTACAATTCCATGGTCTAGTCCAGTTGTTCTAGTACCAAAGGCAGGATCCAAGGAGATGAGATTCTGTGTGGACTATAGAGGTCTAAATGCAGTCACAAAGACTGATGCCCATCCTCTGCCTCGGACAGATGAATTGGTGGATAGACTTGGTTCAGCCAAGTACCTCAATATATTTGATCTGACCTCAGGCTATTTGCAAATAGCCCTGACAGACCATGCCAAGAGGAAAACTGCATTCTCAACCCCAGCAGGCCTCTACCAGTTTAAGGTTATGCATTTTGGATTAAAGAATGCACCTGCTACATTCCAAAGGATGGTCAATCAAGTTCTGAATGGGATGGAGGACTTCTGCACGGCATACTTGGATGACATTGTAGTGTTCAGACCGACATGGAAAGAACATACTGATCACTTAGGATATGTTTTACAGGCTCTTGAGAAGGCTCACGTGTCCATAAAGGCAAGCAAATGGTCAGAGCAAAGTGGTCTACCTTGGTCATGAGGTAGGAGGAGGTGAACTAAGGCCATTGCCTAGCAAAGTACAAGCTGTACACAACTGGGCCATCCCTACTACTCAAACCCAAGTGAGAGCTTTCCTAGGTCTCACTGAGTACTACAGGAATTTCATAGAGAACTATGGGACCATAACTTCTCCCATGAATGTGATCTCCTCTCCAAAATTCCCTAAAAAGTTTAGATGGAATGATGAGTGCACTCAAGCATGAAGAAAGCCCTTTGTCAAGCTCCAGTCCTAAGAGCTCCTGATTATCACCAACCCTTCATTGTGCAGACAGATGCATCCAATACAGGTATAGGTGCAGTCCTTAATCAACTGGATGATAAAGGTAGGGAGCACCACATTTGCTTCATCAGTAGGAAACCGTTGGAACCAGAAACAAGGTGGGCAACCATAGAGTGTCAATGTTTTGCCATTGCTTGGCCTCTGAAGAAGATTAGACCATACTTGTATGGATCTACATTTGTGATTCAGACAGATCACCAACCCTTGAGATGGTTAATGTAAATGAAAGGGCAAAACCCAAAACGTCTGAGATGGTCAATCTGCCTGCAAGGGTTTGGTTTCACCATTGAGCACAGAGCAGGATGTCACGACCAAAATGATGATGGTCTCTCTAGGATGTTTTTAACCAACAAGAGGTAGAGATTCATCCAGGTGTGGATTAAATCCTTCTGTCCCTTAGTCTGGTGGGGGGGGGGGCGAGTGTTAGGGAGAATTCTCCAGAATGGCTAATTTACCTTACCTACCAAGTCCCTCAGCAGCTTTGCTGGACTGCTAGGATTTTTTTTTCACCTGGCAAAAGTGTGAGCCTTTTTTCCCACTGTTACATGTGTTTTGCTGTGTGTGTTTAACATTTTCTTGTGTTCATAGACTGTGGAGCCTCACCTACTCGACACGCATCATATTTTTGCTTTGTGTTACACCGCACCTTCAGTGCAGTGACACAGGGTTATCGTTTAGACTTCCCAACCCAGACTCCATTTTCTGGGACTGACTACTGTCTCCCATAACATGTAAAGTTGCCATTGACTTTATAAGTCTCTTTAAATCCACAGACCCAGTACAAACTATCTTACATAGAGTACTGGAAAGGGTTAATGCATATCCCTTTTTGTCTGTTTCTCTTGGATCATTGTTTCGCCCCCTTTTCATTAAGACCTGGCTGGTGGCAGTGGTAACCACCCTATTTTACCTACCACGGTTATCTTAAATAACCTTGGTATTGTTTTAGGCTATCTTGATAGCCTCGAACTTAAACCCGCTAGACCATATATGTTTTTATACAGTTCCAGCTGGGTTTATTCACCATTTCTTTTTGAAAATGTCTTTCTCGTATTTTGCTCTGTGCGCCAAACCAGGTTTGGTTCCTTTGTTCACCGTCCTTTCACGGGCTTCTACACAGAAGCCCTCCTTAGGCGCCTGCATGTCTTGGTGGACAGGATGTGAGGGAGGGGTTTAGGACTCCGTGCACAGGGTCTCCTTGGAGACCCATGTCACACTCTGATCTGATTGGTTGTGGTGACTACCCCGGCGGGACAGCCACCCTGCTGTGTGATTGACAGCCAGGCTGTGTGAATGGGGGAAAACTGCATAAAAAGCAGGTCTCTGGGGCTGGAAAGGCAGAGTCGCCACTGGAACGAAAGAACTGAAGAGGAGCTGACAGAAGAGGACCCCTACAATGACTGAACGCCCAGTGAAGCCCTGCTGCAGGTCTTAATCTTCATACTCCAACGACAAGGAAGATCTTCAAGGAATCTTCTCCCCTTGAGCTGGTGGGACCAACCAGTTCTCCCAAACTCCAAGCCAGGCCTCCCTCCTCTGGTCGAATTTGTGGTGCAGAGCTACAGTGAACCGTATAGCCAGAAGGAACGGACCCTGCTTGCATTTTAAGGAATGCACCTTTTATTTGTTGCTTTGCTCTGCTGCTGGTTTCTTCCCTGGGCAGTGCAGGACCCTCCAGTCTTCATAGTTTGTGTGAGTCCGACAGTCACTTCAGGAACTTCTGTGGATTCCCATGGGTGTCTTCCTTTCAGAAATGCATAGGGTTCCCTGTTTTCCTTGCTGGCTTCGACACCCTAGACCCAAATCTGTAGGTTGCCCACATGAACAAAATGTGCTGTGCCAAAAGGCTTGGGGTTAACAGTGGGTTACCCTTTTCCTTTTGCTCCCCAGCCAGGTGCACCCACACATGTGCAGTACCGGTTTCATTGGGGCACGTGTGGGGACGCAGGAAGGTAGGCCATGTGTTGCTGGCAGTGTGTTTTGGTGGGTGGGCAGAGCGAAATGTCTGAGAATCGTCTTTATTTCCAGCCAATTTCAGCAACATTTCCCTCTGTCCACTCACCGAAACACGTTGCCAACAACAGATGTCATACCTTCCCACAGGTGTCCTGATGAAAAAACGGTACCTCACATGTGTGGGTGCATCTACTGGAGCGCAAAAGGAAAAGGGTAACCCACTGGTAACCCCAAGCCCTCTTCCCCCTCAACGCAAATGGGTAGCGGTGGCACCTCATGCAGGCCTCCCTGGGCCTCCTACAAACGGCTGTGTGAGGTACACCCCCTCTCCATTTGGGGTGGGGGGGGAGATGGCCACCAAAAATTGTGGGACAGGCCCCCCAGTGGGTGGGGCAGTACGTTTTGGGAACCCTGGGGCCAGATTAGCACACCGATGTGCCCCTCTGCGCCAAGACAAGTTTGGTAAACAAAGAAAAAAATTGAAAATGGCAGGCTGCACTTTAGGGGGACTGGGGCACCCTACACCACCAGGGACCTTTGTAATGTGAAGAGGGGTGCACCTCTCCACCCCTACCCCAATTGGAGGGGCGGCACATCTCATGTAGCCCTCCCTGGGGGCAGATAAGGGGGGATATCCTGCAATCCTCACTGGGCTCAGGTGTCCTTTCCTAGGAGCAGATATCTGGCCGCTGGGAGGGCTGCATGACATGGACCCCACTCCATTGTTGGTGGGGGGGTCACTACCCCTTCCCATTTGAAAATTCTCCCTCAGTTTGGGGTGCCCCACAGCCCCCCCCCCCAAATGCGGTCCACCATTTTCACTTTTTTCCTTTGGTGACCCAACACCCCTTGGCGCAGAGGGGCACATTGGTGTGCCAATCTGGCCCAAGGATGCCCAAACCTTACTGCCCCACCCACTGGGGGGCCTGTCCCACAATTCTTGGTGGCCCTCTCGCCCATCACCCCAAATGGGTGGCAGGGGCACCTCATGCAGGCCTACCTGGGCCTCCTACAAACGTTTGCATGAGGTACACCCCCCTCCTTTTGGGGCGGGGGGAGAGGGCCCCCAAAAATGGTGTAACAGGCTGCCTAGTGGGTGGGGCAGTAAGGTTTGGGCACCCTGGGCCATATTGGCACACCAATGTGCCCCTCTGCGCCAAGGCAAGTTTGGTAAACAAAGAAAAAAAAAATTGAAAAAAAATCCATGGGGGCTAGTGATCCCCAACCCCCTGCCCCCTTCCCATTGCTTTATATTATTGTTATTAGATTTTTTTTGTTTCTCATATGCCCCCAGGGGTCTCCAAACATGTGGCCCCATGCTTTGGGGCCTCGGGGGTGGGGGGCGCTTAGCTAGTAAGCAGCCCCCACTTCTAAATTGTATCCTGGTGGTCTAGTGGCCATTGCTAGCCACGGATTTTCCCCTTCCCATTGCTTTGTATTATTATTATTATATTTTTTTGTTTCTCATATACCCCCACCCCTGGGGGCAGATGGTCACCCATCTGCCCCCAGGGGTCTCCAAACATGTGGCCCCATGCGTTGAGGCCTCGGGGGGGAGAGGGCTGCTTACCTAGTAAGCAGCCCCCCTACCCTGCTTCTAAATGGGATCCTGGTGGTCTAGTGGCCATTGCTAGCCACGGATCGAGTGCCCTGCGCCCGATCCGAGCCCAGCAATGCTTTACACAATCCCTGGTGGCTAGGGTCCCTAACCCCCTCCCCACTTCCCATTGTGTGCACTTTGTCTTTTTCTTTTGTCCCCCACCCCTGGGGGCAGATGGTCATCCATCTGCCCCAAGGGGTCTCCATACATGTGGCCCCATGCTTTGGGGCCATGGTGGGGAGGGCCCCGCTTACCTGGTAAGTAGCCCCCCTCCCCCCGCATTCAAAAGACATCCATGGTGTCTAGTGGCTGTGCTGCCCACGGATCGAGCGCCCTGCGCCCGATCCGTGAGCTGCAATGCTGTCACACAAGGTATTGTTGGAAAGGGGAGAATCTCCCCTTTCCATCGACACCTGCCTTGATCTCCGGCTTGAAATACAGCCAGAGATCAAGGCAGAGCAAGGTGGAAACTCGCCTTGTGTTTTCCCTGCGGCAGCCGAAAATGGCTGCCGCGGTGAAAATGCTTTCACTTTCATGTCTGCATGTGTTACGCATGCCGACGTGAAACAGAAGGTAATCCAGCCCCCTGGCAGTGATTGGGGACATCCCCCTCACATAGCCCACGGGTTGGATTATAGTTTTGAGTGATCCCTACTTTGCAGGGATTGCTCAAAACAAGGTGCCAAAAAGGACAAGCTATCTCATCCTTGGCACTACGGAGGTAATGTCAAGGACGAGATATCTCTTCCTTGGCACTTATGGGGTTAATTAATACTAGACCCTTTGGAAAAGCGTACTTTTTGGAAGACTATGGTTGTTTTACATTGTTGATGATGGTTGTTTCACATCTATGAGGACATCTATACTTAAGGTTTTGTCCTCAGGATTTTCAAATATAGGGGATCTTTATGTACTAGTATTGCACTGAATGTACTCTGTCACACATACGCTGGGTCGGATTGTGGTGTGGTGAATGAGTAGTAATTTTCCATCAGCTGTATCCATTTATTTGATGAGAGTTCAAGGCAAGTGCACGGGTAGCTTCTTGCAACATGATCCACTGAAACAGAATTTCTAAACCCTCAAGGAGTGTTGTTCTTATTATGGATGCTGAATACAAATGTCGATCAATAACCCCACCACATAAAAGGAGCCTCCAGGCAATTTGCCCAAATTTGTCATCCAAAGCTGCATAACCTAAATCGTACGCGTGGGCTACTGGCTTCTCCACGCGTCATGCCACAAAACACAATTTGCTTGTCAATAAACAGCAGCTCTCCTAGAGTTAAATAGGAAACGCTATTTGAGGGTTAACCAGAGGGCTGCTCTGCTGGCTCCGGAGATGTGTTCTCTTTTAAGTATGCTGAAGGCAGTTAGTAGTGCATTATATTGAATGACTTGCAGTTTCTGTACGTTTTTTGCTGAGGTGCCGGCAAAGAGGGCATTCAGTAGTTTTGTTGACAGGATATTGAGTTGACCTGATGGGACATTGAGAGCGTGGCATTGAGGTGGACCCCAAGGGTATAGACTATGGAAGATACAGGAATTTTGATGTCTTCTATGTTGAATCCCACATATTGTTCACTCCATTTTATTTAGTACAGAGCGGGAACCAAACAGCAGGATTTTGTTTTTTTGCCAATTTAAGCAAAGCCAGTTGGCTGCCATCCAAGCTTGGATAGTGGTGTGGACCGGGTTGAGCATTTCCGAGTCTCGGTCATAGTTGCTATAGAGGGGAAGGAGGACTTGGGTGTCATAGGCCTATTTGGTGTAGGCTATGCCGATGGAGTCAAGGATGTCGAAGCGCGGTATCCTGAAAATGTTGTACAGAGTGGGCAAGATGTAGGAGCCTTGTGGTTCAGCGCAGGCGATGGGAGTAGGGGCTGGACTGGCCTGCTCTGAGTACAGTCTCATGACTCTCCCTTCCAGGAATGAGGTAATCCAACTGGACGCTTCAGCAGAGAAGTGGGCTGCAGTGGTGAAGTGGTGGCACGGATTGGAGTAGGGCTGGTTTACCTTTGTCCCTGATCTCGTCCATCCATTTTTTTTTAAATCCCGCAGTGCAGATTCAGTACCATGGTCGGTGGGGAAAGCCGGATTGGCATAGACCTAGAATGTGGTGGATTTCGAGGAAATGTTGGACCTGCAGGTAAGCAGCTCTATCCAGGATTTTCAATAGGAACTGGACTGTTGTTATGGGTCTGTAGATATTGGCAGTAAGTGGGTCCAGTGAGGGTTTTTTTAAAAGTGGGCGGACCCAAGGATCCTTGAGGCTGGAGGGCACTATTCATTCATTGAAGGAGGCATTTATGAAGTTGTTGATGAGAGGAGTAAGTGCGGTGGAGCAGTCTTTGACAATTGAGGGTGGGCATAAGTCCCCTTTGCACTTGGACGGTTTTAACTTTTCTATGATTGCTTCTTGTTTTGTAACCTCTGTGAAATGGAACAGGGGGATTTCCTCAGGGTTTACCCCATGGTTTGAGACTGTGGACAGATCGGGTGAGAATGAGTCCTTTTGCAGGAAGGAGATTTCGTTGTTGAGAGTGTCAATTTTATTGATCAGGGAGGTTTGAATGCTGGTGCACCAGGCTTCGTCTTTAATGATATGCTGAGGGGGGTGGCAGGAGTGTCAAGTTCTCTGAAAATGGAGAATATATCTCTGGTGTCTGACTTCACGTGGGTGAGTGTTGCATTGAATGGAGATGATTTGGCTGAGATAATCACTTGTTTATTTGCTTTGGAGATCTTAAAAAAACTCTGATCTCGCTGAGTCTTGGGGTTGTTCTGCCATAAGGAAAGTGTCTGGCTCTTTTTTTGTGGCGTTCTTTTAGCTCTGTGGTGAAACAAGAGCTAGAGTGTCTGACTGGTTTTGCTTTTTCAAGATGTGAGGGAGTTGACAGTATTGACTGCCTTAGATATTGTGGATGCAAAAAGGTCTGCAAGGGAGATGGGGTTTTTAGGTAGAGGATGTTTGAGATTGGCAATGTTCAAATGTGGAAGAAGCCGTTCTTTCATGAGCTTCCGGGTGTTGCGTAATAGGGCTGGCTGGAGAGGTACAGTTAGTGGCTTGGGATAGGTGGGCTGGGGGATGGAGAAATGGATCATGTGGTGGTCTGACCAGTGGCACTGGGTGTTAGAGTTGATCGTCATAGGGCAGTTTAATTCAGCGACCCAGTCTAGTGTGCAACATTTACACCGTGTAGGGTTGCTAGAGTGGATTTTGAATCCTGATATCTCCAGGGATTTGGATCTCGCTGTGGCATGGGTATCAAGAGGGTCGGTGAGGCCCAGATTGAGGTCAAACATAATGAGACCATCCGACGTAACTGTATTGGGGACTGAGCCCTGAGATATTTCATTAGTAGCCAGTATGTTGGTAGGATGCTTCATGCCAGTTTGGCAACTTGCCTCTGCCTAATTAGTAACTATCTGTATTATACAGTTAACTATTTGGCACTCTTTTTTGTCCATCCCAACTAACTGAGAAAATGTCTTGTCAAAAGAGTCAACCCATACCCGAAAATCCATAACGCTCTCACATTTTACCAAGTCACAAATAATTCTCTCCTTAACAGTTAGCCAATTATTATTGGCATTTGTTCCCTTCCCACTCAAATTAGGGTTAGAGCAGACTTCCATGATGACATTGTCCATACTTTTAAAAGGGGAAAGCATTGCATCATTTATTGCAGAAGTTAGGTGAGGTTAAGTGTCTGGAGGATGGTCCGGTTGAGAGACCTCAAAGGGTCCAATGTTTTCGCGTTGTTTTCCTATGGCAGTCATACACTCATTTTTGGCAACCTGAATAGTAATCGGAGAGACTCGAAATTGACAGGGAATGTCAGACATTAATTCCCTTCTCTTATTTTGTAGTCGCTGTCATCTTTGGGTGCTTCTAGCCTTAATAGCCAGGGGCAACTAACCCATCACGTGGCAACTGGGATGAAGTTCCTACTATATTGCTGGCACCTCAATGGCCCCAGAGTAACTGGATTTATGGGAGGTGGAACACACATCTGCTGATCTCTGTCCTACTTTAGGCATACTTGCTCTAGTAATGGACATCTTTGTGCGGAAGAGTAAATATAATCACGCAAATAGGGACTAGCAAAAACCCTTGTTCCTGCACACCAGGGAAGGAAGTGAAGGTAAGTGGGAGTGACAGGTACCGATTGGCCAAAGAGAGACCGACTGCAGTTGTAACAAAAAATGTGGTTACTAGATACCCCCCAGCGCCACCGACACGTGGATCGCAGCAAGTCGCTGCCTTGCGTATTGCGCGGCACCAGCGGACAGGACTCAACAAAACTGTTGCTGAATGAACCTCCCAGCTCTTCCAATGTAATCTGCCCAGGGCTGAAGAACCCCCTAGCAGCAACAGCCTGACCACAACTATTGGCCCAGGCACCATCAAAATTTCCTTTGAGGGTCAGGATTTTGAGAGCTCCGAGAGCACCAGCAACAGTCACACGCTGGTTGCTTCAGTTGATTAGCGGAAGGGACGTAGAAACGTCAAGCCACACTGCCTAGTTGCTGCTTCTGACAACTTCCATGGTCTGATCTAGTCCTTCTTCTATGTCCATAACTGTTCCGCTAAAATGTAAATAAATTAAGTTTTGAAACATTGATGAAAAAACTCTTTTCACAAAATTGCTGTAATTGTAACACTTTTAGGAAATAATATTGTAGGCCATCACAAAATATTGCATATCCCTCTATTCACTGTCAACCGGTTTTGGCAGTGTTGCATTATTATAACGATTTGTTACGGACCTGCAGCTACCTTTATAATGGAATCATGTCAATTGATATTTGGATCAAATATGGGTATATCCAATATTGATTTGACAGACATTCTAAATAATTTTTTATACGATGTGGCGAAACTACTAGTATAGCATATAACTAGGCAAACATAGGCGTTGCCGCTGCACATCCCTTAAGGATAATGTTAAATTCTCAACATGGATCAACCACCTCCCATTTCATGGAAGTGGACACTTAGGTAATCAAAAGTATTGTATATTTTATTTAACACCTCAGAATCAAGCAAATTGATGTTGAAATGCCACTGGTTGTAAAAAGGCATGCACTTCCTTTTTTGTTTTATCACAAGGCCTCTTTCCACATGGATCAACAAATGTGTCACCCAGCTTTTGTACCCAATTGGTGATTGAGTAACTAAAGCTGCATCTTGGTGAATAGTAGGTTGCTAATCCTGTCCGCCACAATACTACTTGCATCGACCTGTAATTGGGCAGCTTCACTGCAAATCCATTGATTGATTGATGTACAAATTGAAAGAGGGTAGCACCAGGATGCAGCACTGGAACAAGCACACTTCTCAACAAAAAAAGCTTTCATGATCTCCCTACACTAGCAGAGACGATCCCTACCCAGTGCTATCATGAAAGTGCTTGAATAGTCACTAACTATTTCAGGTGGGTTGGGATCTTTTATAATTCATCCAACAAGCAGGAATGAGCCACAGAATGAAACATTGTTTTCAAATCAAAATTAAGTGCATATAATACCACGCACAAGGCCAACATTTGTAAAATGAGCTTAAAACTAAAAATCTAATGCATTCTGCAAATACAAGTCTGAAAGCTCACTAACAGGTGTGATATTTTGGACCTCTCAATGGCCTATTTCGATAATCTGGATTTAAGGATTATCATCCATTTTAGATTACTAAACTGCAGTTGATAACACTACAGTGAGATTTCCACCTGCATCTGGCAGCATGTACTGAGAATTATGGGGGATCTCATCACTACAGGAAACATGCTTAAAGGGAAAGCAAATAGTTCAGGGGTAAGCTATCTGCATGTTGTTTGACAATGTTCAAATATGAAACATGTTAACAAGAGCCCAGCCAACTGGAGGAAAGAGTTTACATATTAGGAGAGAGATGAGCATGACTGCTGGCAGATGTACAAAATGTGAGCATGGACACCTACAGTTGTCTAATGCTGCATCCTTATAGACCTTATAGCCTTGGGAGGATAGCTTAGGGGCAACGTGCTCGCCTTGGAAGTAAGACGACAAGGAGCAACACAGGTTCGATCCCCGGGCTTAGAAACATCTGGGTATTAAGCACATTATAAATATCCCATAATCTCATATCACACTGGGGGAGTCACAACGTAGAGGGCCATAACAGGTCTCTCCCAGGTCCAACTTGGGTCCTTCCTCTCTTCTATCTCTATCTCTACTTGTGGTGTTCCCCAGAGGTCTGACCTCTCTCCCTGGCTGTTCAACAAATACCTGGTACTTCTTGCCCCCGTATTGCCGCTCTCTGCCCCAAAATTCAATGCTAAGCGAATGACGCTCAACTCATTTTCAGACTCCCTTCCACCACCTCCTCTCCTTCTCTCATCTCTGACTGTCTGTCTGCTATCCAGGTGTGGTTGCACTGCCAATGATCTCTGACTTAATACCAGTAAAACAGAGATTCTCCTCATAGGCACACCCGCTACCTCCTTTCCTGTCCCTCTCTGGCCGGCCTCTCTTGGGCCTCTTCCTGCTCCCATCTGTGAGGCTAAAAACCGCAGGGTCATTTTCGACTCCACACTTTCCTTCTCTCCTCACATCTCTGACGTCTCTAGGAAGTGCATCCCGGAAGTGCATTTGTAAGTGCACTGACTGTTAAACTGTGCCATCCCGCTTTATTCACTTATCGTGGACTCTGCTGTATTATGTTTGAAGCCTGCAAGCCCATCAGCAAGAGGAAGTCGCGTGGTGGGCGAAACCCGGACTCCCGGACTTCCGACTGCAACGTATTGCAAGGACTTTATTCAAAGTAATTATGTGGGTTTTGTGCTGGCTGGTGTGGAGTTGTGTTGATATCACGGGGAGGGTGGGTTGTGGTTTTGTTATCCAGTCAAGGTGACTATTTTAACAGGGCTCACTCTTCTTTCGTTAGGCATTTTGATTGGACACTACAACTTACATGCCCATAGACAAGCCTCACCTTTAGATATAAACCGGTTGCACGCGTATCCTGCACGTGCATCCCAGAAGTGCATTCGTAAGTGCACCAACTGTTAGACTGTTCGACTGGGTAGGGGCAGGGCTGCTGCTTATTGAAATTTGAAAATATCTGTATATAATCACAGCAGTTTTGCAGATCCTGCCACCAGTAAGTAAGCTTGAATTTTGGTGGTCTTGGCTCTGACCCTTGCAAGAGTAATACCACAATGGTGAACAGCCTCCACAGCGGGCGCAAACTCCATGAGTCACCAAATGAGCTTCATGGAGATATAGCATCATTGCACTCTGATGTCTCAGGTTGCGTATCGCTATGTTCACGCTCCCAGGTGGCGCTCCTGACAGTGGGATCATCTATTTGTGAGGATGTGCCTCATTTGTTGTGTGCTGAAGTCCTGCTTGCTTGTGAGACCGTAGAATGTGAGCCAATGGGCTGTCCACTGAAAGACAAGGGCATGGAGGGGATGCTTGATGTCTCTATTAAAACCTTCAAGCTTACTGAAATGAATAAGAGTGAGGATAGTCCATGCACATGCCTTCCAACTGTAATCGATGTGCCATCTGACTCAGGGAGGCTATTAAGTCATACAGGAATTGTGCCAACCAGACCTAAGTATGCCGATGTGTCCATGATTGCCCCGGTGATAGAGGCAGAGCTGGGGAAACGTATGAGGTTTTCCCTGGGTCCTTCTACCCCGGTGACACAAAGTAGGTATGGAATTGAAAATGTCCACATGTTCAGTAAAATGGAGGAGAAAATTCCAAGAGAGGGTAGGTGTGCTGTAATCGGAAGTTACAAGGTTGACTATTCAAGTAACGACTTTGGTAATATAAAATCCAGCTTGCCAACTGATGTGATATCCAATCCGGTTCAGATGGGAGCATTATCATTGTCTGATCATGAGTTGGCGATGTTTACATCCTCCCAAAATCCTGAGGTATGGCCATTCGAACTGGGTAAGCCGATTGAACAACAGATTTCGGATCTAAAAACCCTGGGTAATGAGTTCCCGATGATGACTAGACTCCTAAATCTGTTGGAAAAGGGCCATGAACAGACCCATTTTGAAATTTCCATCATGAAGGGTGCACTTGTTGAGGTGTTATCAAAAATAAGTAAGGTCTAACGTTTTTTATTTGCATGTGATGCCATGGCTGCTTTGTCTGCGGATAAAAAGAAACAAACCGTAGACAAAGCGGATCTGGTAACTCAAACCCTAGCTGATGGTGGGTGATGAAATTAGATCCTTTGCTGCTCTGGCTGCTGTCAATAACTTGAAGGGGGGAGTAAGAGTGACTGTGCTCCCTTAGAGGTGATGCAGGCGGTTATAGCCAATGCGGCGGCCATTCAGCAGGTTATCAAAGGACTTACACCTGTCCCTGTTGGTGAGCATGATGCAAATGTAGCGCTCGGTACCAGCTGCCACTTGGGCCAGGAGGGCCAGCAGCTATGCCACAACCTCATAGACAGCCCATCTGCCCTTACAAACCTAATAGACTTGGATGTTGACCTAATGGTCAACAATGGCACTCAGTGGTGGCAATGCCTACCATTGAACCTGAGTTATGCCCCAATGTGGTCCTCACCAGAAAACAAAGAAAATTGGCCGCAAGGGCACAAAAAAGAAAGTACCATCAAGCGAAGAATCTTAGTGCAGTTGCCAAAAAGGGTAGGAATGATTTTTTTAAACATAATGACAAACTTACCCCTTCTATTAAATCTCCCGTTCATTCACCAAATGATGAAGAGGTAATTGATCTACAACAACTAGATCAAGAATCTAAGGTGTTATTGAACTTAGATGGCCCGCCTAAAATACACACAAAATATCCCAATGGGCCTCCTACAAAGGAAAATTCCAGAACCGCTCGCCAACACCCTGGGATCCTTGATACCGCATATGAGAGGTCTGAAAAGATTGAGTCCCCGGTCCTAGGTAAACATAAACAATTGGATCTTTTGAATTTCCATCCCTCCTTGCATATAAAAAAGCCTCTATCACTCACATATCATTAAGAAATTAATTTGGGCCCAAAGATGGGATTTCAAATTGATTGGTTTGATCCCATCCATATTTTGTACAGAGGAACAAGCAAACATGTTTGTGGAGCAACCTCCACCTAGTCCTGTGATGCCCATGGGATGGGCATTGGGCAAGGACCCTGCTCAATTTAGTGAGGAGCTGTTCAGGCAATTTATGAACTTCGCTGCAGCATTTGCTGGATAGAGCGGCGGAAATCCCACTCCCGGACACAAGTGCCTAATCCAGCTGAAAACTATTAGAGTGAGGGACCGGGAGTGACACTTATGTCGTGGAACGTGTGTAGCCTGAATAACTTTGGACTATGGGCCACACACCTCGACGAGGAGTCTCGCCCTGAGATTATTTTGATCCAAGAGGCTATGCACTTGGGGCAATTTGAGGTGGATGGTTACCAAACATATGTCCAGCCCACAAAGAAGGGGGAACAGGGGCGCCCCTCAGGTGGCCTAGCGGTATTGATAGACAAAGCCAGTAGAATCTCCTCAGTATTAGTCTTAGCGGAGTACTCTATTTTAGCAGTTTGTCTTAGCTTTCTTGACAATTCCACGAGGGAGATCCTGGTTATTTGTCTTTATTGGAACAAAGTGACCACATCATACCTAGAAGTGTGCAATCAATTAGATAAAATCCTTGAGGATGCCTTCTCTCATGACCTTGGCATTAAGGTGATTGTGGGGGGTGATTTTAATGCAACCTGCACGGAAGTGGTCTGTAATTTTGGTGATCCACACTACCCTGTAGGTGCTGTTTCCAGAAGCAATGAGAAGAGATGGGCAAACTATTTCCTGGCATGGGACATTCAACTAGTAGCATCTAACATGGGGCTGTTTAGACACCCTTGGTCACGTGGAACATATCTTTCACAGATTCACATGCGATCTAGCTCTCGGTGACCACCTGGCTTTGAAACTAATCCTGAAAGAGCGCATAAGGCGCTTTCTTTGTAACCCAGCTCTAAGATTAGCTGTACCTGATCGCCCTTCAATTCCAGTGAGATGGGACTTTAAACTATGCCATTGGCTGGTGTCTTGTTTAAGGGACGACCCCTTGATCACATTTCCTATTGATCGATTTAGTGTAGGCTACCTACAGGCTGAATGTCAGAACAACAGGAGGATCCTGGCACATGTAAAGAAGTTGGCCCTTTTACAGAATGACAGAAAGGTAGTACCTAGTCATCGCCACTGTTATAATACATCTGTGGTGAATCTACGAAAAGTAAAAAGGAAAGAACTACAAGCTCTGGGTACAGAGCAATACGACTGGTATACCCATAACTAACTTAAATTAAAAATTAACCAACGTTATCGAAACAGGACGAAGATGTTGAAACACGAACTGATGTTGGGCGACAACCAGAGGAAGTAAAGAGCTATTGCTGGGTCAGCTGAGCCCATGAAGGAAGCCGCGGTGGCGGCAGCTACTTTGGTCACATTTATACAGAATAAATAGGCCCTTCCAATTCGATTTGCTAGTGCCCCCTCTTGTGACTTCCAAATTTTGATTCTAAGAAATTCTCTGTGGACGGAAGCTGACATCATCAGGGCCATAGGGATGATTAAGAGCTCCTGAGCCCTTGGCCCGGACGGAATCCCACCCTGTTTGATTAAAGCTGACCCGGTCTTGTGAGCCAGGATATTACAAACCAAGTATGACATCTACCAGTCAGGTGTCATCCCCCCGTCTTGGTGTGCTGCCATCATCATCCCCATCTATAAAAAAGGGAGATGGGACGACACGCATAATTTCAGGCCCATTGCCCTGATGGATGCATCTGTTAAAATCTTTACCTATCTATTACTCGAGATGCTTCAGCAATACATTGTCCTACTTGATATGCTACCATGATCCCAAGTAGGCTTCCGTAAATATATGGGATGTCCATTAAATGCGACCATCGTGGCCCTTGTGTATGCACAAACCAAATGTTCATGCACTGGTCCAATCTATATGGCTGCACTGGATCTTACAACTGTGTTTGACATGTTTATCAGATCCATTCTATGGGAGAAGATGATAGCTTTGGGCTTTCCAACTCACTTAGTGGCCATGAGTGCCCTTCTCCATGAAAACACTGATTATAGAATTAGTTTGACAAAGGAGGGGACCATGACCGATTTGATATCAACCAAAATAGGCCTTGAGCAGGGATGAAACCTGGCTAATATTCTTTTTAATCTTTATTTAGCTGACCTGGAGGCAGCCTGGCACGATGCAGTCATATTCCTGGTTAAGATGGGTCGGTTGGCCATAAATGCATTGGGTTTTGAAGATGATCTGCTGTTTATGGATCGCACACCCTTTGGCCTGCAGGCGAAACTTTTATCATTCCATCGTTATGCCTTTAAGAATAATCTTCAGGTCAATCCAGCTAATTCCTTCATTATTGTATTTGCAGGTGGTAAGAGACTAACATCCAAATTTATATGGTCACTTAATGAGGTTGTAATACCTAAGGTTCAATCGGTAAGGTATTTGGGATATCAGCTTGCATCTAATCACTCTGTGGCTATGTCGAAGGAGGTCATTAATTTAAAATTGAAACAACTGACACCCCAAATGATGAAAGTATACCATCGCTACAGCACATTTTCAATGCTACCTTCCAAATAGTTTCATTTATTAAAGGTGGAACCTATTCTCTTGTATGCTCTAGACATCTGCACATTTGATATGGAGGAATTCCTGGATAGTGTTCAGGGCATATTGTGGAAAAAGGTCCTTGGTGTGGCAATGTCAATCCCTAATATGTTGATTTGTTACAAACTGGGTATCCTGCCGTTGTCGGTTGAATGGCATTAGCGTTTGATGAATGGCTATGTTAAAATGCTGATGCCACCCAAACAGACTTTATATGTAGATTTGGCTGAACTATTAAAAGAGGGGCGTCCGCCCTCCATCATGAGATTTAAATCTAAAATTGAAAAATTCTGGATTACACAATGATTGCAAAAGATGATCTAGTGCTTGGTATTCCAGCATGTAAAAGGACATTTCAAACCTATTATTGGTGCATCATGGTGGATAAAATAGGTAAGAGCAAGACCTGTAACGAGTATGCCAAATTTACTAGAAAACTGGGTGGTGGTGCACATTATCAAGAGATCTTTCCGTGCAACATAGCCAGAAAGGTTTATCTACATTTCAAATTGAACAAATTTATGACCAATGAAAGACTACAATACTGGAATGATAAAGTGGTTGATAATGTAACTGGCAGATGCCGTTTTTGTACCCAAACTAATGAGCTGGAAACCCTTAAACATCTGACAATGGCCTGTCCATTTTTTGCATCACAGCGGGTGGTGATACTTGGGTCATTTTTATACACTGCTTTGTCGGGGGGAAATTCTGCTGGGGCCGGCTGAGCCGTCCGCGGACCTCCGGGCAGGGAGGCCCCAACTCCTCCCGTATATCCCAAAACCAACAGAGTATGAGACACACGCAAGAAGCAAGGTGGTTCTGCTGTTTATTATACAAGCGGCAGGGATGGGTCAAGGAGCGTACGCGTCCGTCCTGACACACACACAATCGTGGGGCTCGCAGGCCCTTTTTACCTTAGTATGACGCGCTACTTGCGTCACCTTGGAAAATTAGACAAAAACCTATCGCCACTCTTAATTGGTTGTTCGAGTGGTAGGGTTAGTATAGCATACGTATAGAGAACAGTGTTAGTGGTCGAGGGTTAGTCAGGTGATATACTTGGGTTGTCCCTTTAATTTGATACATGAAAATTGTTACATGAAGACCCCTGAGGATTGGTCAATGTTAATAGCGTCAGTGATAGGAGCCCCATGGTCTGATTGGTCCGCTCGCGAGCCTCCCAATCTGGGACCATCGCCGTTCCCAGCTCGCGGTGCACCTGTCATTCTCAACAATGTTTCACTAAGGTTATGTGTAGACAATGTGAGGATTCATTCACATGTTGGTAGGCCGAATACTCCCACTGTCGTAGATGTCCATTGAATTGTATCAGCCTGTGTCTTGTAACAGGGGCTTCAGGCGCCTCCTTCCCCCTTGCCTTGGCATCCTGTCAGGTTCGGCTTGGTCACGTGAGGTGGGACCGTGTTTGAGGCAGAATTCTGCACAATTAATATTGTTTTTCCACTGTGTGCCTGGTTTAATTTGCAGGTGTGACTTTGACGTTGGTTTGCGGCGTGCGAGGTTGCAACATCGTGCCCTTGATTGTCTGCTTTTGGAATGTGGGTTTGCAACATTGCGACCTTGGCTGTCTGCTTTCGCCGGGCTCATTCTGCAGGATCAGCAACCTGACTCTTGTTCTTTTAACGTCCATGGAAGCTCTTGCTTGCGGCCTACTTGGGCCTGGTGTATAGGTGGAACCGTTTGGTGCACAGGCGCTTTAGGTTATGGTATCATATTGCCTTATCCCCAGTATCGTGTCTTCGTTATATTTCTCATTATGGCACCTGGTTTTAGGAGAAGCGTAAGCAAGCTCTTTAGATGAGTTCATTGTGCGTCTTGCGTTTCTGCGTTTTGAAAAGGCCTATGTAAAAAATAATAAAGATGCACGTCCGTGGGTGTGTTCGTCACCTATGTCATAACACTGAGTATGTTCTTCGTGTGGATTGGTGTGGGAGTGTCCAGTGTGCATGGTTGTACAGGTGCGCTGATTGTTGACTAGATCGTCATGGCATCTCTAACGATGTGTTGGTTTAGTCGAGTTGATCCATGTCGCAAGTGTCGGCATGGGCAGGGCGGGCTGCCGGGCAGGTGGGTGGGCACATCCGTATGTTCTTGTACCAGGGTATTTGGTCGTCTGGTAGATGGGCAAACTCTTCTCGTGGCGGGTGTCTAGGCCGTGACCCTCTAGGCCAAGCGTGAGAGGGGATTGGCATGAGTCTCTTGTTCCATTCTCCCACTTCAGTCCCCCCTCTGGTCGACTTGTCGACCACAAACATATCCTTTTCTTTATCACCTCTCACTCTCCATATTTTAGTTATTCCTCCCAAATGTCCATAGTGGTTAACATGGTCTTCAAATGACCAATACATATATGCACAGGTTCCTCCAGGAGTGCAGTATACCCATTTCCCTATGTAGCTTCTTGGGTTTCTTGGGTTCTCGACCTTCACAGATGGTGGGTCCAGGTGGTTGGTGGTGATCTGATTGCGCAACTTCTCTCTCTCTTGTATGATTGTGCCTGTGTGTTGGCCGTCATCTGCTGGCATCAAGGGGTGCATACCGGCCATTTCAAGCAACTCGTCTGTGGTGCGTGCCTTCCGGGCCTTCCAAAATCTTATTATGATCAGTGTAGCTCCAGCCAAAATAGTACAACCAACTATAATTTTCAGTCCATCTGACAGCCAAGATGGCATCCATGACCATAATATTGAAAACCAGCTCTCATCCTTTTTCACACCTTTACTTTCATCCATCAATTTGGAGTGCATCTGGGCCAATTGTGAAACTGCTTCTGTCAGTGTACCATTGTCAGCATCGTTGGCAGGAATGAACGTGCAGCATGATTGTCCTATCTTTGCGCAAACTCCTCCTTCCATTGCTGTGAGGAGGTCCAATACATATCTGTTCTGAAGTGCTACCATCCTCACTGCGCGCAGTTCCTCTTTTATTGCGTTGAATCCATTTACTGTAGAATTGATAGTCATCATTAGTTCCCATCTAGTTATCTGGAGCCATTTTGCGTTTGTGTAAGCCTGCAGTCCCGGATGTATTATTGAGGAGAAGAACATTGCTGCTCTGCTGAATAGTCTGTGTTCTGGCGGAATTGAAGTGAGTGCCGTTTCCAACCTTCCCCATAGGTAATTTCCTGTCAGAGGTTCTCCTTGTCTTTTCCTTCTATTTAGGACAGTATTATTGCCGTTGTTCCTGTTCCCTGGCCCCTTCTGAGGTTGTACAGATCTCTTCTTCCTCTTGTCCCCTTCATCCATTTTGGGGAAGTTCGCCACATTCACATGTTTCTGGGGTACCACCAGTGATGGTACATTGACGTGCACCATCGTGCATACACCATTCCACAGAGGGGGCAGTGTGTGGTATGCCTTTTCTCCACAGGCCCAGTAATGGTCCATTATCACTGCTGTTCCTGCTCCCCCCTCAGGTAACTCCATCACGCTTGCACAGTTGGTGTTGTATCCTACGTCCACCTCTCCTTTATGTTGGTAGCATACCTTAGGCGCAGTCAGCGGCAGTATTGTTATTGGGTCTTCATCCTTCTTTATCCACGTGAGCATGGGTATGTACTTGATCAAAGTCGTCCAACATCTGTGGTTGTGTGCATCGATAGTTGAAATAGTTTCTTTTGTTACCATGTTGCTGCCAACCACTCCTATCTCCCATTTGTTGTCCATGTACACCTTCCCTGTTATCGTCACCAGTGGCCTCTCCCAACATCCTGTTTTACCAGGAACTTCAGTGGCATACCAATCACATGGTAAATACTGTAGTGTTACTTTCTTTGTTTCCCCTTTTTCAGGACCACTTGTTATGTATCTGAATGCTTCAGCATGTAAACTGCTCTTGTGGTAACTCAAATAAGTCTTGAGGAAGTTGTTTTCATATGGATATGTGTCTCGTGTTTTCCACACCAGTTGCACCACTGTCCCTTGAAATCTTCCTTTCGTTTGGAACAGTGCCAAGTATATTATGCATCGTGCTGTTTTTTCATCTATTTCTGTGGCAACGAATGTTCGAGAAGCGCTCATGGCGTATGGTATTAATGAGCAAACGTAGCAGCTGTCTTCTGTTGTCTGCTTACCGATGCGGGTCATGTGTTGGTACTATATGTTGTTTGGGATGTGTGCTGAATCTTGTATATAATTGTCAATACCTTTATTATCTGAGTATGTGCTGCGTTGAACTCTATTTTGCTTGTGTGCAATTTTACTAGTATCACCTGACGTAACACCTGTTGCAGCTGGGGGTGGGGGTGTATTAGGTTTGGGTACAGCAATAATATTGATAGCATAGCTGTACTGCCATACAGAGGCAGCCAAGAACCCGGTGATCATCAAAATCCCTATCATTTTTATTACAAATGCTAATTTCACCGGCATTTTGCTCTTACCTTGCTGCAGTCCGGCAGCATATTCTTGCAATGTTAAAGTTGCCCGCCTGAAAATTCTCAATATGCTGGTTATTAATGTTAGTTGTTGTTTTTTAAGCTCTCCCTATCAAATAGTCATTCAGTGCCCAGGCGAAGAGCTAGTCCCACGCTAATCTAAGCGATCTATCTCTTAGGGCAGGCAAGTATGGGCGGAGGTGGGGTCATTGAATATTCTATGGCCAAGAGGAATGCTGTGTAGTAGACACGTACCCTCCTTCTTTTCAGGTACGTTGGCCTTTTTATTTCATATACAAATTGGTGTGACAATTCTTCTGGGTAGTTATCGTCTGAGGGTACCATCTACTCCTGGGCAGTGAATTTGTTAGTTATCTATTTTCTTAGCAGTGCAATAATACGCAGTTCCTGCATGTGCGAGAGAAAAGAAAAGAGAGCATTCACGTGTTTACATGTGTACGTGTGCAAGACAATGTCCTTCAGTTCAGTTATTACTGCAGTGGGGGTAGGGGGTCAATGGGCAGGGGGTTTGGGGCTCAACTGGCGGAAGTCTCTTTACTCTTTGAGCATGTGACCATGGGGTGGGCAGTATGGGGATCACCCCTTTCTTCTTCAGTGATTGTCTCTGGGTAATCTAGGGAGTGACAGGGTATGGAGACACTTAGGCCGTTGGCTGTGGTAGAAGTCTCTTCCTCCGTTGGTGATGCTGTTGTTGTTCTCCCAATGAACCTGTCGGTGGCGCTGGGGCGGGTCTGGAGTTTGTAGATCTTTACGTCGTGTAGGTGATTCCAGGCACGTTTGTCCTGTAGCTTTACTGCTCTCGTTGATACCTCTTCTACCAGATGGGGGCCAGTAAAGCGTGGGCTGTTCCAATTTCTATTGAAATTGCGAAGTAGTACGTGGTCACCTTTAGCAACTTTGCACAGTCTTTCCTTTTCCACTTCTTTATCCGCGTCTTCTTGTTGATCGCTGTTAGACCCGCCCCGTGTGCGCTCGAGCTGTTGAGACACAAACACTACACTAGTAATCAAAGAAGACACATATTGGTACATTTCATCACCAAAAACAGTTGCAGTACTTTCATGGTCCGTGAAGGCTCTTGACGTTGGCGTTAGAGGGAGGCGCATTTGGCGTCCGGTGACCACCTCATGAGGGGTGAGGTGGTGGTCGGACCCTGGTCTATTTCTTAGCTCAAATAGGGCTAGCGGGAGGCAATACAACCAACTCTTCTTTGTTGTTTGCTGTATTTTTGCAATTGCCTCCTTTAGTAGGCCATTCAGGCGTTTGCATATACCGTTGGCCTGTGGGTGGTATGCACATGCAAATTTATGCTTGATGTTCAGTAAGGATGTGATGTGCTGGAACATTTCGTTTGCGAAATGTGGGTCATTATCTGACCGCAGTACCTCGCACACTCCCCACCTGGGGAAGACCTCCCTCACTAGGAATTTAGCTGCTCTGAATGCATCTGGGTGTGAACAGGGTCCTGCTTCAATCCACCTCGAGAATGGGCATACTACTACAATCATATACCTATTTCCTTGACATACGTTGATCATTTCAACATAGTCAATATGGAGATGTAGGAAGGGTCCCTCTGGCCGGGGTATAGTACCTTTTATCACCTTCAGAGTGTGACCGGCCGTAAACTGTTGGCATGTGAGACAGTTGCTGATAAAGGTTGACACATGGGAATTTAACTCGGGGCAGAACCAGTCTTCCCTAATACGTGCTGCAATTACTTCCTTTCCTGTGTGGGCTGGGTGGTGTAGTTGGCTCAGGGCCGTGGTCAATAGTGCCAGTGGCATTACAATCTTTCCAGTGTTACCTTGGCGCCATAGTGCGTCAGTTGGTGACATTGTGCATCCTCTTTTTACCCATGTTTCCTTTTCTGCCATAGGTGCAGCTGCTTGTAGCTCCATTATCTGTGTAGCTGGGAGATGGGTATACCCTTCTCTTATCAACATCTCCCTCGCTGTTCCCCTCCCTCCCCCTCTTTCTGACTCTGGGGGGTTCCATATCTCGCCAAAATATGCAGCATACTTTGCGTGTGCGTCTGCTGCTGCATTCCCTCTTGAAACATGATCTTCTCCATTAGTATGTGCGGTACATTTGACCAAAGCTAGTTCTTGGGGGTCATTTATTACTTCAATTAGTTCAGCTAATAGGAGAGCATGTTGTACTGGAGTGCCGTCAGCTCTCCTAAACCCTCTCCTCCTCCATTTTGACAGCCCTGAGTGGACAGTGGACGTAACATATGCGCTGTCAGAATATATGGTCACTTGTTTGTCAAAGCTTTCCTTCAATGCCAAGATCAGTGCACCCAACTCTGCTGCTTGAGCAGGCTAATGCTGTGGTAGTTGTACACATTTCATTGCCACACATACCGGTACCTCCATCATTTTTACCACCGCTGCCCCAGTCCTCCTAATCCCATCTTTTTGGTCAATTGTTGATGACCCATCAATGAACAGGAGCTCACCTCCCTCTAGTGCCTTCTCTTCAACCTTTCTAGCACATGAGTACATTTCAGTGGTTTGCGTACAATCGTGTGCATAATCTCCTTCCTCAATTACTTCTGCTAAAAACCTTGCAGGGTTGACCGTGCTACATCTAACGATTGATAGTTCAGCTCTAGATAATATGATCTCATAACCTGATGCCCTCTGCGTGGTTAGGGTGGACTTAGGTTTATTCAATATTGCAAATAGTGCATGTTCCACAAATAGTGTGGTTGGGCACCCCATGGTAATTGCTGACGCTTTCTCTACCGCAAAAGCAGCTGCGGCGAGACCTTGTTCGCAAGGGAAATGACCTAACATCACAGGGTCTAAGTGGCCGCTGTAAAACGCTACTGGTTTGTAGCCCATGCTTGTTTTTTGAGCCAACACTGCTTTCATTACTGCTGAGTCGCAATATGAAAATATAAAGAATTGTCGCTCATAATCTGGGGTGGCCAGTACTGGAGCAGTTGATATCGCATCTTTCAGTTCATTGAAAGCCTCTTTCATTTCCATTGTCCAGCCCAACTTTTTCTCCCCTTTGTTAGCCTCTTTCAACCCCTCAAGCAGGGGTCCTATGTATGAGCTGTAATCAAATACCCATGCTCTACAGTAGTTGCACATACCCAGGAACTGCTGTAGTTCCCTCACTGTTTGTGGCAATGGTGTTTTTGAAATGGCCTGTGCTCTTTGTGGTGCAATCTTTCTTCCATGTTGGGATATGAGCTGACCAATGTAAAGTACCTGTTCCTGACAGTACTGCAACTTTTCCATGTCTACCTTGTAACCCTTTTCAGCCAATATTGTCAGCATCTTTACTGAATCTTCCCTGTATCTACTTTCATTTGTGCTGCAAATAATTATGTCGTCGACATACTGCAACACTGTGCTTTCCACTTCAATGTTACCCAAATCCATCTGTATTACTCTGTTAAAGATTGAGGGTGATTCGCAGTACCCTTGTGGCAGTCTGGTGTGTTTCCACTTTGTGTTTCTGTAAGTAAAGCTTGTCAGGTCTTGTGAGTCTGGGTGCAATGGTATTGAGAAAAAGGCATTTTTAAGGTCGATCACTGTAAATCGTGATGCCTCTGCTGGAATGCCGCACAATATTGTGGCCGGGTTTGCGGTTATGGGGTATTCTGCTTCCACTATGTTGTACAAGGGCCTGAGGTCCTGTATAAAGCGCCAAGACCCCCCTTTAGCCTTGCGCACTGGGTATACAGCTGTGTTACATGGTGATTCTGAGGGGACCAATATGCCATTATTTATAAGGGCCGTTATTGTTTCATATATGCCCTCATCTGCTTCTTTTGATAGTGGGTACTGTTTCACTCTGGGGAGTATTGCACCTTTTTTCAATTTTATCCTTACTCCCCCTATACTTTTTATGCACCCCACGTCATAGGGACTAGTAGTCCACAATGATGTTGGTACTTTTGCCATATCCTCCTTAAAGAAGGGAACTGGGGTGGATGTGAGTGCCTCAAGTGCCATTGCAATTTTCTGTGCCACTTGTTTGTACGTTACTCTTAGCCATATTTCTACACTCATCATAAACACCATTTCACCTTCCTCTTTTTCTTCTGAGAAGAGCTCCTCATCTGACACCTGGGTGAGTCTACATCCCTCTGCTAGCGCTATCACTGCCCTCGATGCTCTTCCTTCGCTGTCTTGGGCATGTACTGCGATATAATCAGCAGTGGCTATAATGCTCTCTATGTCCACTGAAATCACCTTTCCTTCTTGTTCATTGGCTGGTGTCTCCGGCCTGAACAAATAAGCTGTTGGCCTCCTCCAGATCTTTCCTTCTATCCCAGGCATCCATGCAAATGCCATGTCTGTCCCAGTAATCGCTGTCTGTCCGCAGTATGCTTGCATAATCTGTCGCGCTGTGAGCATGTTAATTCCTGAGGTAGAGCAAATTATGCCGTCATCCGTAAAGGAGATCGTCACATTCAACCTGTTCATGATGTCTCTTCCCAGTATATTTACTGGTGAGGCCCTAGAGTATAAAAGTGGAACTGACATGTCATGATCCCCTATTGATAAGGGAATGTTATCAGTAAAGGGAACCAACCCCCTAGCCCCAGAGAATCCTTGGGTGTTCATGGCTTCGCCTGACATCTTAAATTTACCTTCCCTTATGCAAGACCGGGTCGCCCCGGTGTCAACAAGGAATGATAATTTTTTGTCACCTATCGTTACCTCTATGCGTGGCTCCTCCGCACTATTAGATGTTACTGACAGGATGGGATACACCAAGGCCGTCTGTGGGCTGTCCTATTGAGGGTACAACGATTGACCGTTTCCTGTGTAAGGGTTGTGTCCCAGGACCGTTACCCTACCCAGTTGTGTTTGTTGTGCTTGGGGTTGTTGTGTTGTTGCTACCTGTTGTTGTGGCAGTGAGTATGTCTGTGGCTGTTGTTGTGTTACTAGTTGTTGCTGTTCATTTCTTTCTTGCAACGTCTGCTGTTGCTGTATGTCCTGTGTGGGCCCTAGTTGTCCCTGTTTGCTCCATGATGGTGTTCCTGGTCTCACTCTACATGTTCGTGACATGTGCCCCATTAATCCACAAATCCAACACACCTGTGGTTCCCTACTCTGCCATGGAAATGTTCCTGTGTTGTCCTGGTGTACTGGTTGTCCGATGGGGTAGGAATTTCTATGTCCTCTCACCTGCTGTTGTGTGTTATATCTGTATCCTCTCCCTCTCATTATTCCTCCTCTTCCCCTGTTGTAATTATAATACCCAGCTCCTGGCATTGAGTATCCTCCTCCCATGTTGGTCGTGTATGGTTGGAGTGGCGGCACCTGTTGTGTTACAGTCTGTGATGATGGTATTTGGGAGGGATCTTGTGCAGCCACTACTTGTGTGGGGCTTTGGGTCGTTGTTGCAGGTGTAGTTATTAGTGCCCCTTCCATTGTGTATTTAGTAAGCTTTTTCTGTACTAGTTTAGCCTCTTCCGTTTTCCTGTCCTCTTCCTTTTGTTTCATTTTTCCTTGCCATGTCCTACAAAGATGCACTATTGTCAGTTGTATTTCTGGCCATGCTTTTGCTTCCATTCCCACCACTTTCTTCAGTGGTTTCTGAACTCCTTCTGGGAGCCCTTGTACTAGTATATGATAAAATATTGCTGGTGTTTTGTCCCATTGTTCTCTAGTTTCCATGCTCCACTTTTCTTGGATTTCCTGGATATAATCAACAGGATCTTCGTTCTCACGCATCTTGCGTGAGGTAATTGCTCCTATGTCTGATGTGTCTGGGTACTCTACCCTCAGTGCCTGCCATAGTGCATGCCTGCAGTTTGCGAATGGTGCCCCATCGTGCGATGTGTTCGTTATCGTGACCCCAGTGAATCCCGCTCTCTTCCAAATGTCATCCGCTGCATCCCCTAATATAGATATTAGAAGGCCCTTTACATCCCCCACTGCCAATTTCTGTCCTGCGGTGTGTTTTTCCATTTCATATATCCATTTACCCGCACCTCCACTTAATGATGGGAGCCTGCACTTTATATTTTCTTTGTCTACATGCTTCCAAGGGACGTATTGTGGTCTAACCCCTCCCCTCTCCAGAAGTGGCATTAAGTTGTGTCTCGTTATATCCCTTGGGTTCCATAAAATTGAGTCCGTACACCCCTCCTCTTCTTCTGTCTCTCCTACGTCTTCAATTTCGTCCGATTTTTCCCCTGCTTGTAACTCTTTCTCCTCCATCCCTTCCCCTTCTTCCATCATTTCCTGTATTTAATGTGAGCGTTTGTATTCGTCCTTCCTGCCTACGTCTAGGGAGGTCTCTAAGCCTACCTGCATAGGGTGTCACTTCGTTTGTGAAGGGCGCTAGCTTGGTTGTACATAATGAGCGTGAGGTGGTTGACCATGTGGGGTAGGATGGTGACGGTGTAGCTTCATGTATCTGTCTTTTTGCTATTCCTCGCTCTTCCTCCTCACTTTTCTCCAGTTCATCCTTTCTCCTACATATCCATGGTGAGTCTGCATTGGTCCGGGTGGCGTATAGTTTATCTAAACTTTCCCTTTCACTATTTCTTCCATCCTTCTCCATTCCTTCTTCTTCCTCACTACAAAAGTCATGTATAAATGGCAGTCCCCACTCTGTCTTTTGCCCCTTGATCGTTACTGTTTTTAACTCTATTAGATCCGGTTCTCCCTTTTCTTCTTTACTAACCGCTCCCCTTTGTGCTGATGTCGTTGCTACTTCTGTGTCTCTATATACATACCTCCTTCCTTCACTCTCCCCTCTCCTATCTTCTCTTTCTCCTTCATTTCTCTCCTCCATCTCTCTACCAATTTTCTCCCTTTTCCTTTTTAACTCCTCCATTACTTCACTACTCATCTTTTCCAATATTCTTTCATCCTCTTTCTTCCTTTCCCATCTCACCCTCTCCCTTTCTAATATACTCTCTATCGTTCTCCCTTCTTCATAATTCCTTGCCATTTCCTTTTCCTTCTCTTCTTCTTCCTTGTTCCTCTCTCTTAGTACTGCTCTTGATACTCTTTCTGCCGCTGCTTTTACCCCTTCGGCTTCTCTCCTTTGCTCCTCAGTCCGTTCCCTTATTCTGTCCACCTCGTTCTTACCTTCTTTCCTTTCCCTTGCTCTCTCTCTTTCCTCCCTCTCGAGCCGTTTGATCAGTTCATTCTGCTCATCCCTTAACTCCGCTAGTCATTCCTTCAAAGTCCCTTCCCTTTCTCTTAACGGCTCTTCCCGGTCATTTCACTCTCCCTGGTATTATCCTCGTCCGTTTTCCTTACTACCTCCTTCTCTTCTCCTGTTAATGAGCCTCGTAATTTCAATAGTATCTGCGCAGCTACCCACTCATCCTGTCCTATTTCCGCAGTTTGCTCTTCTCCAGTCCTCCCCTTCCCTGCTGTCATCTTCCTATGGGCTGCATATGGTGGCGGGCTGTATGCTGGGTTCGAGTACCCCTCAGCCGCCCTTAACTGTCCTCTTTCTATTTCTCCTAGTTCTCTTAAAGGGTACAGTCCCCCTCCCTCTGTTTTCACTACCATTGCTAGGGGTATATCGTCGCTCTGTTCCTTTTTTATTTCATTTTCTTTTAAGTTGTTACTCTTTTCTCCTCCCTCTCGTCCGTTCCCCGTGTTCTTTGGGCCTTCACTGTCCTTTTCCCCATTCTCTCCTTCCTTCTTAATCTCTTTCTCTTCCGGTGTTTCCCCCACAGTGAACATTCCATTTGGTCCTGGTCGGGACCCTTGGAACATCCTCCATAAGTTAAACGCCTCCACGTGGTGTGTCAACTTCTTCCCCTTGTATGTGCTATGCAAATGATTTAATAGTGCCTGTTGGGTATATGGATCGAAGCTACCATTAGGCGGCCATGGTATTGTCATTTTGTTGTCCGTCCCCTGTGTCCATTCTATGCTATACTTGATCAGTTTCTCCCTATGGTTTGATAGTGTTTTACATTTGTGTTGTAGTGGGGTAGTGAGGGTGTTCCCCTACCCTCCCGATCCTGCCCCGTCTGACATAGTAGCGCTCCACTTGTTATCCTCCCCCTATGTGGTAGTTATTATCTTTCTAACGCTTACAGTACGCAGCCTTATACCTTTACCTGGCCCCGTGAATTTGGGGACTTACGATAGTTCACTAAGAAAAATTATTAAAATATAGTATTTACATTTGTATATTCTCTTCTTTCTTTTCTTCCTTTACAGAACACCCTTACGGCCCCCTGCGGCCGAGGCGCACGTAGCCCCCTGCGGCTGCGTACCCCTTGTGACGTTCTTATACAGTCATCCTATTTTCAGTTGCTCCTCCTCCCTCTTCGGCACTGGCCGTGGCCGGCATTCTCCGTGCGCAGCCACGTTCCCCGTCTCGCCTTCCCTCGATCAACTCATTACCGTTTATCTCCGTTTCCACTCCCTTACCACAACTCTCTTTCCCACCACGCTCAAAACGAAAGATACTTGTGCTCGAGATATCCTATGAGAGCCCTACTGGTGACGTCACCAATCTCTTCAAATTACTGGTAAATTCTTAATACACTTGCAATCTACCCCGTTAACCCCACAGCTGTCTTCCTGTCACGCCTGGAACAAGGTAATCAACAATATATATATATATAATCGGACTGCGCACGCTGCGTCGCCTCGCGTGTGATACGCCCCTCGACAGGAGGGCTTAACCAGCCAACTATCTTCCGTATTAGGCAACCAACTAGCTACCGCCTACAGGGAAACGTCATCTACCTATCGAGTTTCTTGCTCGAAACAATAGGGATCCTCATCTACTCATTGATCGATAAGTACTAAATCGTAGGAAACCACACACACACACCCTTACACGTAGTCGCGACTTAGGCCAATCAGTGTCTACGAGCGGTCGCACGTGATGTTTTCGTGCTCCGCCCCCCTCTCTCGCGTAACGTAGCCGACTGCTCTCGCACTCGTTTGGCTACCATTCATTTCATTGCCAACACTCAACTGTCAAACCTTCGCCGCGCACCTGTGCAACACCTCCCACCTCCCTTATTTAATTCCTCCCCCCTCCCTCACAATTTCACGTTGCTTGTTGGGCGCGGCATACTCACCAAGTTCTCCTTATGCGCGGCCGCTCGACTGCGTGCACCCCTCCAAGCGGCTTGCCACCTCCCCTCGTCTGGACCACGTCTGGACACTCGCCAACCGCGGGCGGGATACTTCTCAACCGGCTCCCGAAGGCCAATATCCGGATTGCGCTGTCCGGTCTTCTCGCAGTTCCGCAATGGTCCTGTAGTCCTCAGAAGGGGGCAGCGGCAGAGGGGGCCGCGCCGCTGGGCCTCCTCGCAACGAGAGTACTCGGAAAAATAAAAATAAAAGCAGATCTTAAACAGATCCCAGCAGTGCCTCCAACTTGTCGGGGGGAAATTCTGCCGGGGTCGGCTGAGCCGTCCACGGACCTCCGGGCAGGGAGGCCCCAACTCCTCCCGTATATCCCAAAACCAACAGAGTATGAGACACACGCAAGAAGCAAGGTGGTTCTGCTGTTTATTATACAAACGGCAGGGATGGGTCAAGGAGCGTACGCGTCCGTCCTGACACACACACAATCGTGGTGCTCGCAGGCCCTTTCTACCTTAGTATGACGCGCTACTTGCGTCACCTTGGAAAGTTAGACAAAAACCTATCGCCACTCTTAATTGGTTGTTCGAGTGGTAGGGTTAGTATAGCATACGTATAGAGAACAGTGTTAGTGGTCGAGGGTTAGACAGGTGATATACTTGGGTTGTCCCTTTAATTTGATACATGAAAATTGTTACATGAAGACACCTGAGGATTGGTCAATGTTAATAGCGTCAGTGATAGGAGCCCCATGGTCTGATTGGTCCGCTCGCGAGCCTCCCAATCTGGGACCATCGCCGTTCCCAGCTCGCGGTGCACCTGTCATTCGCAACAATGTTTCACTAAGGTTATGTGTAGACAATTCATTCACATGTTGGTAGGCCGAATACTCCCACTGTCGCAGATGTCCATTGAATTGTATCAGCCTGTGTCTTGTAACAGGGGCTTCAGGCGCCTCCTTCCCCCTTGCCTTGGCATCCTGTCAGGTTCGGCTTGGTCACGTGAGGTGGGACCGTGTTTGAGGCAGAATTCTGCACAATTAATATTGTTTTTCCACTGTGTGCCTGGTTTAATTTGCAGGTGTGACTTTGACGTTGGTTTGCGGCGTGTGAGGTTGCAACATCGTGCCCTTGATTGTCTGCTTTTGGAATGTGGGTTTGCAACATTGCGACCTTGGCTGTCTGCTTTCGCCGGGCTCATTCTGCAGGATCAGCAACCTGACTCTTGTTCTTTTAACGTCCATGGAAGCTCTTGCTTGCGGCCTACTTGGGCCTGGTGTATAGGTGGAACCATTTGGTGCACAGGCGTTTAAGGTTATGGTATCATATTGCCTTATCCCCAGTATCGTGTCTTCGTTATATTTCTCATTATGGCACCTGGTTTTAGGAGAAGCGTAAGCAAGCTCTTTAGATGAGTTCATTGTGCGTCTTGCGTTTCTGCGTTTTGAAAAGGCCTATGTAAAAAATAATAAAGATGCACGTCCGTGGGTGTGTTCGTCACCTATGTCATAACACTGAGTATGTTCTTCGTGTGGATTGGTGTGGGAGTGTCCAGTGTGCATGGGCGTACAGGTGCGCTGATTGTTGACTAGGTCGTCATGGCATCTCTAACAATGTGTTGGTTTAGTCGAGTTGATCCATGTCGCAAGTGTATCCGTATGTTCTTGTACCAGGGTATTTGGTCGTCTGGTAGATGGGCAAACTCTTCTCGTGGCGGGTGTCTAGGCCGTGACCCTCTAGGCCAAGCGTGAGAGGGGATTGGCGGGAGTCTCTTGTTCCATTCTCCCACTTCAGCTTTCATCACATGGAAAGAGTCTTTGTGGGAATGATGTATGTGGGGTACTAGTCACGGCTTGTGTTAAGATTAGTCAAACTTTTGGTCATCATTGAACAAGCATTGATCAGTAAAACAAATGTGGTTATGGATGATACTTATTCGCCCAAATACTAGGGAGGTGGAAGTGAAACGAATGGAACCGCTATCTTTTTGCATCACAGCGGGTGGTGATACTTGGCTCATTTTTATACACAGCTTCCATCACATGGAAAGAGTCTTTGTGGGAATGATGTATGTGGGGTACTAGTCAACAGCTTGTATTAAGATTAGTCATACTTTTGGTCATCATTGAACAAGCATTGATCAGTAAAACAAATGTGGTTATGGATGAGATTTAATCGCCCAAATACTAGGGAGGTGGAAGTGAAACGGATCGAACCGCTATCTCGAGGTTGACCTTCAGTAATTACTGATCCTCAAAGACAAAAGCTAATTGGATGATGAGCTTTATTTTATTCCTTGATTTGTGATGAATATAACCTTGATTAGTACTGTCCAATGAACCTGAGCTTTAAATGGCTAGGCTTTATCGCTAAGTCGATGTGTAAATGTGATGAAAACCCGGAAGCTTAAGTACTGAAGACTAGAATATGGTTTTGTTGTATGTATTCGTAATCTCCTCTTTTTGGTGTAAGAATATTTTCTTTGGTCTGAGACAAAGTCGAGGTCTTACCTGTAGAAGAACATAAATGTCTCTTTCTTTTCTTTTATATTGATTACGTTTTTTCTGGTTTTATGATTTGATTTTAGTGTAATATAAATTGAAACAGATTGAATCAAGATATGTATGTCTTATTTTATTTTATACAAAATTTTGTAAAGGTTTGGTTAAACCATAAACAATTTAAAAAAAGAAGTCACACTACCAGCTGCATCTCCTCAGAGGTATTCTTGCTTTCCTCTCCTTCCCCCAGAAGTTCACTGTTTCTAGAGCTCTGGTACTCTCCAGGATAGACTACTGCAACAGCCTCTTTTTAAATCTGCCTGCCTCTACTCTCTGCCCTCTGCAACTCATCCAAAACAGGACTGCAAGACTTGTCCTTGGCCTCAAGCCCATGGATTGTATCTCTCCAGGACTGAAATCTCTGCACTGGCTCCCAGTGGCAGCGGGGATTAAGTTCAAAACCCTCAGCATTGTCCACAAGGCATTCTGGTGCCTGGGGCCTCAATACCTTCAACTGTTCCTAAATATCTTCCTTCTCGAGCTCTTCGCTCATCCGCCTCCAACTCCCTCAGGGTCAGGCGCTTCTCCGAGGAACGAGTTGGTGGTCGATCTCTTTCTTTGGCTGGGGCTTCCATCTGGAACAGCCTCCCTGCCTCCCTGAAACTTGAGGAGAACCATCTCCGGTTCCGGAAGCATCCCAAGACCTTCCTCTTTGCTTCTGCTTTCTCTCCTCCTCGCCCCCGCTGATCTCCTGGCTGAAACTAAAACTGCACTGGTTACCTGGCTACCCTCTGATCTCGGGCCTAGGTACCCTCCCCACCAGTTGCACACCTGCAATGCCCCCCTGGCAACGCTTGCACTCATCGACTGTTCTGCATCCCTACAGCCCCCCACCAGCACTTGACACATGATGTCTGCACTTACCCTAGCACTTGCCACCAGCTGGCCACACTTGTATCTATTGTCTTTATAATTGTACTGTTATCCTATGCACTGCACTGCCCCCCTCCCCTTTCCCCCTGCACTTATCCCCTTCCCCCTCCCCTGCACTTGCACAATTTCAATGTCACCTTGCCTAGTAAGATCGTTGTCTCTGTCTTCCCTCTGTTCCCCTCCCCTGCCGCATCATGCCTTGAAACACTTGTGTATAGGCACATTATAAATGCCATATCATATCATATCATATCATAGCATAAGTTGTATTATCACAAGTATCACAAGTATCCCAAGCGATAATGACCCCTCTCATAGTCTTTAAGGCACATAGTGATTGTTATGCGTATATATATGTTCAGTGTGTGGGGTGTGCCTTGCTTGGACCGTGCAGTTATGTGCATGACTGACCTACAGGATCACCTGGGTGCATGTAGCGCAGGAGAGATGCTACCTGCATGTCCTGCAATACTGTCAGCTGAGGGATGCCCTTCTAGTTGTGGTGGAGTCATGATGACATAAGGTTGGACATTGTCTCCATGAGGCCCTTGCAGCTACTGGTCTATTGCTGTGGTTGCATGACATGTGCTACATGTCTGATAGCATGCTTGCTGTGGTGTCTGTGCATGGATGACCGGTGTACGGGCAAGGGTTGGTTGTGATTTGTAATGCAAACGTGTGACAGTGCTTGTTACTTGCAGTTTGGTGGTTGCTTACATCATGCTCTCATCATACTACTTGGCTGGAATGTAAGAGGGATCACAGCTCCAAAGAGTCATGATGTAATGGCCTTCAGTGTCACATAGGTGGGTCAAGCTTTGTCAGGGTTGCTGTCCCCTGGATGCATGGCAGTTTGTGTATGTCTACATGCTATTAGGGTTGTTCTGCTATGGGCCCATCATTCACTCATGTACTCACCAGGTTCTCCCTGGAAGCTGGCTTTGACCTCAGCCAATCCCACACCCTCCAGCCCACCATGTGGAGGGTGCTGCTGACTATCTCCTCCCATGGGGTCAGTTGTAGAGGGTCTACTATTCCTCCACCTGTGGCAGCCACCTCCCTGCAGTCGTTGGAATGAGGCTGAAGACTCGGAACTTGAGGTCGTTCCACCTCTTCTTCATGCCCTCTACATTATGTGGGACATGGCCTTGTCAAGGGTTTTTAACCATGTTGAATCAATAGACTGGGTAAATGTGGGGATGAGCTGTCGCCGCCCACATTTGCGCCAGAATCCTGGAGAACCGCGCAGTTTTGCGCACATCAAAATGCCACCCACCAGTACGAACGTGATAGGCCAGGAGTGCCATCAGTGAAATGTGTGCCAAAGGAAAAAGAGCAGCGTCGGTTGGCTAAAAAAATGCGCTTTAAAATCACCTTTGTTTCCCTGAATGCAAGCTCAAATTACCTATTTAAAACATTGCAGGAAATTCAAAAATCTTACTGAACACCAGCAGACATCTGGCAGAATGAAGTTTTGTGTGCATACAAAATCTGGAAGGATGAAGAGCCCAAAATAATGTTTATAACAAAACTGGCTGAGCTGTGGATGTCAGCAGCTTAAGTTAAATGGACAGAAAGCCACTAAAATCAAAATGTTTAAAATAAATGAGTGACCTACTTTTGAGTGTAACATAGGCTGCAACTGTTAAATGTCATAGTTTTGAACTTAGAATCAGCATTCTAGCTGTATGTGTAAAAATTGTAAGTTTGATTTGAATGAAGAAAAACTCGGAACAAAAGTGACATTTTTCTGAAACCTGGCTTAATAAGACTGGATTCTGCCTCACAACTACCCCCGACAGGAGTTGAAGTTGATCAGCAGCTGTGTTCCCAGGCCTGGCTGCATCCTGCTGCCCCTGCCAAAAGGAGATGACACCTCTCTGATTGAATTAGGGGAGTGGCACCTGGGGACTACAGGAAACTAAACAAAGCACTGTCCCTGGCTCAGGCAAATGTTATATTAGGAGGGTCATAAAATGGCTTCCTCTTGGAAGGAGAAGTGGGAGGGGCACTGCATCTGTGAGCAAGCTGAGCTTGGGGGAAGTGGATAAACCAGAAATTCCACCATGTGCTTTTGAAAACCACACCCGTTTGGGGCCAGAGCATAATTTTAAAAAGATGGATAATTCATAGTGCGGACTTGTAAAAATTATATAAATAACATCATCATTCTTGTGATTTTTCTGTGCACATTTTAAGAGGTGTTAAGACCCTGTGGTATGTTCTTGGGGATAGTAGCGGAAAAAAGGGTTGTTACTCCAAATGTATGCATGTTAAAAATCTGACACTTTATCATCTGAAACCCATATCCCTGGTGCACATTTGTGTAAAATCTGGAAAGGTTTAGAGGTTGTGATCTGGATGAAAAGGGCAGAATTCTGTCATAAGTGGACACGACATCTTACAAAGACAGCGATCGGATGGTTTGGTGCTACAGAAAATATGTTAACTGGACGTATAATATTAGAAAAATGGTACATAGATAAATATGTATTTGGATCAGAAATAGATTTGTGTGCAATTTGACAAGGGGTGGATCCTCTGACCATAAACCTACCTCATCACTCTGACTCACAATCCAGTTCCCCCAATCAGGGAAGAGAGGAGGAACTGGCCAATGATAAGTTGAGAGGGTTGGGCATGCAGAATTAGCCGACCCACCCACTTTCTAAACACATAAAAAGAGCCACTGGAAGCCAGATAGGACTTTTCTTTTTCACTTTCTGCGGTGCATTTTGACTTCAGACTTCACATCCAGAGATCCAGACTTCAAATCCATCAATCTCCAGAGACCAGAAATTAACTCCAGAATTTGTAGCAGAGAGGCCTGAATCCACAAGCTGAATCCTTTTCAGCAGGCCTCCAAATCATTTGCAAACTATTTAACAGCCGGGCGAGCTGTTTGAATTTTTGCCCAGAACTTTTGTCAGAACCAGAGACCAGACCACCGTGCAGTGCCGAGAACTTTTGTCAGAACCAGAGATCCAGACCGCTGTGCAGTGCCGCTAGCAGAGCTGACCCAAATCGCTGTGAGTGGGACCAGGCAGAGATCGTCCGTGGCGAGAGAACCGCCAGGAGTCCAGTCCAACCGGTTGACCTGATCTGTGACAAAGTCGCACTCCTATCCAAAATCTAGTGTGAGTACCCAGCTAGCACTGTGACAAAACCAATCTCTTAGTTTAAAATAATCTAATCCAAACTATTTTAACCTATTTAGAACTGCCTCCTAGAATTGTGTCATTCTGTCATCTTTCAACCTGAAAACTGTCATCTGTCATTCTGAGCTTTAAAATTTCAAATCCGAATAACTACATTTACTAAATCGGCCGTATCTCTGGAACCGTTTGTGATAGAAGCGAGATTTAACTTTTATTTTGAAGCTGAGATTCTAAGCTTTCCGACAAGCTTTAAACCAACATACTCTCTCCGCGATTTGACATTTTGCTTAATTTCAGCCACGTGTAAAAAGATTTGTCCTTGCTTTCCTTTGCCGAAATTCATTTGCAACCTGACAATCATTCATAGAGCATTGCTAAAGTGATCCTGAACTAATACAAAGTAGCTATCACCTACCCTGAACCTCCTATAGAGAATTAAAAGCATTTTCTGCATATTTTTCACTTAATTGCAACCACATCAAAGTATATTGCCTGTGTTTAAAACTCCTACCTGTTTTCCTCTAAGCTTGCTAGGGGGGAACTGAATTATATTTGATTGCATTCCTGAGAACTGTGTGCTTTCCTTCCATCTCTTTACCTTGCAGAAAGTGGGGGGGTGAATTGTCAAAGAAAAGTGATTACATTGTCTTTTGTTGAAGTCATATCAAGTTTATTTTCTGCACTACATTTTCATTCATCATTGCATTGTCCTTGAAGCCATAAAAGCATTCTCAGCTACTTTATCCTCTCTATATCACTTCTAAGCCATCAAAAAGAGTGTACAACTGTACTATTATCCATTTTTGACCACTATAATCTTCAAAAGTGTGCTATCAAATATTAATTTACTATAAAAGTGTGATAGATATATATTGTTTAATTTTCAAATAAACCTTTTAAATTTGCAAAACAAACCTACTTCTTGGCTCAGCGGGTTCAGGGGGATTCTGAGAGAGGGATGTTATATAAGGGTGGTCATCCAGAGTAAACAAACTGGACATAAAAATACATCAATAAGGGCTTCCACCAGCATCCCAGACTAGGCATTGACTTAGCTGTAGTGTTGAATTGAAGTCGCTTACAAAGTGGGGGCTCGGAGCCGGGATATTCTGGGTTAGAGTTACCACTTGTGCAGCTTAATACAGTGTGCAAACTGACCGGATACAGATATCCAGTTACATCACCACACTGTTTTACACTGTGAAAGCACCCCTCAAAGGAACGCTCTAAGGAAACTGTCTGTTTTGCAAAATAAAATACAAACTTCTGTAAATCAGGAAGGAACTCAAATTCCAGAATGACGACACTGGTAGTCATCAAAATAGTCAGAGAGCACTTCTTACATAAGCTATTTGTGAGAGGTGAATGGACTGAGCAGGGCCAGGATGCGTGGTTGCAGGCAGTCACCCAACAGGTCACTGCAACTGGGTTAGATATCTGGAGAGATCAGGGTCCCTTACATGTGGCCCTGAGTGAACTATATATGGCTCCTAAAGCTAAAGATGAACACGACAAGATGGTTAGGATAGCGGCATATTTGTATCTATATATGGGAGCCATGCAGGACAAATGTGCTGAAAGCCAAGACCTGGCAAATAGGCAGCAGATCGCGTTAGAGAAGGCCCAAACTGACCTGGTCTCTTCTGAGCAGAGGATGCACAGAAGCCAGGAGTCGGGAAATGAGAGCAGACAGTATCTCATTAAAATCACAGAGGACATGTGTATCCTGCAACCGGAAAAGTCTGACCAGCATACCAGATTTCTGGCCTTGCAGAAGGAGTACCAAGAAGTTTTGGACTCCCTACTGCAGAGTCAGAAAAAGCTGGAGCAACAATTAGATTTCAATAGGGTATGTGCTGAGCAGGTAGTTACCCTGCAAAGCCACCTAGATAGGGAAAAGGCAGAGAGCAATAAACTGATCCTGAAAGACCTCGATACCCAGGCAGAGTTTGATCAGGAGCGCCAGAAAGCTGGTGCCTTTCAAAGGCAAAGGGACGACCTGGCGGAACAGATGCAGACTCTTAGTCAGGAAAGTGACACCTTAGGCCAGGAAGTCTGCCATTTAAAAAGAAAAACTGAAGAAAATCACTTGGCCCTCCAGGGGCTTGGAGACCTCCAAAAAGAGCATCAGAACTTGTTAGAGCACACCAGGAGGGTGGAAGAGGCTCTGGCAAGAAAGGAGCAGGCCAGTAGGGATGGGACTCAGGAGGTAACCCTCCTGCAGCAAAGACTGGCCCAGTACTCCAGGACCAATCAGGAGGCACAGAGATAGAATGAGGCTCTCTGCCAGCACAATGATAGGCTCCAGAAACAGGTAGCCATGCAGGAGAGACTGATAGAGTCTAGTAAGGCCTTAACTGAGGATCTGAAAGTGCAGGCTCTTGCATTGCAACAGGGAGCAGGGGCTGATAGAGATGAGGTTCGCTGGGAAAGGAAAACGCCTGAGCATAACCTCAGGAGCCCTATTACCAGAGGCCTTCATCTCTCCCAGTCCCTGGACTCTGCCACCCCCATGTCCCCTGGCGCACATGAGCACAGGGCCATAGGGATGGCAGATTACTATCCAGCCAAAAGGATGGGACTCATAGGCCAGTACCACCCAGGAATGGATGGGCGGGCATCCGGGTATGGGCACCTAAGTACAGTGCAATTTAGTGGGGAGACCCAGGAGAGAAGGCCCACTAAGGGCATTCTGAAAACCTCTGCCCAGTTAGGTCAGTGGGGGGTACCCATTAAATCCTAGTAGCAAGGAGGGATCTGAAGACTCCTCTGAGCGTCACAGGACACAGTAGACCAGGTCCCCACATTCTGCCAGCTATTCCCAGGCTCGCAGAATCCGGGAAAACCTGGAAGATCAGACGGGCACCTCTGGGAGCAGTGCTTCTGAATCAGAGGATGAATGGACCAGGGTTACCCGAACCAAAAAGGCCAATAAGATGAAAAGGGCCTCGCTTAAGGACGCCTTAAAACAGATTAAGGCAATCAGGAGTGTTATCACGCCTTATCAAAAGAACGCCAAGTATTCTGTATGGGAACACTTGGAGCTCTATGAGCAAATTATGGAGACTTTCCAGTTGAAGGACAGCAGTAGCTGCATTCAGTACATCAAATGGACATTCTCCCCTGAATACTCCAGTTTCTTTGCGGGGCTGGAGGACCAAAACCATTCAAGATGGTCCACATATAGGGCGGCCATCTTGAAACATTTTTCTGTACATAGAAATCCCCAAGAGGCTCGCAAGGCAGCCTACAATTTGCAATGTGGGGAGGATCAGGCCCCACAAGAATTTGTGCAAAAATTGAAGCTTGCCTTTGCGCAGACCACCAGAAGGATGCGCACGGACAGCAGAGAATTCATCAACACATTTTTCCATGCTCTTCCCAAGTACATAATGACCCAGCTCGTGAGAGATTTTCACGAGAAAAGATCTTTAGACTGGGTCATTGAGCAAGCCACCCGGATCTATGAGGTGCAGAAGCCCATAGAAAATAAAAGTAATGCGCAGAAAAACCCCACAACCAACAGCACCCTTGCTGATGCCAAGGTGGCAGAGGTAAAGGTTGCCCCCGTTTTAGATTTGGAGATGGGGGGGCCTAAAAACCTGCCTGCGCCAAATAATTACCAGCCCAGAAGGACCTCGGGCCAGTCACAGACAGGGAGTCGAGGAGGTAGTCCCACAAATGGGGTCCCCCGCTCCCCTGATTATGTAAGTCCCCGCTACAAGGGAAACCGCCCCATCCTGGGTTATGTGTGGACTCCTCCAGCCCAAGGGGGGGGATCCAGCCAAGCACCTGACCCAGGAACTTCCCTCCTAACTTCCCCCAGGAGGGCAGAGATTCACCAAATCCTGGGCAAAACTTTTTCCCCAGGTATCCACCCAATTTCCAACCCCAAAACCATCCATCCTTATTCCCCCAATTCCCTGAGCCCAGACAACCTAATCCGAGAGAGGGGAGGCCAAAGGTGGAGGGGTACCCAAATCTTCCCAACCCAGGGTATTACCAGAGAAGCGATAGCTACCCTTCCCGGGATCAGATCAGGGGAGAAAACAGAGCCCTGTATCAGCCTGAACGGGTTTCACAATTAGAGCGCCAGGTTCAGAACATGGCACAGGATTTGGGCCGCATGCTGAGGGCCCAACAGAACCCTCAGATGGGCATGCCGGCACAGAATGCCCCAAACTCTGGACCTGGTGCTCCAGAACAATGACGGGGGCAGCACCCCGATAACCCACCGGTTCCCAGGGAGGAGGCACAAGGGGAAGTGAGGTGTAAAGCCTTAGAGGAAGCTTCCTTCCCAACTTGTAAACAGCCCTTGGAAAACCAGGAACCGGAAACCAAATCTCCTACCCCTGAAAGTCTGCCACCCAAGGAACAGAGAGGAGAAACAAAGGACCCAAACAGACCCACTTTGTGGTGGAGGTACAGGTCTTCCAATTTGAGGGAGAGGGATCCTCAGAGGATCCTGGGGAAAGTATTTTCTCCTTCAGAGATGGGGGAACTCCTCCCAAGGAAAAATGGGTCCCAAGGGATTCCAACCCAGACTGGGTAGATGTGGGGATTGAGCTGTCGCCGCCCATCATTCGATCACAGAACCAACAAGACCGAAAATCCCTGGTTCAAACCCATCCTGGTGACTGCCTCCAAAAAGGGGGGGGGGGCGGCCCAGAACCTGAACCAGGGGAACCTAAAACCGAATCAACAGACTGGGAGATGTGGGGATTGAGCTGTCGCCGCCCATCATTCTATCCCAGAACCAACAATACCAAAATCCCATGGGTCAAAACCATCCTGATGACTGCCTCCAAAAGGGGGGGGGGCGGTCCAGGACCCAAAACCATTTCCAGTTGCCAACTTTTTCTTTCAGATTCCCCAGGCTCTCCACAGAATTCTGCCCAAATCTCTTCGCTAGCAATGTCCAAAACCAGAAAATTAGCCCACCAGTTGTCCAAAAATGTGCATTATCTGTGCCCCCTTGAGGAGAAGGAGGGAAGATACTATGCCCCGGTACAAGTACAGGGACAGGGTACAATTTTGGCACTGGTGGACACTGGATCCCAAGCTACCCTTCTGTCCAAAAGGGCCGTTGATGAACTAAATGCAGGAAGGGGGGGAGAATTACCGTATTCCTCTCACCTCTCTTCCTGGACAACTGCAGAACTTTGACGGGAAGGAAATTCCTGTCGAGGGGACTGCAGATTTGGACATCAAAATTGGGTGACACAAGGTGAAACACCCGGTCATAGTAGTGACTCCAGAGGACACCCCTAGTGTACTAGGGAATGACATCCTGAGAAGGTTGTCACCCCTAATAGATTGTGTAAACAAGGTCCTCTGGACCCAGACTAGCCAACCAATAAAATTAAAACAGAGTGTCAACCATGTTAGTTTAAATGGCACCTGCCACATTGTTGAACAAAAATCTGACCAAGTAGAATTTCACTTCCAGAACAACCAAATTCCAGACGTGACAGTAATAGCAGTAGGACAACAGACTGGTGATGGGGGGTCCTCTCTATTTCTGAAAATCAACCTTCCGTCCAGTTTAAGGTGGTATTCCACACTGGAAGGAAACACTCTGAAATTCTTTACCAATCCACAATCAGACACTCCCACTCCTATAGTCCAGAAAGATGTGAAATCAGCTCAGAGCCTGGCCGATATTCAGCAAATTGGAGAGCAGTTGTTCATCCCTGTTCAGTTAAATGATGGGAAGGTCTCTGTTCTCACCCGAGTGTGGGTGAACAACAGGAAGAGCTTCATCAGCGAAGCCATGTTCCGCCAACTCCCAAAAGATCCAGCCATTCCCACATTCAAACTGATAGACAAATGGGAAATGGACCTGGAAGCACCCAATTCCAAACATCTCCTGCCAAGCAGGTGTATGCTCAAAATCTCCATTGGCAACAAGAGCATAGTCCATAATTGTTGGGTCGTGCGAGACGTCACTGCCGCCTTTTACTTAGGCAGTGACATTCTCAATCACTTTGCCATTAATTTGGACCTAATAAACTTCAAAGCTTGGTCCCGATTAGCGGATAATCCCATGGGCTTTGATGATTCAGAAAAAGCATTTAGGTCAGCTCAATTGCTACCTTATGCAGTTGAAATTCAGATTAAAGAGGAAGTCACCATCCCAGAAAGGACCCGACAATTCTCCCTGGATGTGAAAGTTAAAAGAGGACAAAAATTGAAAAACCCTGATGCTTATATTCATCTAAATGCTTCTCTCGAACAACAAGGGTTAGGGGTAAACCCAACATCAACATAGAACATGACACCATTCCAATAGAGGTGGATAACAGCGACTTACAGAGTATTACTCTAGCCGCAGGCACCGTCATTGGAATGGCGGTTGATGACTGACATTTCTCCATTGATTTAGGAAATGAACTTTTAGGACAAATCCCCAAGGACTGTTTTGACAGTGACAGTGATGACAATACAACACCAGACAGGATTTTCACCCGGCATGGGGGGAACGTCCTGGTGTACACTTCTTGCCCTTATGGTAAGGAAGATGTGACTTGTGACTTCAGGGGGGATGAGGTGATTTTCCAGGTCCATGAGGGCTGCCTTTCCCACCTGGAGCCTCCACTCCAAATCAGCACTCTGACCAGGGACTTCTCCACCCAGCTGGAGGAGGCCGCTGAAATAGCCGAACCAGAAGTCTTTCCAGGCTTCAGGCAGATGGTGGAAGAGAGAGTCAACCTAGCTGATGCCTGTGTGACTCTGGAACAAAAGCAAAAGTTGAAACAAGTTTTCTTGGATTTCCAAGATCTCTTTGCGGTAGACTCATATGACTGTGGTCGCACTGACATCCACACAACAACAATCCCCACGGACCCTGGCATGACTCCTGTGTTTGTGAAGCAATATCGCTTGTCTCTCGCATCCATGGAGTCCCTTACTGAAATAATTAAGAACCTTGAGTGCCGGGGAATAATCCATCCAGTACACAGCACCTTCAATAATCCGCTGCTGGGAATATTGAAGCCAAACGGCCAGTGATGACTCTGTGCCGACCTTAGGGAGCTCAACAAACGGGTCCATACTTCCCGATGGCCTCTGCCCTACATTGACCAAGGGCTGGCCCAGATTCAGGGGTCACAGGTATTCACTGCAATAGACCTGACCAATGGATACTGGACCGTGCCTGTCAGTAGGGAGGACCAATACAAACTGGCTTTCACCTTTGGGGGCCAGCAGTACACATGGACCCGAACTCCCTTCGGATACCTCAACTCCGGCAATGAATTCAACATTTTCCTACATAAGGCCATGCCCGACCTGGGTGCGAGGGGTAACCTGGCTTATGTAGATGATGTCCTCATCAAAATTTCATCTGTGGAGGAACACATAGTTGAGGGCCGCCGGAGCAAAACTTTCCTTTCAGAAAGCACAGTGGTGTAGAACCCGTGTTAATTTCTTGGGGCATGAGATTACTCCTCAGGGTCTCTGTCCCCAGGAAAAGAAAGTGGAAGCACCCCTGATTCATCTGTTGAAGGGGGGGGTCAAGTGGGAATGGGGTCCAGAACAATCCGAGGCAGTAAGACAACTCAAGAGAACCCTCTCACAAGCGCCTTGCCTAGCTTACCCTGTCAGAAATAAGGAGTTCTTCCTGGAGACAGGGTTCTCTAATACGTGCTTGACGGCAGTATTATACCAAAAGCACGACAAGGTCAATAAAGTAATCTCCTATGCGAGCAAAACTTTATACTCTGTGGAGGAAAAATTCAACGATTGTGAGAAGGCACTCCTGGCAACGGTGTGGGCATTGAAGAATTACCGCCCGTTTATCCAGGGGGAACACATCATAGTGGAGACTCCACACCAGCCTCTGCAATACCTCCAAAGTGACAGAATCCGGGCCGGAAATATGAGTAATTCTTAAATTACTTCCTGGATTCTGTCAATGCAAGGCTTTCCTGTGGAGGTCAGATATGGCCAAAACAAGAAGAGTCCCCTCGCGCAATGCCTGGCTGACTTGCATGATTGTGCCAGAGAAAACTGTCTCGAGGACGAAAGTCTAAAAATCAAGGACAACATGGAGGCATACCTTAATTCCCCACACAAAGTCTTTGAAGAAGACAAGTGTGAGGGAATGCCCACTGTCTATGTGGATGGATGCTCGTACCATGTTGACAACAACGGGGAGAAAGAACTGGTGGCCGGCGTAGGGAATGCATGGGTGAAGGAGTTTCCAGAACCCTCCGCTGGGTACAAAATTGGTCCCCGAAGTAGTCAGGTGGCAGAATTGATGGCTGTGCATCAGGCCATCCCCACTGCTGTCCAACATCAACTCCACAAACTGGTCATAATCACAGATTCGGATTATGTACAGAACGGTTTCGTGGAGCACCTGGTTAACTAGAAAACCAGAGGCATGCTATGTGCTAATAACAAACCTTTGAAACATGGGAAGTTAATCCAAAACATTGATGATCTGGTCACATCGAATGGGATGACCATCTACTGTAAAAAGATCAAGGGTCATTCCAAAGTAGAGGGACCAGACAAAACTGGAAATGACTTAGCTGATCAGCTGGCCAAAACCAGGGCCATCCAAGGGGATCTAATAGAAATAGAGTCCCTGTTAGGGGAAATCCAGGTCACTGCTATCACTAGGTCCCAGACAAATTCTCACAATGATCTTTCAACTGCACAATGGAGTAAGGAGACCCCTGATGCTGATTTAATTACGGCTCAAAAGGGGGATCCAATAATTGGTAAGTTTTACCAACACATTGAGGACCCTGAGAACTTTCCCCTGACGGATACCGATTACATTGGGAAAGAGGACCTTAGAGTGTTGATGAAATGTCCAAAGATGTTCCAAATTCAAGACGGTTTGTTGGTAAGGAAATCCCAAGCTGGCCATGATCAGTGGGTGGTCCCTATCTCATTCCGGAGCCTGATGTTAAGTCACGCCCATGATGCGGCCTCCGTCGGTCATAGGGGGTTTCACACAACACTGGAAATCGACTTTGTGGGCCCTGTAATTCGCTCGTCTAGAGGAAACAAGTACATGTTGACGGTTACATGCTTGTTTACCAAGTGGGTGGAATGTCTCCCGGCCCCAAACTGCAAGGCAGAAACAGCAGCTGCCCTGATGATTAACCACATCTTTTCCCGTTTTGGTCTACCTCAAAGGATTGAGTCAGACAGAGGTAGCCATTTCACCAGCGAGGTAATGACAAAGACGTGGGAGATACTGGGGGTTAAAAGGAAGCTACACATTGCTTACAGGCCAGCTTCTTCTGGAGCAGTGGAGAGATACAACCGAACCATTGTGAGCATCTTAAAAATGTTTGTGGCAGATTCTGGGCCAAGTTGGGATATCCGATTACCTCTTGTCCTAATGGCCATCAGATCTACCCCTTCATCTGCAACTAAAATGTCACCATTTCAGTTGATGACCGGACGCAAGATGGTGCTTCCCCAACATTTGCTCTACAGGACCCAAGAGCAGACATTGATAAATGCCTCCACAACTCATGAGTATGTGGAGAATTTAAGGAAACACCTCCAACATGCTTTTGCCTATGCTCAGCAGAATCTAGAAAGATCAGCTGATAGCATGAAAACCCACTATGACCTGAAGACCACAAGGAAGGAATATACTGAGGGAGACCGGTTCTATCTATACAATTTCCAAAGGAACCAGGCCAAACAGCGAAAATGTTTGCCTACATGGAAGGGACCGTTTGAAATTATAGACAAGGTCCCCCCAGTAGCGTATAAGATCTGCATCCCCAAAGGTAGTCTGGCGGAAGGGGAAGAAAAGTGGGTACATATAAATCAACTAAAGTGTTGCCATCCCAGGCACACTCTGCAGCAACTGGAGGAGTCCTCTGCAATACTGGAGGGGGCCACTCCAGATTAATTCAGTTCCACCCTAAAATATCCCACATATGGTCTCTAAAATCTTTTGATTTGTGTAGGCAACTTTCTTTGAATTATATCTTGTTTTTCAAATGCTATGTCTCTTGATTTATGAAATGTACATGCCGCCCCACTAGATCAATAGTGGGGGAGAAATGTCTACGAATAGGTATTGCCGCTTTTGCTTTCTCATCCTAGGAGAGATGAAACCATGGAGACTGACCAAGGAGGACGACCGGGGACCGGGAGCAAAGATCCGAGGGGCCCGGGGTACCACCTAATATTCCCATCAGGACCGGCGAGGAGAACCGATCGATCCAACCGGATGGAGGAAAAGATGCTGAACTGTGCCATCTACGGAATTGGAAGAAGATGATGCAGACATACCAGCGCGAGGATCAAAAACATCCTCTGCACCCGACTCCCCCTCGACTCAAAATCAAAGCGCAGTCAGGCGGGGGGGCTTGTCATGGGTTTTGACCCATGTTGAATCAATAGACTGGGTGGATGCGGGGATGAGCTGTCGACGCCCACATTTGCACCAGAATCCTGGAGAACTGCCCAGTTTTGCGACCCACCAGTGCGAACGTGATAGGCCAGGAGTGCCATGAGTGAAATGAGTGCCAAAGGAAAAACAGCAGCGCCGGTTGGCTAAAAAAAATGTGCTTTAAAATCACCTTTGTTTCCCTGAATGCAAGCTCAAATTGCCTATTTCAAACATTGCAGGATATTCAAAAATCTTACTGAACACCAGCAGACATCTGGCAGAATGAAGTTTTGTGTGCATACAAAATCTGGAAAGATGAAGAGCCCAAAACAATGTTTATAACAAAACTGGCTGAGCTGTGGATGTCAGCAGCTTAAGTTAAATGGACAGAAAGCCACTAAAATCAAAATGTTTAAAATAAATGAGTGACCTACTTTTGAGTGTAACATAGGTTGCAACTGTTAAATGTCATAGTTTTGAACTTAGAATCAGCATTCTAGCTGCATGTGTAAAAATTGTAAGTTTGATTTGAATGAAGAAAAACTCGGAACAAAAGTGACATTTTTCTGAAACCTGGCTTAATGAGACTGGATTCTGCCTGACAACTACCCCCGACAGGAGTTGAAGTTGATCAGCAGCTGTGTTCCCAGGCCTGGCTGCATCCTGCTGCCCCTGCCAAAAGGAGATGACACCTCTCTGATTGAATTAGGGGAGTGGCACCTGGGGACTACAGGAAACTAAACAAAGCACTGTCCCTGGCTCAGGCAAATGTTATATTAGGAGGGTCATAAAATGGCTTCCTCTTGGAAGGAGAAGTGGGAGGGGCACTGCATCTGTGAGCAAGCTGAGCTTGGGGGAAGTGGATAAACCAGAAATTCCACCATGTGCTTTTGAAAACCACACCCGTTTGGGGCCAGAGCATAATTTTAAAAAGATGGATAATTCATAGTGCGGACTTGTAAAAATTATATAAATAACATCATCATTCTTGTGATTTTTCTGTGCACATTTTAAGAGGTGTTAAGACCCTGTGGTATGTTCTTGGGGATAGTAGCGGAAAAAAGGGTTGTTACTCCAAATGTATGCATGTTAAAAATCTGACACTTTATCATCTGAAACCCATATCCCTGGTACACATTTGTGTAAAATCTGGAAAGGTTTAGAGGTTGTGATCTGGATGAAAAGGGCAGAATTCTGTCATAAGTGGACACGACATCTTACAAAGACAGCGATCGGATGGTTTGGTGCTACAGAAAATATGTTAACTGGACGTATAATATTAGAAAAATGGTACATAGATAAATATGTATTTGGATCAGAAATAGATTTGTGTGCAATTTGACAAGGGGTGGATCCTCTGACCATAAACCTACCTCATCACTCTGACTCACAATCCAGTTCCCCCAATCAGGGAAGAGAGGAGGAACTGGCCAATGATAAGTTGAGAGGGTTGGGCATGCAGAATTAGCCGACCCACCCACTTTCTAAACACATAAAAAGAGCCACTGGAAGCCAGATAGGACTTTTCTTTTTCACTTTCTGCGGTGCATTTTGACTTCAGACTTCACATCCAGAGATCCAGACTTCAAATCCATCAATCTCCAGAGACCAGAAATTAACTCCAGAATTTGTAGCAGAGAGGCCTGAATCCACAAGCTGAATCCTTTTCAGCAGGCCTCCAAATCATTTGCAAACTATTTAACAGCCGGGCGAGCTGTTTGAATTTTTGCCCAGAACTTTTGTCAGAACCAGAGACCAGACCACCGTGCAGTGCCGAGAACTTTTGTCAGAACCAGAGATCCAGACCGCTGTGCAGTGCCGCTAGCAGAGCTGACCCAAATCGCTGTGAGTAGGACCAGGCAGAGATCGTCCGTGGCGAGAGAACCGCCAGGAGTCCAGTCCAACCGGTTGACCTGATCTGTGACAAAGTCGCACTCCTATCCAAAATCTAGTGTGAGTACCCAGCTAGCACTGTGACAAAACCAATCTCTTAGTTTAAAATAATCTAATCCAAACTATTTTAACCTATTTAGAACTGCCTCCTAGAATTGTGTCATTCTGTCATCTTTCAACCTGAAAACTGTCATCTGTCATTCTGAGCTTTAAAATTTCAAATCCGAATAACTACATTTACTAAATCGGCCGTATCTCTGGAACCGTTTGTGATAGAAGCGAGATTTAACTTTTATTTTGAAGCTGAGATTCTAAGCTTTCCGACAAGCTTTAAACCAACATACTCTCTCCGCGATTTGACATTTTGCTTAATTTCAGCCACGTGTAAAAAGATTTGTCCTTGCTTTCCTTTGCCGAAATTCATTTGCAACCTGACAATCATTCATAGAGCATTGCTAAAGTGATCCTGAACTAATACAAAGTAGCTATCACCTACCCTGAACCTCCTATAGAGAATTAAAAGCATTTTCTGCATATTTTTCACTTAATTGCAACCACATCAAAGTATATTGCCTGTGTTTAAAACTCCTACCTGTTTTCCTCTAAGCTTGCTAGGGGGGAACTGAATTATATTTGATTGCATTCCTGAGAACTGTGTGCTTTCCTTCCATCTCTTTACCTTGCAGAAAGTGGGGGGGTGAATTGTCAAAGAAAAGTGATTACATTGTCTTTTGTTGAAGTCATATCAAGTTTATTTTCTGCACTACATTTTCATTCATCATTGCATTGTCCTTGAAGCCATAAAAGCATTCTCAGCTACTTTATCCTCTCTATATCACTTCTAAGCCATCAAAAAGAGTGTACAACTGTACTATTATCCATTTTTGACCACTATAATCTTCAAAAGTGTGCTATCAAATATTAATTTACTATAAAAGTGTGATAGATATATATTGTTTAATTTTCAAATAAACCTTTTAAATTTGCAAAACAAACCTACTTCTTGGCTCAGCGGGTTCAGGGGGATTCTGAGAGAGGGATGTTATATAAGGGTGGTCATCCAGAGTAAACAAACTGGACATAAAAATACATCAATAAGGGCTTCCACCAGCATCCCAGACTAGGCATTGACTTAGCTGTAGTGTTGAATTGAAGTCGCTTACAAAGTGGGGGCTCGGAGCCGGGATATTCTGGGTTAGAGTTACCACTTGTGCAGCTTAATACAGTGTGCAAACTGACCGGATACAGATATCCAGTTACATCACCACACTGTTTTACACTGTGAAAGCACCCCTCAAAGGAACGCTCTAAGGAAACTGTCTGTTTTGCAAAATAAAATACAAACTTCTGTAAGTCAGGAAGGAACTCAAATTCCAGAATGACGACACTGGTAGTCATCAAAATAGTCAGAGAGCACTTCTTACATAAGCTATTTGTGAGAGGTGAATGGACTGAGCAGGGCCAGGATGCGTGGTTGCAGGCAGTCACCCAACAGGTCACTGCAACTGGGTTAGATATCTGGAGAGATCAGGGTCCCTTACATGTGGCCCTGAGTGAACTATATATGGCTCCTAAAGCTAAAGATGAACACGACAAGATGGTTAGGATAGCGGCATATTTGTATCTATATATGGGAGCCATGCAGGACAAATGTGCTGAAAGCCAAGACCTGGCAAATAGGCAGCAGATCGCGTTAGAGAAGGCCCAAACTGACCTGGTCTCTTCTGAGCAGAGGATGCACAGAAGCCAGGAGTCGGGAAATGAGAGCAGACAGTATCTCATTAAAATCACAGAGGACATGTGTATCCTGCAACCGGAAAAGTCTGACCAGCATACCAGATTTCTGGCCTTGCAGAAGGAGTACCAAGAAGTTTTGGACTCCCTACTGCAGAGTCAGAAAAAGCTGGAGCAACAATTAGATTTCAATAGGGTATGTGCTGAGCAGGTAGTTACCCTGCAAAGCCACCTAGATAGGGAAAAGGCAGAGAGCAATAAACTGATCCTGAAAGACCTCGATACCCAGGCAGAGTTTGATCAGGAGCGCCAGAAAGCTGGTGCCTTTCAAAGGCAAAGGGACGACCTGGCGGAACAGATGCAGACTCTTAGTCAGGAAAGTGACACCTTAGGCCAGGAAGTCTGCCATTTAAAAAGAAAAACTGAAGAAAATCACTTGGCCCTCCAGGGGCTTGGAGACCTCCAAAAAGAGCATCAGAACTTGTTAGAGCACACCAGGAGGGTGGAAGAGGCTCTGGCAAGAAAGGAGCAGGCCAGTAGGGATGGGACTCAGGAGGTAACCCTCCTGCAGCAAAGACTGGCCCAGTACTCCAGGACCAATCAGGAGGCACAGAGATAGAATGAGGCTCTCTGCCAGCACAATGATAGGCTCCAGAAACAGGTAGCCATGCAGGAGAGACTGATAGAGTCTAGTAAGGCCTTAACTGAGGATCTGAAAGTGCAGGCTCTTGCATTGCAACAGGGAGCAGGGGCTGATAGAGATGAGGTTCGCTGGGAAAGGAAAACGCCTGAGCATAACCTCAGGAGCCCTATTACCAGAGGCCTTCATCTCTCCCAGTCCCTGGACTCTGCCACCCCCATGTCCCCTGGCGCACATGAGCACAGGGCCATAGGGATGGCAGATTACTATCCAGCCAAAAGGATGGGACTCATAGGCCAGTACCACCCAGGAATGGATGGGCGGGCATCCGGGTATGGGCACCTAAGTACAGTGCAATTTAGTGGGGAGACCCAGGAGAGAAGGCCCACTAAGGGCATTCTGAAAACCTCTGCCCAGTTAGGTCAGTGGGGGGTACCCATTAAATCCTAGTAGCAAGGAGGGATCTGAAGACTCCTCTGAGCGTCACAGGACACAGTAGACCAGGTCCCCACATTCTGCCAGCTATTCCCAGGCTCGCAGAATCCGGGAAAACCTGGAAGATCAGACGGGCACCTCTGGGAGCAGTGCTTCTGAATCAGAGGATGAATGGACCAGGGTTACCCGAACCAAAAAGGCCAATAAGATGAAAAGGGCCTCGCTTAAGGACGCCTTAAAACAGATTAAGGCAATCAGGAGTGTTATCACGCCTTATCAAAAGAACGCCAAGTATTCTGTATGGGAACACTTGGAGCTCTATGAGCAAATTATGGAGACTTTCCAGTTGAAGGACAGCAGTAGCTGCATTCAGTACATCAAATGGACATTCTCCCCTGAATACTCCAGTTTCTTTGCGGGGCTGGAGGACCAAAACCATTCAAGATGGTCCACATATAGGGCGGCCATCTTGAAACATTTTTCTGTACATAGAAATCCCCAAGAGGCTCGCAAGGCAGCCTACAATTTGCAATGTGGGGAGGATCAGGCCCCACAAGAATTTGTGCAAAAATTGAAGCTTGCCTTTGCGCAGACCACCAGAAGGATGCGCACGGACAGCAGAGAATTCATCAACACATTTTTCCATGCTCTTCCCAAGTACATAATGACCCAGCTCGTGAGAGATTTTCACGAGAAAAGATCTTTAGACTGGGTCATTGAGCAAGCCACCCGGATCTATGAGGTGCAGAAGCCCATAGAAAATAAAAGTAATGCGCAGAAAAACCCCACAACCAACAGCACCCTTGCTGATGCCAAGGTGGCAGAGGTAAAGGTTGCCCCCGTTTTAGATTTGGAGATGGGGGGGCCTAAAAACCTGCCTGCGCCAAATAATTACCAGCCCAGAAGGACCTCGGGCCAGTCACAGACAGGGAGTCGAGGAGGTAGTCCCACAAATGGGGTCCCCCGCTCCCCTGATTATGTAAGTCCCCGCTACAAGGGAAACCGCCCCATCCTGGGTTATGTGTGGACTCCTCCAGCCCAAGGGGGGGGATCCAGCCAAGCACCTGACCCAGGAACTTCCCTCCTAACTTCCCCCAGGAGGGCAGAGATTCACCAAATCCTGGGCAGAACTTTTTCCCCAGGTATCCACCCAATTTCCAACCCCAAAACCATCCATCCTTATTCCCCCAATTCCCTGAGCCCAGACAACCTAATCCGAGAGAGGGGAGGCCAAAGGTGGAGGGGTACCCAAATCTTCCCAACCCAGGGTATTACCAGAGAAGCGATAGCTACCCTTCCCGGGATCAGATCAGGGGAGAAAACAGAGCCCTGTATCAGCCTGAACGGGTTTCACAATTAGAGCGCCAGGTTCAGAACATGGCACAGGATTTGGGCCGCATGCTGAGGGCCCAACAGAACCCTCAGATGGGCATGCCGGCACAGAATGCCCCAAACTCTGGACCTGGTGCTCCAGAACAATGACGGGGGCAGCACCCCGATAACCCACCGGTTCCCAGGGAGGAGGCACAAGGGGAAGTGAGGTGTAAAGCCTTAGAGGAAGCTTCCTTCCCAACTTGTAAACAGCCCTTGGAAAACCAGGAACCGGAAACCAAATCTCCTACCCCTGAAAGTCTGCCACCCAAGGAACAGAGAGGAGAAACAAAGGACCCAAACAGACCCACTTTGTGGTGGAGGTACAGGTCTTCCAATTTGAGGGAGAGGGATCCTCAGAGGATCCTGGGGAAAGTATTTTCTCCTTCAGAGATGGGGGAACTCCTCCCAAGGAAAAATGGGTCCCAAGGGATTCCAACCCAGACTGGGTAGATGTGGGGATTGAGCTGTCGCCGCCCATCATTCGATCACAGAACCAACAAGACCGAAAATCCCTGGTTCAAACCCATCCTGGTGACTGCCTCCAAAAAGGGGGGGGGGGCGGCCCAGAACCTGAACCAGGGGAACCTAAAACCGAATCAACAGACTGGGAGATGTGGGGATTGAGCTGTCGCCGCCCATCATTCTATCCCAGAACCAACAATACCAAAATCCCATGGGTCAAAACCATCCTGATGACTGCCTCCAAAAGGGGGGGGGGCGGTCCAGGACCCAAAACCATTTCCAGTTGCCAACTTTTTCTTTCAGATTCCCCAGGCTCTCCACAGAATTCTGCCCAAATCTCTTCGCTAGCAATGTCCAAAACCAGAAAATTAGCCCACCAGTTGTCCAAAAATGTGCATTATCTGTGCCCCCTTGAGGAGAAGGAGGGAAGATACTATGCCCCGGTACAAGTACAGGGACAGGGTACAATTTTGGCACTGGTGGACACTGGATCCCAAGCTACCCTTCTGTCCAAAAGGGCCGTTGATGAACTAAATGCAGGAAGGGGGGGAGAATTACCGTATTCCTCTCACCTCTCTTCCTGGACAACTGCAGAACTTTGACGGGAAGGAAATTCCTGTCGAGGGGACTGCAGATTTGGACATCAAAATTGGGTGACACAAGGTGAAACACCCGGTCATAGTAGTGACTCCAGAGGACACCCCTTGTGTACTAGGGAATGACCTCCTGAGAAGGTTGTCACCCCTAATAGATTGTGTAAACAAGGTCCTCTGGACCCAGACTAGCCAACCAATAAAATTAAAACAGAGTGTCAACCATGTTAGTTTAAATGGCACCTGCCACATTGTTGAACAAAAATCTGACCAAGTAGAATTTCACTTCCAGAACAACCAAATTCCAGACGTGACAGTAATAGCAGTAGGACAACAGACTGGTGATGGGGGGTCCTCTCTATTTCTGAAAATCAACCTTCCGTCCAGTTTAAGGTGGTATTCCACACTGGAAGGAAACACTCTGAAATTCTTTACCAATCCACAATCAGACACTCCCACTCCTATAGTCCAGAAAGATGTGAAATCAGCTCAGAGCCTGGCCGATATTCAGCAAATTGGAGAGCAGTTGTTCATCCCTGTTCAGTTAAATGATGGGAAGGTCTCTGTTCTCACCCGAGTGTGGGTGAACAACAGTAAGAGCTTCATCAGCGAAGCCATGTTCCGCCAACTCCCAAAAGATCCAGCCATTCCCACATTCAAACTGATAGACAAATGGGAAATGGACCTGGAAGCACCCAATTCCAAACATCTCCTGCCAAGCAGGTGTATGCTCAAAATCTCCATTGGCAACAAGAGCATAGTCCATAATTGTTGGGTCGTGCGAGACGTCACTGCCGCCTTTTACTTAGGCAGTGACATTCTCAATCACTTTGCCATTAATTTGGACCTAATAAACTTCAAAGCTTGGTCCCGATTAGCGGATAATCCCATGGGCTTTGATGATTCAGAAAAAGCATTTAGGTCAGCTCAATTGCTACCTTATGCAGTTGAAATTCAGATTAAAGAGGAAGTCACCATCCCAGAAAGGACCCGACAATTCTCCCTGGATGTGAAAGTTAAAAGAGGACAAAAATTGAAAAACCCTGATGCTTATATTCATCTAAATGCTTCTCTCGAACAACAAGGGTTAGGGGTAAACCCAACATCAACATAGAACATGACACCATTCCAATAGAGGTGGATAACAGCGACTTACAGAGTATTACTCTAGCCGCAGGCACCGTCATTGGAATGGCGGTTGATGACTGACATTTCTCCATTGATTTAGGAAATGAACTTTTAGGACAAATCCCCAAGGACTGTTTTGACAGTGACAGTGATGACAATACAACACCAGACAGGATTTTCACCCGGCATGGGGGGAACGTCCTGGTGTACACTTCTTGCCCTTATGGTAAGGAAGATGTGACTTGTGACTTCAGGGGGGATGAGGTGATTTTCCAGGTCCATGAGGGCTGCCTTTCCCACCTGGAGCCTCCACTCCAAATCAGCACTCTGACCAGGGACTTCTCCACCCAGCTGGAGGAGGCCGCTGAAATAGCCGAACCAGAAGTCTTTCCAGGCTTCAGGCAGATGGTGGAAGAGAGAGTCAACCTAGCTGATGCCTGTGTGACTCTGGAACAAAAGCAAAAGTTGAAACAAGTTTTCTTGGATTTCCAAGATCTCTTTGCGGTAGACTCATATGACTGTGGTCGCACTGACATCCACACAACAACAATCCCCACGGACCCTGGCATGACTCCTGTGTTTGTGAAGCAATATCGCTTGTCTCTCGCATCCATGGAGTCCCTTACTGAAATAATTAAGAACCTTGAGTGCCGGGGAATAATCCATCCAGTACACAGCACCTTCAATAATCCGCTGCTGGGAATATTGAAGCCAAACGGCCAGTGATGACTCTGTGCCGACCTTAGGGAGCTCAACAAACGGGTCCATACTTCCCGATGGCCTCTGCCCTACATTGACCAAGGGCTGGCCCAGATTCAGGGGTCACAGGTATTCACTGCAATAGACCTGACCAATGGATACTGGACCGTGCCTGTCAGTAGGGAGGACCAATACAAACTGGCTTTCACCTTTGGGGGCCAGCAGTACACATGGACCCGAACTCCCTTCGGATACCTCAACTCCGGCAATGAATTCAACATTTTCCTACATAAGGCCATGCCCGACCTGGGTGCGAGGGGTAACCTGGCTTATGTAGATGATGTCCTCATCAAAATTTCATCTGTGGAGGAACACATAGTTGAGGGCCGCCGGAGCAAAACTTTCCTTTCAGAAAGCACAGTGGTGTAGAACCCGTGTTAATTTCTTGGGGCATGAGATTACTCCTCAGGGTCTCTGTCCCCAGGAAAAGAAAGTGGAAGCACCCCTGATTCATCTGTTGAAGGGGGGGGTCAAGTGGGAATGGGGTCCAGAACAATCCGAGGCAGTAAGACAACTCAAGAGAACCCTCTCACAAGCGCCTTGCCTAGCTTACCCTGTCAGAAACAAGGAGTTCTTCCTGGAGACAGGGTTCTCTAATACGTGCTTGACGGCAGTATTATACCAAAAGCACGACAAGGTCAATAAAGTAATCTCCTATGCGAGCAAAACTTTATACTCTGTGGAGGAAAAATTCAACGATTGTGAGAAGGCACTCCTGGCAACGGTGTGGGCATTGAAGAATTACCGCCCGTTTATCCAGGGGGAACACATCATAGTGGAGACTCCACACCAGCCTCTGCAATACCTCCAAAGTGACAGAATCCGGGCCGGAAATATGAGTAATTCTTAAATTACTTCCTGGATTCTGTCAATGCAAGGCTTTCCTGTGGAGGTCAGATATGGCCAAAACAAGAAGAGTCCCCTCGCGCAATGCCTGGCTGACTTGCATGATTGTGCCAGAGAAAACTGTCTCGAGGACGAAAGTCTAAAAATCAAGGACAACATGGAGGCATACCTTAATTCCCCACACAAAGTCTTTGAAGAAGACAAGTGTGAGGGAATGCCCACTGTCTATGTGGATGGATGCTCGTACCATGTTGACAACAACGGGGAGAAAGAACTGGTGGCCGGCGTGGGGAATGCATGGGTGAAGGAGTTTCCAGAACCCTCCGCTGGGTACAAAATTGGTCCCCGAAGTAGTCAGGTGGCAGAATTGATGGCTGTGCATCAGGCCATCCCCACTGCTGTCCAACATCAACTCCACAAACTGGTCATAATCACAGATTCGGATTATGTACAGAACGGTTTCGTGGAGCACCTGGTTAACTAGAAAACCAGAGGCATGCTATGTGCTAATAACAAACCTTTGAAACATGGGAAGTTAATCCAAAACATTGATGATCTGGTCACATCGAATGGGATGACCATCTACTGTAAAAAGATCAAGGGTCATTCCAAAGTAGAGGGACCAGACAAAACTGGAAATGACTTAGCTGATCAGCTGGCCAAAACCAGGGCCATCCAAGGGGATCTAATAGAAATAGAGTCCCTGTTAGGGGAAATCCAGGTCACTGCTATCACTAGGTCCCAGACAAATTCTCACAATGATCTTTCAACTGCACAATGGAGTAAGGAGACCCCTGATGCTGATTTAATTACGGCTCAAAAGGGGGATCCAATAATTGGTAAGTTTTACCAACACATTGAGGACCCTGAGAACTTTCCCCTGACGGATACCGATTACATTGGGAAAGAGGACCTTAGAGTGTTGATGAAATGTCCAAAGATGTTCCAAATTCAAGACGGTTTGTTGGTAAGGAAATCCCAAGCTGGCCATGATCAGTGGGTGGTCCCTATCTCATTCCGGAGCCTGATGTTAAGTCACGCCCATGATGCGGCCTCCGTCGGTCATAGGGGGTTTCACACAACACTGGAAATCGACTTTGTGGGCCCTGTAATTCGCTCGTCTAGAGGAAACAAGTACATGTTGACGGTTACATGCTTGTTTACCAAGTGGGTGGAATGTCTCCCGGCCCCAAACTGCAAGGCAGAAACAGCAGCTGCCCTGATGATTAACCACATCTTTTCCCGTTTTGGTCTACCTCAAAGGATTGAGTCAGACAGAGGTAGCCATTTCACCAGCGAGGTAATGACAAAGACGTGGGAGATACTGGGGGTTAAAAGGAAGCTACACATTGCTTACAGGCCAGCTTCTTCTGGAGCAGTGGAGAGATACAACCGAACCATTGTGAGCATCTTAAAAATGTTTGTGGCAGATTCTGGGCCAAGTTGGGATATCCGATTACCTCTCGTCCTAATGGCCATCAGATCTACCCCTTCATCTGCAACTAAAATGTCACCATTTCAGTTGATGACCGGACGCAAGATGGTGCTTCCCCAACATTTGCTCTACAGGACCCAAGAGCAGACATTGATAAATGCCTCCACAACTCATGAGTATGTGGAGAATTTAAGGAAACACCTCCAACATGCTTTTGCCTATGCTCAGCAGAATCTAGAAAGATCAGCTGATAGCATGAAAACCCACTATGACCTGAAGACCACAAGGAAGGAATATACTGAGGGAGACCGGTTCTATCTATACAATTTCCAAAGGAACCAGGCCAAACAGCGAAAATGTTTGCCTACATGGAAGGGACCGTTTGAAATTATAGACAAGGTCCCCCCAGTAGCGTATAAGATCTGCATCCCCAAAGGTAGTCTGGCGGAAGGGGAAGAAAAGTGGGTACATATAAATCAACTAAAGTGTTGCCATCCCAGGCACACTCTGCAGCAACTGGAGGAGTCCTCTGCAATACTGGAGGGGGCCACTCCAGATTAATTCAGTTCCACCCTAAAATATCCCACATATGGTCTCTAAAATCTTTTGATTTGTGTAGGCAACTTTCTTTGAATTATATCTTGTTTTTCAAATGCTATGTCTCTTGATTTATGAAATGTACATGCCGCCCCACTAGATCAATAGTGGGGGAGAAATGTCTACGAATAGGTATTGCCGCTTTTGCTTTCTCATCCTAGGAGAGATGAAACCATGGAGACTGACCAAGGAGGACGACCGGGGACCGGGAGCAAAGATCCGAGGGGCCCGGGGTACCACCTAATATTCCCATCAGGACCGGCGAGGAGAACCGATCGATCCAACCGGATGGAGGAAAAGATGCTGAACTGTGCCATCTACGGAATTGGAAGAAGATGATGCAGACATACCAGCGCGAGGATCAAAAACATCCTCTGCACCCGACTCCCCCTCGACTCAAAATCAAAGCGCAGTCAGGCGGGGGGGCTTGTCATGGGTTTTGACCCATGTTGAATCAATAGACTGGGTGGATGCGGGGATGAGCTGTCGCCGCCCACATTTGCACCAGAATCCTGGAGAACTGCCCAGTTTTGCGACCCACCAGTGCGAACGTGATAGGCCAGGAGTGCCATGAGTGAAATGAGTGCCAAAGGAAAAACAGCAGCGCCGGTTGGCTAAAAAAAATGTGCTTTAAAATCACCTTTGTTTCCCTGAATGCAAGCTCAAATTGCCTATTTCAAACATTGCAGGATATTCAAAAATCTTACTGAACACCAGCAGACATCTGGCAGAATGAAGTTTTGTGTGCATACAAAATCTGGAAAGATGAAGAGCCCAAAACAATGTTTATAACAAAACTGGCTGAGCTGTGGATGTCAGCAGCTTAAGTTAAATGGACAGAAAGCCACTAAAATCAAAATGTTTAAAATAAATGAGTGACCTACTTTTGAGTGTAACATAGGTTGCAACTGTTAAATGTCATAGTTTTGAACTTAGAATCAGCATTCTAGCTGCATGTGTAAAAATTGTAAGTTTGATTTGAATGAAGAAAAACTCGGAACAAAAGTGACATTTAGCTGTAACCTGGCTTAATGAGACTGGATTCTGCCTGACAACTACCCCCGACAGGAGTTGAAGTTGATCAACAGCTGTGTTCCCAGGCCTGGCTGCATCCTGCTGCCCCTGCCAAAAGGAGATGACACCTCTCTGATTGAATTAGGGGAGTGGCACCTGGGGACTACAGGAAACTAAACAAAGCACTGTCCCTGGCTCAGGCAAATGTTATATTAGGGGGGTCGTAAAATGGCTTCCTCTTGGAAGGAGAAGTGGGAGGAGCACTGCATCTGTGAGCAAGCTGAGCTTGGGGGAAGTGGATAAACCAGAAATTCCACATTGTGCTTTGGAAAACCACACCCCTTTGGGGCCAGAGCATAATTTTAAAAAGATGGATAATTCATAGTGCGGACTTGTAAAAATTATATAAATAACATCATCATTCTTGTGATTTTTCTGTGCACTTTTTAAGAGGTGTTAAGACCCTGTGGTATGTTCTTGGGGATAGTAGCAGAAAAAAGGGTTGTTACTCCAAATGTATGCATGTTAAAAATCTGACACTTTATCATCTGAAACCCTTATCCCTGGTGCACATTTGTGTAAAATCTGGAAAGGTTTAGAGGTTGTGATCTGGATGAAAAGGGCAGAATTCTGTCATAAGTGGACACAACATCTTGCAAAGACAGGGATCAGATGGTTTGGTGCTACAGAAAATATGTTAACTGGACGTATAATATTAGAAAAATGGTACATAGATAAATATGTATTTGGATCAGAAATAGATTTGTGTGCAATTTGACAAGGTGAGGATCCTCTGACCATAAACCTACCTCATCACTCTGACTCACAACCCAGTTCCCCCAATCAAGGAAGAGAGGAGGAACTGGCCAATGATAAGTTGAGAGGGTTGGGCATGCAGAATTAGCCGACCCACCCACTTTCTAAACACATAAAAAGAGCCACTGGAAGCCAGATAGGACTTTTCTTTTTCACTTTCTGCGGTGCATTTTGACTTCAGACTTCACATCCAGAGATCCAGACTTCAAATCCATCAATCTCCAGAGACCAGAAATTAACTCCAGAATTTGTTGCAGAGAGGCCTGAATCCACAAGCTGAATCCTTTTCAGCAGGCCTCCAAATCATTTGCAAACTATTCAACAGCCGGGCGAGCTGTTTGAATTTTTGCCCAGAACTTTTGTCAGAACCAGAGACCAGACCACTGTGCAGTGCCGAGAACTTTTGTCAGAACCAGAGATCCAGACCGCTGTGCAGTGCGACTAGCAGAGCTGACCCAAATCGCTGTGAGCAGAACCAGGCAGATATCGTCCATGGCGAGAGAACCGCCAGGAGTCCAGTTCAACCGGTTGACCCTTTCCATGACGAAGTCGCATTCCTGTCCAAAATCTAGTGTGAGTACCCAGCTAGCACTGTGCCAAAACCAATCTCTTAGTTTAAAATAATCTAATCCAAACTATTTTAACCTATTTAAAGATGCCTCCTAGAATCGTGTCATTCTGTCATCTTTCAACCTGAAAACTGTCATCTGTCATTCTGAGCTTTAAAATTTCAAATCCGAAAAACTACCTTTACTAAATCAGCCGTATCTCTGGAACCGTGTGTGATAGAAGCGAGATTTTACTTTTATTTTGAAGCTGAAATTCTAAGTTTTCCAACAAGCCGACTTGCTACTCCTCATACTCCTTCCGTAATTGCGCTCAACGCATGTGACTAAATTTGCCGCGATTTGACATTTTGCTTAATTTCAGCCACGTGTAAAAAGATTTGTCCTTGCTTTCCTTTGCTGAAATTCGTTTGCAACCTGACAATCATTCATAGAGTATTGCTAAAGTGATCCCGAACTAATACAAAGTATCTATCACCTACCCTGAACCTCCTATAGGGAATTATAAGCATTTTTCGCATATTTTACACTTAATTGCAACCACATCAAAGTATATTGCCTGTGTTTAAAACTCCTACCTGTTTTCCTCTAAGCTTGCTAGGGGGGAACTGAATTATATTTGATTGCATTCCTGAGAACTGTGTGCTTCCCTTCCATCTCTTTACCTTGCAGAAAGGGGGGGGGGGTGAATTGTCAAAGAAAAGTGATTACATTGTCTTTTGTTGAAGTCATATCAAGTTTATTTTCTGTACTACATTTTCATCCATCATTGCATTGTCCTTGAAGCCATAAACGCATTCTCAGCAACTTTATCCTCTCTATATCACTTCTAAGCCTTCAAAAAGAGTGTACCACTGTAACATTATCCATTGTTGACCACTATCATCTTCACAAGTGTGCTATCAAATATTAATTTACTATAAAAGTGTGATAGATATATATTGTTTAATTTTCAAATAAACCTTTTAAATTTGCAAAACAAACCTACTTCTTGGCTCAGCAGGGTCAGGGGGATTCTGAGAGAGGGGTGTTATATAAGGGTTGTCATACAGAGTAAACGAACTGGGCATAAAAATCCATCAATAAGGGCTTCCATCAGCATCCCAGACTAGGCATTGACTTAGCTGTAGTGTTGAATTGAAGTCGCTTACAGCCTGCAGCAACCACCTTCTCCCTAATGTCTGCCCATATGGCATTCTTGCACTCCAGGGTGGTCTTCCTCAGAATGGGCCACCACCGCTCCGCCAGGACTGTAAATGTGATCACTGAATTTGGGTTTTTTCATCCGCATATCTGGAACCTTAGGCTTGGCCTTTCCTGCAGAAATTATTGTGCTTGCCTCGCTGGATGAATGGCACTCCTACAGATTGATTTACAATGGATTGTTGTTTTAAAGATGACTTCTGCAGTGCTTGCTTTTCCTGCGATAAAGTAATTGTGCCAATGGTTATTACTCTGGTGGTAATTCTGCTGGCAGATTGAGCACTAATTGTCCCAGCAGCAATGGTAATTCTGCCCAATATGGGTGGATTTAGCATTGTTTACTTGGTTTTCCGCCGCTATTCCACCAGTCAGAATTACTGTTGGTGCAAATGGTGGGTGTGTGCTCCCACCAAGTTGTAATACGCCAGTGATTCAGCCACACACACCAATGGTAACAGTAAATCCACAGCAGCTTAATTGCTGCCATTCTACTACCAAACTTGTAATTAGCCTCATAGTATTTGATGATGCAGTGGTCAGAGGTCAGCGGGACAAAGTGCATGGGAATTCACAGAACAGGTGGGCTGTGAGTTTTTTTCAGTGCACAGCCCTTGTTAAGGAGCACTGAGCTAACTGTGATAGATGCTGTATTGCCTGATCTGTGTGTCACTGTCACACCTGCTTGATCCTTTGCTATTGGAAAGCATTCGTATAGGTTTAAACTTCAGGACATTGTTTTTCCCAGCTTGGTCTCCTTTAACTCTCCACCACAGTAGAGGGTTAAAATCAAGAACGCTAAAGATTAGTGGGAAATAGCTAATACGAGAGATCGTAAGGGAAGTGAGAGCAGCATCTGGTAAGCACAAGGGACAAGACTGAGAAGCCCACAGGCACAGATCTGGCAAAGATTAGATGGCAAAGACCCTAGTGTGGCACCTGAGTGCATGAATTAGTATGAAGGATTTGCAGGCTTTTATCTGCACACCTCGTTTTATGCTTGCTTCCCCTGAGGCCATCACACTGTCTTTCATTTACATTTGTAGCAAAGGTGTTCTCTTCTCCCCTCCACTTTTCTTTGGAGATCATTATTCATCGCTACCTTCAGTTCTTTCATCTGTGGATGTTCCATGAATTTTCTGGATGTTAGTCAGGTCCTTCTTACGTACCTCAATTGCCCATCTCCATGGAGGAGGTCTAATGGTCTCTTTGAGATTTAATGGGGCCTTCGGGAGGAACAAGAAGGTTTCAACATTGTCCATTGGGTGGTGGCTAAAGAATACCATCCTGTTTGTCAACTCTCGGAAGAGCTTGCAGTGTCCTGCTGGGCTCCAGTGTTGGTCCACCAGGGGTGCAACTTCACCTTGGGCGATGGCTAATAGCGACTCCATTCAGGGCATCTGCAGGATATCAACGTGGGCTTCTCCATTGTTGTTCATCGAGCATTACTGACCACCGGTTTGTACATGTAATGTTACAGGCAGCTCAACACTGAAGTGAGGTGTAAAATTGAGGAAGGCAAGGGTAAGTAATTAAATGTTACATTTATTGAAGCGGGGCCCACCGTGGCAGTCCCCCGCAACAAACCCAACGGCTCTCAGTGTCACGCGAACCGAACTCCAAACAAAACAGCCGGGAGTTTGGTCCGTGTGCCACAACATACTCTTGCAAGAACACTACATATCTCCCTCCTTACGGAGAATAAAAAATTGGCACACCAATAAAGATGAATTGCAATGAGCACTAGTAACCATAATAAAATATAAAGTAAAAGCAAAATACACAACCAAAAAAAATGCAAACCAAAGAAACTAGATAAAAAAAAATCTCCTGCACAAATGGCACGCTGAGATAAATGGCATGTGAAATTCACAACCAGGATCTGAACACTTATGATACATAGTCCTTCAACCAGACCGGCATGGACCTGTATCTCTTAAAACTACCAGAACTGTTTTGAGCCTTTTGAACACATCTGTCCTCTTTTCCCTTCCCACTTTCATAAGGTTCACTTGCTCCCTCACCACAATCCACACCATACGCTTTAGCAATTCTGCCCTTTGACCAGACTTCCCCTCCCTCGAATATGACCACACTCTTCCTAACTGCAGAAATTCTCCTCGGACCCATGAATTTGCTAGTCAAACATTTATTCACCAATCTGGGATTCTTCAAATACACCATCTCACCTATCTTCCACTCCCGATCCTTCACCTTCTCACGAGCATCAAATCAACCTTATTCCTCTCCTGGCTCTCCTTGATACATTTAATTATCTGTTCCCTATCAACTTGAACTACTCCGGACATTCCCAACCACCCTGGACACAATTTCGTCCCTGGTTCTCTTCCCTTGAGAGATACAAAGGGTGAAACTTTAGTCACCGAATGCGGTATAATGAGATAATTCCAGCTCATGATCTTCAACATCTCCCTCAATGGCTGTTTCACCCTCATAGCTAGTTGCAGACCTTCCTTTAAAAACCGGTTGACCCTCTCCACTAGGCCATTAGCCCTTGGATGATACAAAGCGGTCCTGACATGCTTAATGCCATAACTGCTGAGAAACCTCTTCATTGCCAGTGAGACAAACTGAACCCCATTATCCGAGACAAGTTCTGTGGGTACCCCTTCTTTAAAGAAAAGCTCTTCCAGGAAATCAATGAGTTCACTAGTCGTGACTTCCCTCACTGCCTTCCATTCAATCCACTTTGTATGAAAGTCAACCACCACAAACCAAAATTTCAACCCATTATCTAGACCCATAATGGGTCCCATAATGTCCACAGCAATCTTCGACCAGGGTTGTTCCGGTACAACATTTGGAACCAAAGGAACCTCCCTTACCACTTTCATTTTATTGCTCACTTGACATTCCATGCACTCTTTCACCCACTCCTCAGCCATTTTATCAATGCGTGGCCACCAATAATTGTGACAGAGCTTTCTTTTCATTGCCCCTTCCCCCAGATGCCCCTCATGAGCGACTTCCAACAGACTCTTCCTGATAGCCTCAGGAGGAACCACACATCGTCCTCTCCTTAGCCTGTCTCCCTGTAAATTCAGCTCTTCCTTGACCTCCCACCATATGTCAAATTTTTTAACCAAACTACTCTTATGTGGCCAACCCCTCACAGTCCACTCCTTGATTTGCTTTAAATCTTCATCTGAGTTTTCAGCCTGCAGCCACTTTTCCTGAGCAACCGTCACCCCGACTTCAGCCACTACTGGCTCCTCAATTACCTCATCCTCAACGTTGTCTGTGTCAAATAAAGGCATCCTAGAAAGCCAATCCGCCACTACATTTATCTTCCCAGGTAAAAACTTAGATCAAAATTAAACCCCTGAAGACCAAGACCCGACCTGCTTATCCTGGGTGACCCTGAGGCCCATCTTCCACTCTCGAATAACTGAACTAATGGCTTATGATCAGAGCGAATTACAACACGTCTGCCCCACAAATAGTACTTGAAATGTAAAACAGCCCAAAACATTGCCAAAGTTTCTCTCTCAATAACTGAATATCTGGGTTACGCCCCCCTTAACGCTCTCGATGCAAAGGCAATAACTCTCTCTTTGTTGTCATTATCAAACTGTACTAATGTTGCCCCCAAACCCAGTAAACTGGCATCAACCACCAACACTGTTCTGTCCTTGGGATCAAATCTCCCAATTGAAGGCGCCTTACTGATACACTCTTTTATGTTCTCAAAAGCTGAATTGCACTCAGCCGACCACTCAAATCTTGTACCCTTCTTAAGTACCATTCTTATGGGAGCTGACACCATGGCAAAGTCTTTTATAAACTTGTGGTAATATTCAGCAAGACCTAAAAAAGACCTCACCTGATCTTTATCTGTAGGGATAGGAGACCCTTTAACTGCCTCCACAAGACACTTTTTCGGCCTTACCCCAGACTCATCAATCTCATGCCCCAAATACTCTACTTTTCTGACCGCAATCTTACATTTTTCCCTTTTCACAGTCAAACCCGCTTCTGACAACCTGCTCAACACTTGTCTCAAAACCACATCATGCTCAGACCTCGAAGCTCCAAATACAAGCATATCATCTTGAAACACCACAATGTTCTTCATTCCATCCATGATTGTGTCCATAACTCTTTGAAACACAGCCGCTGCCGAACCAAGACCGAAAGGCATTCTGCAATATTTAAAAGAACCAAAAGGAGTGATGAACGCTGTCAAATGCTGGCACTCTTCCTTCAACGGAATTTGATGGTAGGCCTGAGAAAGATCAATCACAGAGAACACTCTTGCATCCTTGAGAATTGATAGTTTGTCACTTATTATCGGCGAAGGTTGTCTGTCCACCAGGATGTTTCTGTTAATGTCCCTCATGTCCACACAGAGTCTTATATCTCCATTTCCTTTTTGCGCTACCACCACAGACGACAGCCATTCGGAACTCTCGCTCTCTTCAATAATTCCTCTCTGCAACAGGTCTTCAATCTCAGTCTTGAGTTTCTCTCTCAAACCATGTGGAATTGGCCTCACTTTGTGCACTTTGGGAAGCGCACCTGTCTTCAAGTGAAGTTCGTGCTCAAACCCTCTCAGCATTCCTAAGTCACTTTGAAAAACCAAAGGAAATTCTTCTTCCCACTTATCCCGGACTTCAGCAACCGAAACTGGCTCTTCTGCACTTGCTTGAATCCTGATGCCCAATTTCCACTGTTCCTCCCACCCCAACAGCGACAAACCTTCTTCTGTCACGTACACCTCTGAATCACAACTTCTACCTTTATACTTAATAACAGCTTGGAACTTTCCCAATATTTGTATCTTGACTTTGCCATAGGCATATGGCTCTATCGTGTGCACTTTCAAATCACAGACTTTACTTTGCAGACAAACTTCATATGACTTCTTAGAAATCAGAGTCCAAGGTGAGCAACTATCCACTTTTAAAGTCACCACCCTACCATTCATCAGAAAGACATCTGTTGGGGCAGTTCGCCTCCCGGACACTTCTGAGACTTCCAACACGTGTTTAGTTTGAACTACTTGTGACACTTCCGCACTCTCTTCTTGTTCTGAAAATCTTGCAGATGACCCTATACATTGCACTTGTCCTGTTTCTCTGCAAACCCTCGCAAAATGTCCCTTTTTCTTGCATTTTAGGCAGAAAACATTCCTCACAGGACAAAACGTGCTGGTAGATATATGGCGATTGCTGCCACATTTATAACACTTGACTTCCTTACTCAAATTCGTCTTCTTAAATCCCCTCACACTCGTTACTTCTGCTTCTTGCTTATCACTCTTCATGGTAGACATGTATTTGTGGGTCTGCTCCATCCCTCGAGCCGTCTCTATCGCCTGATCCAGGGACACATCTTTTGTCAACAATCTCTCCTGTATCTTCATGTTATTAGTACAACATACTAACTGTTCCCGTATGAGAGAATCAGCCAACATACCAAACTCGCATGTGTAACTTAAGGATCTTAAAGCCGCTATAAAGTTCTCCACTGGTTCTTGAGGATCCTGCACTCTTTGAAAGAATTTATGGCTTTCAAATGTAATGTTTTTCTTTGCCTCAAAATGAATTTCCAATTTCCTTTCTGCCAGAGTGTATTGGTCTACTTCCCCTTGACCTTCTAAAGGAGGCTGAGTCAAACCATCATAGATACTCTGACCCTCAGTGCCCAGGTTATGCAAGAAGATTGCTTCCTTCCTCCCTGCAGCAAATTTGTCACCTCCAATTGCCACCAGGTATGTGTCAAAAATCCTTTTCCACCTGTCCCATCTTATATGAGGCACTCCTGGCTCTGATAGGAAAGGTGGGGGTGGGGCCATGCTGGCTGCAGCCATGACCAACAGTCAGTGCTACCAGTTCAACAAAATGTGAAATTGTGAACTTTAACTGTATTTCTGTTGGACCAGTAACAGTTCCCTATGCAGAAAACCTTCAATCACTTCTTTTCCCACTGCTGCATCAGTGCAGTATGAGCTTTTCCAGGTACCGGGACACCTCTTAGCAGTATGCTTAATAATTCACAGTCCTTGAATGTGTGCTCACCCTTGGCGTGTTGGGCTTGTTTTGCTGGGCTGTATAACTTGTTAGAGGTCGGGACAGGGACGTGTCGCTAAAATTCTCTGCAAGTGGACCACCTCCCTGCCGATGCGTCCACCCGTAGTTGCTTCCCTCTGCCCCTCCTCACCTCTTTTGTAGACCTTCGCCGCCGCTCCCTGTTCCATAAAGGGAGGGCGGAGCCCAACTCGGTGGGCGGCAGTGAGCGCGGCAATATCACATGCCCAGCGTGGTCCGGTGAATCAGCTCTCCCCCCCACAGCGCCGCCGCTGCGAGCAGCCTTGAGACCTTGGAAGGCCTGTGAGTGTGGGGCTCAGAAGGCACTGCGGCCGTCGCTTCGGCTGATCACCACTTGCAGATCGAGTTTGACGATTCTCTCGCAGTAGCTGTGGCGGGCCCCCTGATCCTCATCGCCAATGTAAAACTGAGGAAGGCAAGGGTAAGTAATTAAACGTTAAGTTTATTGAAGCGGGGCCCGCCGTGGCAGTCCCCCGCAGCAACCCCAATGGCTCTCAGTGTCACGCGAACTGAACTCCAAACAAAGCAACCAGGAGTTCGGTCCGCGTGCCACAACATACTCTTGCAAGAACACTACATGAGGCTGTTAAATGTGTCTCTGATTGTACAGCATTTCAGCAACAGGTGTGGTTTTTGGTCTCAAAGCACAGGCTTAAGAAATAAGAGAGGAGGGCCAGGAGCAATGCAAATGAGGGTGATTGAGTTTTAAATACAGTTCTTCAACAAAAAAAAGCTGTTTCTATTTACGAAAAACCCTGAGGAGGATTTAGCAAAGCTTTGGTCTGTGTCTTCCCTTACACCAGCAATTTGGTCTGTGTGTTCCCTTACAGCAGCAGACACTGGGCCTGATCACGAGTTGGGTGGTACCCCGATACTGCTCAACTTTATTAGCAACAGCGCCCACCCGTCCAGTGGTATTACTGCCGGTTCACGGCCCGGACACTAACTGTCAGTCCCCATTGGGTAATTGGATCCAGTGGAGACTTTTCAGAGCAATTACCATGCGGTAATACCGCCAACGGTAATTGCACCGAAAATGTGAATTTTTCCATTGTAAGATGGGGGTAAATATGCCAGACTCGAGATTGGGCAGACCCTTAAGTGTGTTACTGCCGCATTTAAGGAATATTGCCCAACTCATGATCAGGCACCTGCACTAGGTGTAGCGCTGGAAAGCTACTCCCTGACACACCCAAAGTGTGAAGGTGCAACACAGTAAGCTTCATGAGCCGACATTGCTGACAAGCATTTGTGCATGCCAACAAAAGCGAACTTTGCAAGTTTCAAGGCCCATCATGGATGGATGCAATCTGACAATCTGTAAAGGCACACCAGTGGATTTAGAGGCTGGGGGGTCCTTTGGACCCAGCGTTCACCCTTGCAATGTGTACTGTCACAGTCCACTTTGCGTGCCTACTTGCACAGATCCTGATGACCTTTGCACCAATTGTGGGTAGTTCAATGCATGGCCAGGCACACTATGGTTGCTTCTTTTGATTGTGCTACGCACACATGTAGATGAAGGCACACCGGTGCTGTTATGCACATCCATGACTTTTTCGGCCGAATGCCCTTTCTGTTTTCCCATTATTCGTCACCTGTAGGATTAACGTCACAGTGTTTCCTTTGTGCAGGAGGGCCATATATAGCAGCCACTGGTCGTTCAGGGTGGAAATAAAAGCTCGAGTAAATAACCTGCTAATGGTGCTAGGCAGGCAACCTTGCTTGGTAGCCTCTTCGTGATGGTATATATAGTCTACCCTACAATTCTAAAACTTATTGGGTACATGAATACAACACAATAAATTAAATTCTCTACTTTAAAATCCATGAAGCCATTTACCTTCCAAGACCAGTGCATTTAAATTGATAATTTGTCTTCATTGTATTTTGTAAATGACGATCTAGGTTTAATAAAACTTAAAACACAAATGGATAGTGACTGACATTTTAAATGCGTGGTGACCCAGTTGGCTTTAGTTCCGTGTTGTAATCCTCTGTGGCATTGTCACGTGTTATTGTTTCATTAATTGGACTGACCTCAAGTTATTGAATGTTTCATATCGAAGTAAAAATGCAAACAATGGGTTTGTGTTCACAATCATGTTATCACGTTATCAAGTGCAGTGGTTGCTTCCTCTTATGGGGACATCTTTTATTTCTATAATTGAGCAAACATTGCACAATCGGAGAATGCTATACAGTGGTTACAGCTTACATGTATAGATCATAGATTTTAATGATGTTGTTCACACACTTGAATAATGAATGCTAATTGAATGTTAATCTGAAATGCTCCCCATTATGCTTTACTTTCCTAGCTCACATGGTTAGTACAGCTCCACTGTCCCTTATGGTCTAATTAGGCAGTGAATAAATAGGAAACTGTGCATAATAACCCATTGTACACTTGTAATCTTCTTTTTTCCATGTTTCATTATGGGACTGCAGAATAATGCATGATACGCATTGATTGGCACATATCCGTTGAGATATTATGAAGCTGGCATGGTTGAAAAACAAATGCTAATATTTGAGAATATGGCATCATTCAAACAGAAAACTTTTAAAATGTCCCTTTTAGACTAAAGTTAATGGTAGGATTTAAAGATTCTATCCCCTCATTAAAAGATTGGTGGCGCAGTACATTTCTGGCAGTAATTTCATTACGGTCACTTATTTGGTGGGAACGGACTTAATACAAGTTTAACTGCACTGCTGGCTTCTGACTTTGGAGGGACAGACAATGATTTACCTCCAGGATACAGCTAGGAAAATCCTCCACTTTACTAAATCTTCAGATTTTCTGTGGCAGAATAACCTGTCTGTGTAAATCCGACTATTTCCCATTGTAGTCCTGTGCACTTCAAAACTGGGGAATTAGACGTCTATCATCCGGCTCATAATCCTGTGATAAATTTGCAGGACTGAGTGTTGTTAAAGGTTACATTCCATCAGACTTATCCTTGGCCTCAAGCCCAGGCAATGTATGTCTCCAGCCCTAAAATCTCTCCACTGGCTCCCGGTAGCTGCAAGGATCAAATCCAAGACCCTCTGCATTATCCACAAGGCTTTCTTTCCAACATTCCCTCCCTAAATACTCCCTTCCAATGCCCTCTGCTCCTCTAACCCTTTGGTTGTCAAATGCTTCTCACAGCAGAAAGTAGGGGCAGGTCTCTCTCTTCACCTGGGGCCTCCCTTTGAAACATCCTCCCTGTCCCTCTCAGACTTGAGCTGATCCTCCTTAAGCTCCGGAAACTGCTCAAAATTCAGCTTTTTTCTTCCTCTTCCCTTCCCTGCTAATCAGCCCACTCCCGCTGAGACTGGTGGCCTGGTCCCCATGAATCTCACAGGATACCAGGCCCTTCTACCCAGTCGATAGCAGCACCTCCCCCTTACTGCACTGCCCCTACAGGCTCCTGCATGGTGGCTCTGCTTCTCACCCTTGGGAGTCGCTGGCACTAACACTTAACCTATAGCCTCCTCCTTGGTTCCCCTTGTCACTACCCTTCTGGGTCCACCACCAGTACTTGTCAATTCTTTGCCCCCTCCCACCCACCCCCATCTCCTGCACTTCTCTTCACTGCAGTTGCACGTCTGAATATCACAAGGACTAGTAGGACCTCAACTGTATATTTACTGTATTGCCAATGTTTTCTCTCTCCCCTGATCCCTTCCCATTTAGCCTTGTGGCGCTTTTAAACACAATTCTGCTGTATAAGTGCCTAACAAATGCTCAATAAAATAAAAAAAATAAAACTTACAGTGAGGGGGGGCTCTAGTTCCAACAGTTGGCTTTACATTTCCCCACGATTAGCAGCACATTCGCATCTTCATTTTATATTGATGACAAAACATACATTTTATGGGTCCCGTTTTTGATATGTCAAACATTTTTCAATCTAATATAGGTGAAACTAGGGGTCCCTAATGAACCAGGTTCAATTGCAAAAACCCATTGATTCCACTGTCTATGGACAGACTTTACACACTCTTATCAAATAAGGAATCAATCACATACATCATCTATTCCTCATAGGTGACCTCTGGTTATAATACACATGCACATTTATTAAAGTGTTAAGTTTTTTTTAAATTAAATTGCTCATCAAATATTAAATATGAAACATTCTTGTTTTTCTACATAAAACATCTTTTCATAAAAATGATTTCCACTTTGTACAAAAAAGTGTTCTTCTTATTTCACCCTTTTCATTTGAATCAAAATAGTGGACACATATTATCATAAATGTACAATTAGATACCACCTTTTACCATTGAAATTCATTAACACAAGAATACATATATCCAACATTTACAAACAACATCTGTTTTTCTAAGGAGAAAATATAAAACATTTGGATCTGCAAAGCAGATAGGAGCAGTATACAAGATAAACAACCATTAATTACTATTCTATGGGGCATGCCAGCAGTCCTAGGCAATTACCCCTGTGGAGGCTGTTGCAATTGCAACCGTATTACATCTTGCCAGAATGTTACTATCAATAAGAGGACATGGGCCTTGAGGGACTATCCTATGTGCAACCGTAGCAACATAATCTATGCTATTTTATGCCCTGGTGAAAAAACATACATAGGTAAGACATCGCGCCCAGTGAAATTAAGAGTCACTGAACATAAATCAAAAATTAGGAATAAACATCCCAATGCACCCCTTGTGGCTCATTTTTTGGAATTTAATCACAATCCAGATAGCTTAAAATGGTGGGCTATTGATAAAGTAAGAGGTACAGATTTAGCAAATACTGCCAAAAGGCTTTCACAAAGGGAACATTGGTGGATCTATCATACAAAAGGTTACACTGATGGCCTTAACTCACAGGAGGAATGGAGTTAATATATCTGCTGTCCTGTATGTGTAGCTGGTGATGCTAGGTTAGTTTATTACAACTAGTGACATAAAGAGGACCCAACCCTTTTGTTCCATTTTTAGGAACAATTTCATTCCTCGAGGAATCATTTCTATTCCTTTGGTTGAGGATTCTTGTTTGTACGGCCGATTTATCTTTCAGCTTTAATTCTATCTTAAAGACTGTATTTTTGTTTTTTCTTGTTTTTAGGATTGTCTTGGGCTGAGTTAATCCTCTAGTCTTTTTTCTATCTTGTCTTTTTTTATCTCCTCTCTGTTTGATTGAGAGCATCTAAAGTAATGAAGAAACAGTCCATTTTCGGTTTCTATGACTTAGGTAAGGGGGAGGAATTGCTTCGTCCCCTTTCTATCTGCTTCATACATGAAGGAGTTGCCGTGGGATTGGCTGAATTGAGAGCGGTTACCCTTTATGAGAAAGAAGGAAGTAAGTGCAGCGTCCAGTTCGGTGCAGCTTACCCTGCGATGCTGTGAACTCTGTGTGTTCATAGGCCGGAACGTGTGGCTGTTCTTTTCCCCTAACGGGGCGACATCTCTAACCTTGAAGCCACTACTAAGGTAAACTAGTTTAGGATCTTTTTTGTGGGACCTATCACGCTAAGAAAAAGTAAAAAGTCTAAATGACTACTTTTTCTTGCCTTCTTTAGTCTATACCAGATGGACAAATTTCACAGAAACAAAGTTTACAACAGTGTATTTTGGGTGTTAAGCGCCCCAAATGACTGAAGGTAAAAGCAGTTTTCTGCATAATTTCTTAGAACTTTTAGAGTCACTGGCAATTTAAGTAGATGACTAGTCTTTTTTGTCCCCCTTTAGTTTAGACCGGATGGTGCGAACTTTACAGCAGGGTACCACGCGTGTTAAGTGCCCTAGATCACTGAAGGTAAAAGCAGTTTTCTGAACAACCTTTACAGTCATTGGCACCTTAAAGATCAAAACATAATGATTAAACACGTATCATAAATGGGAAACAAATTGTGGTTTAGCATAAAATGCCAATGTTATCGATCATTCCCTTTGATGTCCACAGGAATTGAAATTAGCTGAAACTATGGGCCTCACTACGACCCGGGCGGAAGACAATGGTGCTATTAGCACCATGGTCCATGCCGGTAAGTTACCGACTCCGCCATGGAGAAAGGGGGAATTACCACCCCATTACAAGGTTGGCGGGGCGGTAATTCCCCCTTCCTCCATGGCCCTTCCCCATTCCCATTTTTGCCCCATAGGGCTCAATGGGAATGGGGAAGGCGCTAAGTACAGTGCCGCAGATTGCGGCACCGTAATTAGCACCAAGGTCCCTTTGCGGGTCCCTACTTTAACGGCTGGTCTACACCAGCCGTTAAGGTCGGGTCCTGCAAAGGGACCTCGTAATTAGGCGCTAAGAGGTTAACGGCGTCGCAGCCTTTTACGGCGCCATTAACCCATTAGCGCCTGGGTCGTAATGAGGCCCTATGCCTTCTAAGTGGAATTAGAAAACGTTCATTCATTTATCGAACGTTAGCGAGAAGGCGCAGTGGGAAACCACTAGAAGTGGAACATTTTGCAAAGCAGAAAAAAAATGAGAATTTAAAAAACAAAGTTTAAAAGTACAGATGAGACTGTCTCTTCACAAATATTTACAAATATAAATAATCCTTCCTATTGCATACCTATTGGGGGCTTATTCTTGTTTGAGCTGATATTTGAGTTATATCAGGAATGCACAGTAAGGGGGTTTCCTGTTTCTGTTTGAAGACAGTTGGGGACTGATTGGCCCATTTTAAAAATAGTAATGTATTTACTTCTCTGCACAGGGAGGTCAGTTGACCCGCAGAGGTTTGGGTTTGAGTTCATACATGTCATGATTCCTGCCCCTCATATCCCCAGCCCTCCAAGATGTCAGGCTGGAGCCAGGCCACGGTCACCTACATGGCCCTCAAGGGCCTCTCCATCCCTCCAAAGACCCACTTGGAGTCAGACTTGGCACTTGTGGCACCAGACTCACTCACTCCCATACGATAACATTGGGGATTGGACTTGTAGTGCATTGATGGGGACAAGATGGATGCCCTCACATATTTCGGTTCCCAGAACTGCATGTGCAGTCTAGTCTTTTGGGTGTGGTTCAGACCAGAGACACCTGGGATACCCAGAGACTGTTTAAGCCATGCCCAGGCTGAGAAACAAGCTTTGTGTTTTCAGCACCTGCAGTGTGACACTCACCGTGTTCGGATCGGTCTCCAGTAGGCCTGCATCTTTCTTCTGTGCTCAGCTCATGCAAGAACAAGAACACCCTTAGGAACAGCCTTAACTTGTGGCGCTCCTGCCCATCATTCATCGCTCCTTCTGTTCTGCGGGCATCTTCGGCGGTGTCATTCCCATCCCGGCACGCCGCTTCCTAAGGAAAAGGGAAAAGAACAGAAAAAAGGCATTAGTAAGCATTCAGCAAATCTTCGCTTATTTTTAAAGACTGTGCCTCATTACACGGAAGGCGGTGAGCCATGGCGCTATTAGCGCCATGGCTCATGCCGGTAAAATACCGGCACCGCCTTGGCGGAAAGGGGATTTACCGCCCCATTCCAAGGTTGGTGGGGCGGTAAATCCCCCTTCTGCCATTGCCCTTCCCCATTCCCATTTCTGCCCCATAGGGCTCTATGGGAATGGGGAAGGCGCTAATTACGGCACCGCAATTTCGCGGTGCCGTAATTAGCTCCGAGGTCAAGCAGGCGTTAAAGCACCAACCCGCAAAGGGACCTCTTAGTAAGGCGATAATGGTTAACGGTCACCGTTACCATTAACGGTGGCCGTTGACCATTACCGCCTTCCGTGTAATGAGGCCTGAGCTTCAAACACTTACCTGAATCCGAGCCGCTCTGGGGGAACTCTGTCTCCGGAACTTCTCATCCATCTGCAAGAGGGAAAAGACACTCCAGGTTAGCGTGGAGCGCATACAGCGCTTACTCACCGCATTTCTTCTTCATAACCGGCATCCATGCTGAAAACATCACGGCATCTAAAAGACACAGAAAAAGAACTCAGTTCAATATAAATGCGAAAGGGTCGCATCACGCATCGCACTCTCACTCACCTTCAGCACTACTCATCTCAGCAGCACGTCGCCATCCCCGGACACCGGCCATCATCTAAGGAAGGAAAGGAACGAAGTTAGAGAACTGTTCAAAATACTCATTATACTTACCTATCGGACTCTTGCCAGTGAAGTAACTAGGCAGCAACGAGCCCGCATCAATCAACGTGCCCCTGCACTGAAAGCAGGACGGAGAGTACACTTTCCAAGAAAACAAGGTGAGCTGTGGATCAAAGGGAAGGGTTGGACCCCAGAGAAGAAGGGGTCCAAGCACACAGAGACAATAGGGAGTTAAACTCTACCAATCCTGTGTTTCAGGCCCAGTCTCCAGTCGAGTAGACTCCAGGGAAGGGTTTGAGGTCGTAAGAGGTCAGAACAGGCTGAGTGACGTCCCCGAGGATACCAGGTGAGCATTACAATATAAAATTGAGTTTCTCCCCATTTATGAAATAATTGTAGCATACTGAAGAAGAAAGAGATTGGGCCTCATTACACGTTGTGCGGTAAAAATCCCCAATTACCGGCATGGCGCTCTTAACGTGTCCGCCCTCGCAAGAGTGCACTAATAGCGCACCATTACGAGTACGCGGACACGAGCATAGCGCCATGCCGTAATGACCCAACCACCATGCCGCTAAAGACCCCAAAAAGTCACTTACCGCCCTCGACGAAAGTGCAGATAGCACCTCCGCCCTCACGCTGCATGCAAATAGCGGTCACCGCTATTAGCGGTGACCGTTAAATTGCGGAACCGGAAATAGCGTCATCGCACAGGGACGGGAAAGAGCACGGCGGCCATCTTTAAAAACACAATCCATTGCCATCCTCTGCCCCCTGGACCTGTTTGTGGTACTTTGCTGTTTGAGATCTACTGGAATACCCTTACCATGCCCAAGGCACTGATAAAACAACTGACCGCCAGTGGAAAGAAAAGTTTTCTAATGAGGAGTTACTCATGCTGACCCAGACCTTAGCAGACAATGCTGCAGTGGTCTTCGCTAACGACATGCGGCGGGAGACCCTCCTTAAGAAAAAGGCTATCTGGGCTGAAGTGGCAATGAAAGTAAGTACCGTGGGCACCAGCATCCCCAATGTACGCGAGTGCAGGAAAAGATGGGATGACCTGAGACTCCGGGTCAGAATGATCCTGGCAGAGAATCATAACACTGCCACCGCTGGCGGATCTGGGTCGCCAATCAAGCTAAAGGAATGGGAGGAGACATGCGCCAACCTGATCGGAGTCGAATGTATCTTGGGAGTCGGGAGGATGGAGCATGGCGTGGCAGACACGTCGGATGGAGGTAAGTGTACTGATGAAAGCATGCAATGTGTATCTACAGGTCCCCACAAATGTCAGCCCAGGTCACCTCATGGATGGCCAAACATCCACACATGCATCCCACCCTGCCCATGTCAGACACAACACTGCATGGATGAGCCACTGAACTGGCACATCACCTGCACCATTCACAATGAATTGCAAATGCCCACAACTCAACTGCATTGATGATGTGATATGATATGATATGGCATTTGTAACGCGCCTATACACAAGTGTTTCAAGGCGCGACGAGGCAGGGAGGGGGGAAGAGAGACAACGATCCTACTAGGCCAGGTGTCATTCAGATCGCGCAAGTGCAGGGGTAGGGGGAAGGGAAGAAGTGCAAGGGGAGGAGGGGGGAAGTGCAAAGGGGGAGGGGGAAGTGCAGTACAAGGTAAGTAGAATAAAATAAATAATAAATAAATAAATAAGGAGGGCCAGCTGGTGGCAAGTGCAAGGTAAGTGCAGGTAAGTGCTGGGAAGGGGGGCTGGAGAGATACAGAGATAGTCCCGCAGTGCAGGGGTTGCCAGGGAGGCAGTGCAGGTGGAGAGTGGCTGGGCCCAGGGTCGGGGAGAGTGGCCCAGTTGCAGATTCAGTGCAGTTTCAGCGAAGAATTAGCAGGGGAGAGGGAGAGAGAAAGCAGAAGCAAAGAGGAAGGTTTTGAGGTGCTTCCTGAACCGGAGATGGTTCTCCTCAAGTTTCAGGGAAGCAGGAAGGCTGTTCCAGAGGGAGGCCCCTGCCGCGGAGAGAGATCTACCCCCAGCACGTTGCTTCGAGAAGCGGCTGACCCTGAGGGAGTTGGAGACGGATGAGCGAAGGGATCGGGAAGGAAGATATTTAGGAAGAGAGAGTTGAAGGTATTTAGGCCCCAGGCCCCAGAAGGCCTTGTGGACAATGCAGAGGGTTTTGAACTTTATCCTCGCAGCCACTCGGAGCCAGTGTAGAGATTTCAGTCCTGGAGAGATACGGTCCCTGGGCTTGAGGCCAAGGACAAGTCTCGCAGTTCTGTTCTGGATGAGTTGCAGAGGGCGGATAGAGGAGGCAGGCAGATTAAGATAGAGGCTGTTACAGTAGTCCAGCTTCGAGAGAACCAGGTCTCGGGAGACAGTGAGCTTCTGGGGGAAGGAGAGGAAGGCAAGAATACCTCTCAGGAGGTGCAGCTGGTAGTGTGACTTCTTAGAGACGTCGGAAATATGCAGAGAGAAGGAGAGTGTGGAGTCGAAGATAACCCCGAGGTTTTTTGCCTTGCAGGTAGGAACAGGAAGAGGGCCAAGAGAGGCCGCCCAGAGAGCTGCAGGGAAGGAGGGGGTGGGTGTGCCGATGAGTAGAATCTCAGTCTTACTGGCATTAAGGCAGAGGTCATTGGCGGCACACCATTCCTGGATAGAAGACAGACAGTCAGAGATGAGGGAAGGAGAGGAGGAGGCCGAGGGTAGCCTGAAAATGAGCTGGGTATTGTCCGCATAGCACTGAAAGATGGGGCAGAGAGCGGCGATGCGTTGGGCAAGGAGTGCCAGATACTGGTTGAACAGCCAAGGGGAAAGATTAGATCCCTGGGGGACACCACAGGTTGAGAAAAATATGTCAGAGAGGAAGGACCCCAGTTGGACCTGGGAGGGTCGATTGGAGAGGAAAGAGGTCAGCCACGCCAGAGCCTGACCAATGATACCCAGATTATCACGGAGACGGTTGAGCAGGATGGCATGGTTGACAGTGTCAAAGGCAGAGGAGAGATCGAGCAGGATGAGAACACACGGAGTGTTGGAGTCGAGATTCAAGAGCAGGTCCTCACGGATGTTCAGGAGAGCAGTTTCCGTGCTTCTGGCAGCTCTGAAGCCAGATTGATGGTCATGAAGACTTCCAACAGATTCAGCATGGAGGTTAAGCTGGGAGATGGCCAGTTTCTCCAGGAGCTTGCCCAGGAAGGGAGTGATGGAGATTGGGCGATAGTTAGCCGGGCAGGAGGGGTCAGAAGAGGGTTTCTTAAGAAGAGGGTGCACAAGGGAGTGCTTAAGGGGGGATGGGAAGACTCCAGAGGCGAAGGAGTGGTTGCAAAAGTCAGCCAGGGCCGGAGCCAGGGAGTCGATGTGGTCCTTGATAGTTTTGGAGGAACAGGGGTGAACCTGTTTAGACGAGACTTTCATAGATCGGACTTGTCTGGAAACCTCGTCAGCAGAAAAAAGGGGAAAGGCAGAGAAGGAGGGAGGAGGGGTGGCTGCAGAAGTGCCAGAGGAAGAGGCGGGAAGGGAGCTTATTAAGTACATTGAACCCTAACCAATGCCATCCCCCTTCTTGTCCCTGACAGGGTCACATACAGACAGTGAGGATGCATCCCAGGCACCCCCTGCTCAGAAGAAGAAAAGGCCACAGCCCACCGAGGACACCCCCACGACATCAAGGGGAAAAGTCGCAAGGCTCCATTTGCAGAGTTCCAAACATCGTTCGGGCGCCACTGCCAAGGCCACACCAAACCCAACTGCCCCACCTCAGGAGGTTCACTCACCACCACCACACACAGCCACCGAGGGACCACCCTCAGCTACTGCTAGTTCAGCAGGAGAGGCGGCAGCCACCGCACCATTAACTGATGTGGAGTACCCAACTGAATTTGAGCTGGGCAAGCACACCCCAAGTCCCTCTGGAAGCCCCGAGCCATCACCCTATCACAGACCTGGCTCCAACATCACTGGTGACGAGACCATGGGATCCTTCAGTAGCCCCCCGGTGCCTCCATCTGTACACCTGCCAGCATCACAATGCATAGCAGCCACACCACCAGAGGCCGACACTGCCCTTGACCTGGCCAGCATCAGCCAGCGGCAACAGGGTCTCACTGTGCTGGTTGGTCAGCATGTGGCGGAGGCTGCTCTTCTCAGGGCGGAGATTGGGGAGACATCCAGGCACTCCAGGGAGAGTATGGAGGCCTGCACAGACAGGCTGTGTGGGGAGCTCATCAGAGTTCGTGAGGTCCTCACATGCATTGCGGATGCAATGGTCCGTCAATTCCCACCACCACCAGCACCAGGAAAGTCTGCCACTTTTTCGTCCACCAGTTCGCGGCAGACAAGCCCACTCCGAAGTTCCGCACGCACCACCAGGCGCACCTCCAGGCAGCCTCCAAATGCTGGATTAGGCAATGACCAATAGGGAGTGAATAGCCATGCTTCTGAGTGCATGCCTGGACGCAAACATTGTGGAAGACACATGAGGGACAGTTGTGGGGGGTGGGGGTTAGGGTGTGATGGGACAGTTGTGGGGGGTGGGGGGTAGGGTGTGATGGGACAGTTGTGGGGGGGTGGTGGGTAGGGTGTGATGGGACAGTTGTGGGGTATGGGGGGTAGGGTGGTGGGATGTTTGGGTACATGCACATTTTCCTGTTTGAGTTCATAAATACACTGGTGTTAGAGCAAAACACAGGCCTGGACTTCTTCATTCTGTATGTGTAATTTAACGACGCCAGGGTCCATTGTGAGCTAACAAACAGACACCAGTGCACCACTAGCCATATCCAGGTGACAGTACGAGAACTTGTTACTCAGAATATTTGGTTGATCAGATGCTGCCTCACAGCACGTCCCTCCTGGCCAACCCCTCTTGCATGACCTGCATCCCCTTCACCTCCATTCTCATCACCATCATCATCCTCATCAGGTGATTGTATTTCAACGCAGGGGGCAATGGCACATTCCGTCTGATACACATATTGTGCAGCATGACACATGCCATGGTGATCTTGGCCACCTTCTCATGGCCATACAGGAGAGCGCCACCAGACCTGCTAATGCACCTAAACCGTGACTTCAATAGGCCAAAAGTCTGCTCGATCACGATGAGGGTACAGGTATGTGCACGATTGTATTCCTCTTTGTGCCTGTTCTGTGGGTTCCGTAGAGGTGTGAGGAGCCACCTCTTCAGGGGATAGCCGGCATCACCTATATGGGGGAAGGAATGGGGTCCTGTTACTGTTCACCTCAAGTGTGGCCTGTTCATTTCATTGGCTTACATCTGTATGTGCATTTGGACGATGGACTACAGGCTACACCCAGTTGGAGTATATATCTCCCCCCCACGCACACCCAGTTGGAGTATCTATCTCTCCCTCCCCACGCACACCCAGTTGGAGTATCTATCTCCCCCCCCAAGCACACTGGCATGTGCTTGGCCTGCTACTCACCAAGTAGCCACGAACGCTGTCCCGTTTGTCGCTCCATGTAGCGGGGGATAGTTGAGTTCCGCAGGACCATGGAATCATGGGTAGATCCGGGAAATCAGGCACAGCAATGTGTGATTATCTTGTTGCCGTCACATACCATTTGGACATTGATGGAGTGGAATTGCTTCCTGTTTGGTACACTACTTCATTGTTATGTGGGACAACCAATTCCACATGTGTACAGTCGATGGCCCCGATGCAACTTGGGATGCCTGCCAGTGAATAGAAACCGACTTTGGTGTTGGCAATCTCCTGGGCAGTCCGTGGCATGTATATGTGTTCGGGTGCATGCTTCAGGAGGGCATCGAGTACCTGGTTCAGTGTGCGTGAGAATACTGGTTGGGAGATGCCATGCATCTGCCCCACTGTATGCTGGTAGGTGCCTGTGGCCAGGAAGTGAAGCACAGTCACCACCTTCAGTAGAGGGGGGATGGCAGTTCTGATTTCTATGAGGCTCACAATGTCGTGGTGTATCATGTCCACGATGCTGGTAATGGTATCCCGGTCCAGACGGTACAGGGTGTGTATCTGCTCAGGTGTTAGGTTAAATGGACTGGCTCTGATCCTGGGAATTGGTGGGTGCCTCTGTGGTATAATTAGGTGCCGTGGTGGTGCTTGCTGTGCCTGTCTTGCCCTCCTCCTCCTCCTGCGTCTCCTCTGTGCTGCCTGTTGTTGTTGCAGCTGTGCTGCAATCAGGTCCTCCAGGCCATATAATGCTGCTAGTATTGGAACCATCTTGGTTTGGGAAGGGGTGTGGTGTGCTCCTTTTGAGCAGCCACAGTCTCCATTGCCTCCACCTGTGCTGATTGTGGCCACCTGTGGCAGGTGGTAACACTGCACAGTTGTTTTAACGGGTGGTTCGCGATGGAGGTATTAGCGCCATGCCGGTAAGGGGTTTTGAGGGCTTTACCATGCCGCTATTGGCATGTCCGCCCGCCTTGTGATGGTGTGCTATTAGCGGCATGGCGTTATTTACGGGATGGAGGGATGCGCGCCCGCAGACTGCCCGCTATTAGTGGCACCGTACTTAGCGGTGCCGCTAATAGCGGTGAGCCGGGTCGTAATTAGCATGGGGATTTAACGTTACCGGTATTCCATTACCGGTAACGTTAAATCCCTACCGCCTACCGTGTAATGAGGCCTATTGTGTTTTTTAATCTATGCTGTTGTCTATCTTTTTAGGCATTCTTTTTAATGTTCTAAATATGGTTCTGTTGTTGCTTTATATATTGTAGCATTGATAAAGCCTTTGAATAAGTCTACTAATCCTGAAGAAGACATTGACCAATGGTTATGAAAACACTGGCCAATTGATGTCAAATCGAAACTATAAAAAAGTAAATCCAATGATGAAAGGCATATTATTAGAACAATCTTGGATACTTGTAGTAGATGAATAGTGGTGGACTTTCAAAGTAGGAATATTACTACTGAAAAAATGATTTAGAATTTCTTCACTAAATTGGATTTGTTTGAGAAAATGAATGGTCGTATTGTGTGTTAGTGAGACATGTATATGAGAAATGTTTACACAAAAATGCGTTCATTGCAGAAAAAACCTTTTTTTCAAAAAAATATATGTTTGTTGGAAATAACTGCTTTTTCACAACTATTTAGAAATGATGTATTTCATGAAATTGTAACATAATAAAATGATATATTTTTAATAAGAATGCAGTCTCTGGTCCTCAGCATGCAGTTTCTGGAACACATTTATTGAGTCTTTTAAGCAGATAGGGCATCTCATTTGTTTAGCATATATCGATTTCACCCCAGATACCCATGTAGGGGTCCCCACCTTTGATTTTGGATTTAAGAGCAGCAACTTTTTGCTCTGTGAGAAGAAGGTGGTTTCACTTTATTTCTCTTTAGCAGTGAGGTTTGATTTTATCCTTCACAACGATTCTGTCTTCATTGAAGTTGGAAACGTCCTGTGTATATTCCGACCATGGCTGCATCCGTTGCAGTTTGGTTCAGCGAAGAACAACTGGCAGAGGCAATTAAAGGGCCATCACACTTTGAGAAGTTACAAGTGGACAAGTTTACAGGGGATTATTTAAATATTTCCAGTGAAATCATTGTCAGGTTAAAAATAGAAGACATTCCGTACAGAAATGCATAACCATCTTCTCATGGAATACTTAAAGAAAAACATAATCCCAATAGGCTTATTTGTTCGCAATGAACCTTGCCTATTTGTAGACGATGTTGAATATAAAAACGCATTTTCAGGCATTGGTACCAAATGCATGTACGGATTGGATGTTGCTGATGATAAACACAGCCATAAAAAAGAGCATGCTAGTCGAAGAAGAAATTCAGAAAGCTGAATTAGCATTCACTACAGACAAAACCATATTGAACATCAAAGAAAAATTATAAACCATCGAAAAACAAGTTAATGAGTTAATTAAAATAACAACTAAAAAGATGGAAAAATTAGCTAAGGATATTAAGAATTTCTCCAAGGAGTTAGCATATCCTTATCTGAGCCCTGATTATCAAGGACCACAATATTGGAAAGATCAAGACAATAATTCTACGTGCGCACTTACAAGAGCAAAGCGAGTGACCTTCTATGACACATTTTCGGATGACGGAGACGGTACTCAGAGGGGTCAAAGAGGCAACCAATATAACCGCAGATAGAGAAACAGAGGACGCTCAAGGGGAGGCAGGAGAGGATATCAAAATATCTTCCCTTATTTTCCTATTTGGGCTATCCCCAAGGGTTCAATATCCAAGGACAAGGCTTGCCTTTTTGACCCCAGTAACTCCCTTTTCCGCCCCAGCAGGTAGACCACCGCCTTTACAAAATGTGTTTGAAACGAGAAGAAGGTCTTGCAGAAGATAAGTCCACCTTCCGCAGTATTTAACCTCTATAATAGGACACTCTCACCAGAAGAAAGCTTACTGTTGGAAAAAGACTTCTCCTTTATCCCTATGAAGAATCCAAGCCAGATGGAGACAGAAATAGAACTGAGAGCTTTCTTACGCAAAGTTAAGCTAAAAGATTTTTTTGGAGTAAGTGAAATGAATAGTCAACTGATAGGGGCTCATACCCCATTTAAAAGAGCTTCCGCTTTTACCCCCACAATGCATATGATCTCAAAGTACACAGCGACCTTTGAAAAAGTCGTATTACGAGATTTTGGGGCCATTTATGAATGAAAAAATGATGAAAAAACACCAGAACACAGTTTCAATTTCTCCAAAATAGATTGGAAATGCTTACAGTCTTTAAGAAATGATAAATCTGTTGTAATAAAAAAGGCTGATAAGGGAGGGGGAATAGTTGTTTGGGATGCTCACAAATATGATGAGGACATTTTGAGGCAACTAAATAATGCATATTTATATATATGTTAAACTACAAGGTGATCCTACTGAGTCCATTTTGAAGGACATCAGAGAACTAAAGGGCATCTTGAATTAAAAAAAAAATGTTTTTTACTCCTAATAAGACCAGGACCCCTTTAATATATATTTTGCCTAAAATACATAAGAGCACAATCAATCCCCCAAGAAGGCCCATTGTATCCCTCGGTGGGTCCATTTTAGAGCCCATCGGCCAATATTTAGATTTCTTTTTGAAACCATTGGCCAAATTAACATCTACCTATCTAGCAGACTGTTACCTTTCAACGTGAAAGGTGGAACTGTTACCTTTCAACCTGGACAGTGACCTGTTGATTACTCTTGATGTTGAATCTCTGTATTCTAACATTCCAATACTAGACTCACTAAGAGTCATTAAGAAATGCTTAGACAAAAGGGTAGATACAGACACAGTACCCAGTGAATTCTTAGTTGAGTTGCTTGAGATTGCATTGACCAAAAATGTCTTTTGCTTTAAGAATTAGCACTTTATGCAGATCAAAGGTACTGTGATGGGGGCAGCTTTTGCCCCAAATTATGCAACATTATATATGTGGGCCTTCGAAGAGTGCAATATTCTGGTAGATCATAACCCTTTCAGTAAAAGCGTTGAAATTCTCCAAAAGATACATTGACGACATATTAATAATATGTGACCGAAAAGAAGGCGATTATCACTCCTTTTTTGAGTGGATAAATTAGTTGAATCCGAAATTCACTATACAGGTAAATAACAAGGAAATCCCATCTTTGGACTTATTGATTAAAGAAGTGAATGGTATATTAATAGCGGTTTTTTATAGGAAAGAGTCAGATAGGAACACCATTCTCCACTATGAAAGTTTACATTTACAGGTGCTTAAATCCAATATCCCATATGGTCAGTTTCTTAGAGCCCGTCGAAATTGTTCCCAAATGGTGGATTTTGCAAAACAATCTAATATCATTGAAAACAGATTAAAAGAAAGAGGATACCCATCCAAACTACTTAGAAACTCTAAAAAAAGAGCTAGGTATCAACATCGGGAGATATTATTGTCTAAAAAAGATAGTGAATATAGACCACCAAATGATCGACTTGTTTGTGCATTAACATTCAATACACATCAAAACAAGATAAAGAAGATCATAGCCAAACATTCACATTTGCTCCAATTAAATATACCTACTCTGGCCAAACCGACGTTCGCCTTTAAGAAAGGAAAAAAGACTGGCCACCAGGGGGCGCGCGGATGAGGATTATCTCCGTGTGAGCTCTGTGACTTTGGGTCCCTGAGATGGATTGAGCCCCCATTCTTATGACCCCCCCCGAGACCCAAAGTCGATGTGCTGTTGGCCGAGGACCCCCCTCCAAGCTGACAGAAAACCCAAAGGAAATCGGTTCCTGTAAGCCCGAGAAACTTGTGTTTGAAAAAGACTCCACGGACACCAGCTCTGCGGCCCTTCCCTGAAGGCCTGCACAGCTGTGAAAGGCGGACCCCTGAGCCTGCGGAGCGAGCGAGGCCCGGACACACTCTGCTTCGTGTTCGGGTGTTTTCACTCCCCCTGATGTTCTCCTCCACAAGGAGAATACAATGACCTGCGTTGCGTCTGCGGCGTTTGGAAAAAGAGACGTTGGACTAGAGCCTGATAATATCCTCCATTTGGATACGGTAGGCGGCCACCCCTCCACTCCCATCCGGAGACCATCGCGTAGTGTGCATTCTCACTGCACACCCACGGAGCCTCCTGCGCTTCATCCCACGGAAGATGCGGCAGCACTGCAAAGCTTCCTCCCCCCTCCCTCGCCGGGGACCGAGGAGCGGATGCCCTTGCTGGCTCAGGGTCCCACACAGCGCATACGCATCCTGCATCCCCCGCCCTAACTTTGGAATTTTGCTCACGGGTCATGCGGCCGCGAGTCTGGGTTTCCCTCTCCCCACACCCCCGCTGGGGCCCGCAAGTCCAGAGGATCACTTTGCTTGCATTTAACCCTGCAGGCCTGTGTCCCCTGACCCCGGCACAGAGGAGGGCACACACCCTGGAGGTATAGAGGAGCACCTTGACGGCCACGGCTGGCCACTCCCCAACCCTAAAAGTCCTGTGCACCCATGCTGAGACGCCAACCTCCCTCCATTTACCAACCCTACATAAAACACCCAAACCGTCCACAAGGGACATACTAGCTGTGGCTGGAAACGTCCCCAGCAGCACTTCTCCAAGTCTCACACATCTGAACAGAGGAACAAGTTAAAGACTTGCAACATTGAGGAGGAGAATGTTCACCCTCACGACTGTAAATTTCAATTGCCAAGGGACACAGCCTACATTCAAGAGCCCTTCCGGTGTGGAACAAGTGGTCATTGAATGCGAATTCTGATTCCTGAATCCCTCAAATTGGACAAAGACCCCGAGGGCGACTGCGGGCCTGGCACCCAATTACAGGAACTCCCAGCGATCCTCCTGTGCCTGCTTACTACCCGATCCCTGCCTATGCCACCAACCGCACCAGAAACACCTCCACTAACGTGCAGTAAGAGAACCATGACTATTGACAGAGCAGGGTAGAGGGTTGGGCCCCCAAATCAGGGGCGTGTGCCTCCTCTACCCCTGACCACCTCCCCTTGTTGAACGCCACCAGTGATACCACTGAAACCTTGGAGCGCCCATGAACATAAGAGAAAAGCTTGCCCCATTCTCCTACGTCTCGACTCCTGGTGAGACCAGGAGCATAACATGGCGAATAAAGACACTCTGGTGAGTGAATCAGCAGCTACCAAAGGGGACATTGCGGCCTTACTGAGCGAAATAAAAAATATGGGTGCCAGCATTGGCTCCAAAATAGACAAGATCACGCAACGCCTAGATACTATGGAGGAAAGACTTGATGGGGTCAAAAACAACCAGGCATCCATAGACATCTTAGAAACACAGTTGGATCAACGGATGAAGCAATTGGAACAACGTAAAGAGAACTTTAAACTCAAACTTAATGACTTGGAAAACCGGGAAAGACGGAACAACCTGAGAATTTTCGGCATCCCGGAACGAGAAGGGGAGATGGAGAACGATTTGAGGAATACTCTACACGATATCATTAAACTCCTAGTCGTTGACGATGCAATTGACAAACCCAAGACAGAGAGAATACATAGAGCCGGAGGCCCCCCAGGCGGACCAGATCTGTCCTTGATCGATTCCATCGCTTCCAGGACAAAACTAGGATCCTTGAGAAGGCAAGGGCCGGCGATTCAATCACTCTAAGAGGAGCCCAGATCTCGATATACCAAGACCTATCATCTCTAACGCTAGAACTTTGATGGATGTGCGGACCCATCACTAAACACCTGAAAGAAAAGAATATGAGATATAGATGGGGGTACCCCTTCTCCCTCTCCTTCCGATACAACGGCAAAAAAATCAAACTAAGCTCCGAAAGAGAAATCAAGGCCTGTATCTCGGACCTCCTCGGACCCTGCACAGAGGAACAAGATCGGGAAGACCCACAAAGAGAAGATAGAGGATGGCGCATACAGGGCCCCAGATGGAAACAAGTTAAGGGCTTGAGGAAATTCTGGAGGGGTAACACCCCCCCGGAGGGAATGGACTCCTGATCCGAATTTGTGGTAAGATGACATTTATTCCATCGCATATGTTAATGACCCAAATGAAGAAAGAAAGTACTAGGTTAAAAGAGTTTCAGAACATACACACGAAAGGGGGGGTTGAAATGGGGCTCAATTAAGACTGAGACGTTATAGTGAGCAAAGGGACGTGAAGTAACGGTCCCCAACGGTGGTTCGATGCAGGACCTGTGTTCAAACCCAGGTTCGATCGGACACCGCCATTTCGGGAAGGGCGGGGGTGGGCGGGCTGGCCAGATGTGAAGTGGGCAAAAGTTTTAGCAACATTGGTGATATATCAGAACATTCAAGACAAAGTGGGTTTATACGTACATTCTACTAGTTTGACGCGGGTCACAAACTTGCAATTAACCAGCTCTAACCATGGCACCTATTGAAAAGCAGAAGGGCAAGGAGTCCCTCAGGATAGGAACACTTAACGTAAAAGGACTAAACTCAGCGACCAAGAGATCACTAGTGGCCAGAGAATTTTGCAGATCCCAAGTCGGCATTCTTCTTCTACAAGAGACAAAGTTTGCCAAGGGGGAAGAACGATGTATAATTAGGAAACGAGGAGGAATGGAATTATGGGGCTCCGGGCCACTCAGGAAAGGAGGGGTTGGTATTCTGATCAGGAAGGGGATCGATTTAGAGGTAGACAAGACTTGGACTGATGTAAGCGGGCGTGCCCTCCTGATAGCAGGGAACATCGCAAAGGTTAAAATAAGGATTGCAGTAATATATTCCCCTAACACAGGACAGGCCAAGTTCCTAGAAAAGACAGTACCCAAAATAATGATGGAAGCCTCTGGCCATATCGTTCTGGGAGGGGACTTTAATCAATGGGCAGACCCAACCAAAGACTGGGAACCTGGCAATCCCGAAACAAGAATCCAAACAAGGGGAAATCACACTGAGCTATTCGACATAACAGAGATGTACAACTTGAAAGATGTGTGGAGGATCAAACATCCAAATGAAAGAGGCTACACATTCTATTCCAACCCGCACAAAACATTTACCTGAATCGACTACCTGTACCGTACCAAAGAACTCCTTGACCAACACAATTGGAAATAATCCCGATAATATGGTCAGACCATGACATGGTCCTGGTGGACATAGAATGGGTAAAATTGCCTGTCCAGGGAGGGAAGTGGCGGTGCAACGAGACCCTATGGAAAGACGTAGTCTTTAAAACTGAAATGGAAACTGAAATAAACGAATACTTCAAGTTGAATAATAGAGGTGAGGTCTCCAAGCAAACAATATGGGAAGCGGGTAAGGCCACATGGAGAGGCATCCTAATACGTGAGGGATCTACCAAGAAGAGAGAGCGGAAGATTATAGAACACAGACTTAGGTCAACAATTTGTCAATTGGAAAGCGATATAAAGGGAAACCCTGACCTAGCCCAAGACAACATAAACACAGCACAGTTCAAGAGGGAGGAACTAAGACTATTAGAACATGAGCAAATTGTGCGTACACTCTGATTCCTCAAACAGAAATTTTACGAAAAGGGGGACAAAGCTGATGCACTGTTAGCAGACAGACTCAGAGAGCAAAGAGCAGAGCGGAAAGTGAAAGAGATTATCGCAGAAACCCCTCAACAGCTCACACCCCCACACTGTCCCTGAGAGTTTTGCTAACTTCTACGAAACATTATACACCTCAGAAATGAGTCCCAAGCTATCAAACACAGAACACTATCTATCCTCAATAGATATGCCTAAAATATTGTATACAGAATCTGAACTTCTAGAATCCCCAATATCCGAATCTGAGGTCCGGGACGCAATTAAAAGATTAACTACGGATAAATCTCCTGGGGAAGATGGTTATACCACTGGGTTTTACAAAACCTTCAGTGCACAGCTAACACCATTCCTGACGGAACTATTCAATGAGATACTAGAAACAGGAGAAGCCCCCGACTCCTTTACGAAGGCACTAATAACAGTAATTCCAAAGGAAGGGAGAAACCCCAAATATTGTGGATCATATCATCCCATCTCCCTACTCAACCTCGATGCCAAAATTTACACCAGGGTGCCAGCCACCCGACTGGAAGTACTGATGCCTCAACTCATACACAACGATCAAGTCAGATGTATACTAGGTAGGCAAGGGGCTGATACCATGTGCAAAACACTCCATCTTGTCCACTCATCAAAAACACTACCGGGTGACCCCGCCCTTTTCTCGATAGACGCAGAGAAGGCTTTCGACAGAGTAGAGTGGGAATTCCTGAAGGCGGTCCTGCGCAAGGTGGGAATAGGACTGAGATTCAGGAAGGGAATACAGGCAGTATTCACATCCCAGAAAGCATCAGTATTCGTCAACAGAGAATACTCCAGATGGTTCGAAATGGGACGTGGAACTAGACAGGGATGTCCCCTCTCCGCAATTCTTTTTGTGCTCTCCCTAGAACCCCTAGCCCAAAACATGCGAGGATAGAAGGGATGCGACTGGGAGTGATAGAATACAAGATGGCACTCTACGCGGATGATATATTCTTACACAAAACCAACCCCTGTATATCTGTTCCCCATGCCCTCAATCTACTAGAGGAATATGGTCAACTCTCTGGGTTCAAAGTAAACAAGGCTAAATCGACACTGTTTCCTCTACAAGGAACGAAAGAGGAAAATGAAATTAAATTTCTACCATTAGGTCTCAAACTTGAGCACTCCGCACTAAAATACTTGGGCATAAAGATCACCAAAACTTTAACAGACCTATATGAGGCTAATTTCCCTCCCCTCCTCCAGAGCTTCGCAGCAGACCTAAAAAGATGAAACAAGCTCACGATCTCGTGGTTGGGACGGGTTAATGCCATTAAAATGGTATGCCTTCCCCGATTCCTGTACCCCTTCCAGATGTTACCCGTTGAGATACCAAATGAGTTTTTTCAAGAAGCGAAATAACTTATGGTCAGGTTTCTCTGGCAGGGGAAGAAAGCAAGGATCGCGTATAGCACTCTAACACTCCCCAAGGATAAAGGAGGAGTGGGGCTTCCTGACCTACGAGCATACTATAAAGCCTCCCAATTGCGTATCCTCATCCCACACTTGCGCGACCACAAGCACCTCCAATGGATCCACATGGATAACCACTACTTCTCACCGGCTACAGTATCGGAATGGCTATGGACTCCTTATAAATGAGTTCAACGTAAAATCAGAGGCCAACCGATACTAAGCACCATCTGGAACATATGGCGGCCAGGCAAAGAGATGCGCAAGATCACCACCTGGCCATCCCCACTCCGCCACCTATGGTCCCCTGGCATAAACGATTACATACCCAACGTAAGAAGATTTCAATCATGGTATGAGGCTGGCCTTGAAAGGGTAGGGCAGTTGCAGAAAAAAGACACTTTCATCCCACTACCGGAACTAACTGAAGATCTAGGGATAGGCCCATTATCCACCTTTCAATATATCCAGATAAAAGGGTTCCTAACAAAACCCGAATGGACTGCCAAGTTGAAAAGAGACCTCACCCCATTCGAAAAACTCCTAGACACTAAAAATGAGATGAAAGGGCTGAAATCCGTAATGTCCAAGGAACTCATAGAAGCGGGGGACGGGTCCACGGACCAACTCAGAAGCAGATGGGAAAGAGATATAGGAGAAGAGATAAGCCCCGAGCAGTGGGAAACAATGTGCAAAGCTGCATCTAAAACATCCCTATCTAGTCAATATAAATTACATGCCATCAAACTCCTACACAGGTGGCAATACGACCCACTCAAGCTGTCTAGAATGTTCCAAACAATGAGCCCAAGATGCTGGAGGGATTGTGGTGAGATAGCCGACTATTGACATATGTGGTGGAGCTGCCCATATGTAGAAATATACTGTTAGGAGGTACTGGGGTGGGTTAAGGAAATAGATGGCATACAAAGAGACACAGATCCTCTTCTGACTCTGTTTGGCCTGGAAAAAGATGAAGATAACTGGACTAGATGGAAAGGACTGGCCCCAAAGCTACTACTAGCTGCCCGTGCGCTGCTAGTAACAAGATGGAAATCCAAGACAGTCCCAAGCAAAAAGGAATGGATGAACTTGGCAACCAACATTTTTACATTGGAAATGATCACAGCCTCCTTACACAATAAAGCATCGCAATGCAAGACCTTATGGTCAGACTTCCGAAACAAACATCTCGTAGAGACTACAGACTCCCAGCCCGAACAAACTTCATGGTCATAATGTAAGCCAAAAAGCCCTAAAACTGACATTGAGAAACAAGTGTGACCCAGCAAGCAAGAAAACCCCACGACAGTTTAGTTTAATTTAGTTTATTATTTATAATGCGCACCAGACTCAGGAGCATCAGGGCGCAGCAGAAAGGATATGTTAAACTTAGTTACATGGCCAACAGGCCGACATATATAATAACACATCAGTATGTACAGAGTAAATTACATAATCACAAGAGAATGCACTGAGATTACATGGGTACAAGAAATACAGGACAAAATAGACAGTGGCATATCAATAGATCCAATGTAGGTTGCATGGTTAGGTGGCATAGAGTAAGGTGGACTCAGTACATTAGGAGAGTTGTCCAGGTGGACTTGGTGCAAAGTAGGTGACTCCATAGGCAGAGGATAGGAAGCAGAGCGTCGAGAGGGTGTTAGTCTGAGTTTATTTGACATTTTCTTTTAGCCAGTTGGTCAAAATCTGTCTGAATTTGGCATAAGGCTGGGGGGCTCTAATACCTGGAGGTTGGGAGTTCCATAGGTGCGCGGCCTTGACTTGGAAGCTATGTCCCCCAATAGTGGATATTCTAAATCTTGGAACTTGGAGGCATTTGGGGTTAGCTATTCTCGTCGGTCTGGAGGATGTTTTTTTGCAAATTAGATGCACAGTAGATGTACAACTATTCATCTCACGCACGTCAAAATGGAAAGATGACTTAAAGATGTCTGCCCAACCAATGGGGGGGTGGATATGGGAGGTGTTTTTGTTGATTGTTACAACCAAAGAAGAGATTCGAATATTATAATGACCTAACGTATTTTTAAAAAAAAACTAAACCTTGTTCTTTTGACGTAACCATAAGCTAATAGTTATGTATCACAGAATGTGTATAATCTTTGTTTACAATCAATAAAATCAAGTAAAAAAAGGAAAAAAATAAACAAAATTGGATCTGCAAAGCAGATTAGAGCAGTATACAAGATAAACAACCATTAATTAATACTCTATTGGGCATGCCAGCAGTCCTTGGCCATTACCCCTGCGGAGGCTGTTGGAATTGCAGCCTTACTACATCTTGCCAGAATGTTACTATCAATAAGAGGACATGGACCTTGAGGGACCATACTACGTGCAACAGTAGCAACGTCATCTATGCTATTGAATGCCCTTGTGAAAAAACATACATAGGTAAGACATCGTGCCCAGTGAAATTAAGAGTCACTGAACACAGATCAAAAATTAGGAATACACATCCCAATGCACCCCTTGTGGCTCATTTTTTGCAATTTAACCACAATCCATTGAGAAAGTAAGAGGTACAGATTTAGCAAATACTGCCAAAAGCCTTTCACAAAGGGAACAATGGTAGATCTATCATACAAAAAGTTACACTGATGGCCTTAACTCACAGGAGGAAGGGAGTTAATATATCTGCTGTCCTGTCTGTGTAGCTGGTGGCGCTAGGTTAGTTTATTACACCTAGTGATGTAAAGAGGACCCCCCCCTTTTTGTTCCATTTTTAGGAAGAATTTTATTCCTCGAGTAATAGTTTCTCTTCCTTTGGTTGAGGATTCTTGTTTGTTGGGCCGATTTATCTTTCAGCCTTAATTCTATCTTAAGGACTGTATTTTTGTTTTTCATGTTTTTAGGATTGTCTTGGGCTGAGTTAATCCACTAGTCTTTTTTCTATCTCGTCTTTTTTATATCTCCTCTCGGTTCGATTGAGAGCATCTAGAGTCAGAAAGAAACAGTCCGGTTTCTGTTTCGATGATTTAGGTAAGGGGGAGGAATTGCTTAGTCCCCTTTCTATCTCCTTCATGCATGAAGGAGTTTCCGCGGGATTGGCTGACTTGAGCGTGGCTAGCCTTTATGAGAAAGAAGGAAGTAAGTGCAGCATGCAGTTCGGTGCTGCTTACCCTGTTATGCTGTGAACTCGGTGTGTTCATAGGCCGTAACGTGTGGCTGTTCTTTTCCCCGAGCGGGGCGACGTCGCTAACCTTGAAGCCACTTCTAAGGTAAGCTAGTTTAGGATCTTTTTTGTCGGACCTATCACGCTAAGAAAAAGTAAATATCACGCTAAGAAAAAGTAAAAAGTCTAAATGACTACTTTTTCTTGCCTTCTTTAGTTTATACTTGATGGATGAATTTCACAGAAACGAAGTTTATAGCAGTGTATTTCGAGTGTTAAGCGCCCCAAATGACTGAAGGTAAAAGCAGTTTTCTGCATCATTTCTTATAACCTTTAGAGTCACTGGCAATTTAAGTAGATGGCTAGTCTTTTTTTGTCCCCCTTTAGTTAGGACCGGATGGTACGAACTTTACAGCAGGGAACCACACGTGTTAAGCGCCCTAGATGACTGAAGGTAAAAGCAGGTTTCTGAACAGCGTTTACAGTCATTGGCACCTTAAAGATCAAAACATAATGATTAAACACTGGTATCATAAATGGGAAACAAATTGTGGTTTAGCTTAAAATGCCAATTTTATCTATCATTCCCTTTGATGTCCACAGGAATTGAAATGATCTGAAACCACACCTTCTAAGTGGAATTAGACAACTTTTATTCATTTATCGAACGTTAGCGAGAAGACGCAATGGGAAGGCACTAGAAGTGGAACTTTTTGCAAAGCAGCAAAAAGAGAATTTTAAAAAACAACGTTTAAAGGTACAGGTGAGACTGTCTCTTTGCAAATATTTACAAATATACATAATCCTTCCTATTGCGTACCTAATGGGGGCTTGTACTTGTTTGAGCTGATATTTGAGTTATATCAGGAATGTACAGTAAGGGGGGTTTCCTGGTTCTGTTTGAAGACAGTTGGGGACTGATTGGCCCATCTTAAAAATAGTAATTTATTTACTTCTCTGCACAGGGAGGTCAGTTGACCCCCAGAAGTTTGGGTTTGAGTTCATACAAAATTGAGTTTGCTCCACATTTCTGAAATAATTGTAGCATACTGAGGATGAAAGAGATTTTGTTTTTTAATCAATGTTGTTGTCTATGTTTTTAAGCATTCTTTTTAATGTTCTAAATATGGTGCTGTTGTTGCTTTATATATTGTACCATTGATAAAGCCTTCGAATAAGTCTACTAATCCAGAAGAAGAAGTTGACCAATGGTTATGAGAACACTGGCCAATTGATGTCAAGTCGAAACTATACAAAAGGAAATCCAATGATGAGAAGAATAGTATTAGAACAATCTTGGATACTTGTAGTTGATGCATAATGGTGTACTTTCAAAGTAGGAATATTACTACTGCAAAAGTGATTTAGAATGTCTTCACTAAATTAGATTTGGTTGAGAAAATGAATGATCATATTGTGTGTTAGTGATACATGTATATGAAAATAATTTTCACAAAAATGTGTTCTTTGCACAAAAACCCTTAGAAATGATGTATTTTATGAAATTGTAACAGACTAAACTGATATATTTTTAATAAGAACACATTCTCTGGTCCTCATCATGCAGTTTCTGAAACACATTTATTGAGTCTTTTCAGCACACAGGGCATCCCATTTGTTTAGCATATATCAATTTCACCCCAGATGCCCATGTAGGGGTCCCCACCTTTGTTTTTGGATTTCGATAAGACCCAACATGTTTCTGTCGAGAAGACCAATTACATCCGACATTTATCAGGGGAATCTTTTCTTTAGTTCAGTGTCCCAAAAACTTGATTCCAAAAGGGTGATATATCCTCGAACCACTATTAAAAATACAGATAAGAACCTCAGTAACCTCATTTGCACCAAAAGATCCAAATTCATTACGTCAATTTTACACATTTAGTTGAAGCTAATCAAACAACTATTTTATCACCACTAGGTGTTTTAGCATATAAATGGCTAACCAAAATGTCCTTTACCTGCTTCAATTGCTAGTAAGGTATCCCACTCAATCTGGAGAAAATGTTATCCAATCCTCATCACTTCGACTATACAGTTTCATGAACACCCCAAACATTGGTACGGATATGGGTGGACCTGCATCAAAGGATACAAATAACCACCTCAATATATAAAGTTTTGCTTTTCTCTCATCATCACTTAATTTGTTGGTATGAATCAAACTACAACAGTGTCAGAAAAAACATGTCACCCCACATACCTTCCTGGTACTGGGATTCCTTTAATGCGAAAAACTTCATACAGCAACACAACGTTTCCTGCTGGCACACATTCCTATGGGTACAAACACAAAGGCCAACCACGATTTTAGGAAATGTCCAAAGTTGAGGTGCTATGTCTCAACATAAAACGACTGTAGCTCCTCTCTACAAGTAAACAGTACCGCGTTTTAGTGCAACATATTCACCCCAAAGGCCAAAATCTTCTAATAGTCCAATTAGAAGCACTTATTTTTGCCAACACCGCTAAACGGCACCTCTTCGCTGCGCTGTGAAAATATATTTCTCTACAATGAAATATATTTACCTTTCCTAAAGGAGGTTACAGTTCAACTTGAAGAAAACGCTATAGTTCTATTCTTCTTGCGTTTCCACTCTCGAGTCCCCCAAAGGCACCAACACGGTTAACCTCAAAGTATATCCCAGTAAAGAGCTTCCTCTGAGCGAGCAAAAGAAATCTGTTTTTCAACCCAGTCCCACGCCATTAGTCATAGAAATGGGACTACATCATATAACCAACATGGAGGATGGACTAGTCCGCTCATGAAACTAGAGCTTTACGAGGCTGCAACTATTCCTAACAACCACTAAAGTACACCATTGGTCAAAAAAAGACTACCACATTCATTGAAGTACTGTGTCCTATGGCAGCATTTAGAAGGGAGCTGAACCATAATTTGGTCATTTACACAACAAAAGCATACTGAATTTACATAGTTAATATCTCAAACATTTCAATAAGTATGATGGTGACAGATCCGACAATCTGTTTTTATATGACACTGACAAAAAGCCATACTTATACTTATACATTAATGACGTGATTTTGACCGGTACATTGCAAACTGCCACAAACGGCAATTCCGTCGGACAGATGTCTCCTGCAACCATATTATTCATATTTCAAGCCTAAATGATGCTAACAGGTCTCCAAAAGCATGTAGTTCTTCTATTGCACTGATAAAAGGCAAAACTCATCATTTTACCTATGTGTTGCCCTCTATCCCAGGCCATAGTGTCACCTGTCTATAGCATTTTTTGCACACAAAAAAGAGGGGGGGGCATAATAAGAAAAACACAGACAGGGAGATAGCCTCATGGTTTTAAACTATCATGCATCTATCACTGAACACTGATGTGAGGCCAAATCAGATGGACTTCATTTTGAGATACCTTCACGTTCATGCATAAACAGCACCTGTTGATGGAAACAAAAATTGATTAATCTGGTATTATTCCCATTGTCTGTAGATAACAATGTTGGGCCCCTGCATTATGCTACTCAATGGGCCTCATTACGAGTTTGGAGGTAGCTCGTTCCTTGCAAAATAACTAGCAAACTCTCAGGAAGCCATGTAAATATACTGCCTTGCTATTGTATATAGTTCCTCTGTAATTTATGTACTGCTTGTAACTACGGTTTCCTTTGCAACTAAGATGTCTGTAACAAGCGCCACGATGCTTCTGGGCTGATGTGCGCTCAACAAATTTGAATAAATAAATAAATAAAGCCATGGTGCTATTAGCACCATGGCTGCCTCCAAAATCGTGCCCGGGACCGTGGTCTGTGAATGAGGAATTAGCAAGTCATTCCAACCTTGGAGGACCCGGTATTTCCTCATTCACAAAAGCTAATAACAGGCCAGTTAATAACAGACCCATTATTATCTCCTTGGTCCCCTCACGGGACCCGGAAAGGACGTCTGGTTTTACTAGACGTCTGTTCCAGGTCCCACGAGGGAACATCGTAATAGGGCGGTATGGGTTTACCAGCCCCGGCACCATTACCGGTGCCGGTAAACCCATTTCCGCAAGGGTCGTAACGAAGCCCAATGTCTTCATTTAGACCCCTGATGTGACTTTAGGTTTTGAAAATTATTTTTCAGCATCTTTCTTTTTCTTTCATTCATATTTTTCAATAAGCATTAGGTCTTTGGATTCCAACTAGCCAATTCACATTACATATGATTAAAAGTTTGTGACAAGCTTTATATAAGTTTTCCCGGTCCTTTTACCAACAAAAAGTCCATAATCCATAGTTCAAATTCAACATATTGATTATCCCACATTTCGAGTTTGGCAGTATTAGTAGTCATAAAACTACTTTTCTCTCGCGATTGAACTACTAACATCTTGAACTACTAACATCTTGTCTTTATACTTGTAACATGGTGTACATGTATAAAGACATGGCAATGGTAGTGAACCTATATGGGCCCGCTAAGATGAGGTGGTGTTCTCATGGGAAGTATGGGGATGCAGAAATTACTCAAACATCAAAAAAGATCGACTCAAGAAGTTTGGCAAAAGGTACGCTGTTTCATTAACAATTATCTAAAACAGGGAGTACAACAGATATCAACGGACGTCTCAAGGCAAGTTCTCAACGATTCACATAAAAAACAGGATTTTACAGTAAAACTTTGTCAAACTTGACATCACACTACGTGGCAAACTGTAAAGCTTAAACTGGATTTTGGTAGGTCTATGTCAAACATCTACATATACTTTCTATGGGGTGTGAGGTAGTGATTGGGTCTCAATTGTCAGGTGGCCAACTAAGCCCTCCTCTAGTGCAAGTCGTTTTCATCATCATAACATGCACAGTGATTTATTGGTTCACAAACTGTAGGGTTCTTTGTGGCCCTCTATAATTGGTTGCCACTTGTGTCCCCTTCTGGAATATTCCACTTGCTAGCAGCACTCAAGCTGGTACCCTAGGTGTCAGTGGGTTGGGCTTGACCATGCCTCCCCATCCAATTAACCCAATATGTATCATCATTCTTTTTTTTTATAATACCTACTTCTCATCTCACCCCCCTCAAATCTATCTGCCATTCTGCTGTTCGTACCCTCTGTCACCTTACCTCCCGTGACTCCATCTCGTCTTCCCTCTCCTCCCTTGGCTGGCTTCCATTTCACTCTCAACTTTCTTTGACTTGTTTTCAAATCTCTCCATGATCTTGCTCCTCCTTACCTCTCCTCCCTCCTCTCTTTCTACACTCCTTCCCGCTCCATTCGTTCAGCTGACCACTTCCTTCTCACTGTTCCTCCGTCCCTTTGTGCCCTCTCCCGTTTCCGCTACTTCCAGCTCCTAGCTCCCCTGCACTGGAACTCCCTACCTCTCTCAATCCGTTCTATTCCTACCTTCTCCTCATTCCGCACCTCCCTTAAATCTCTCCTTCTCCACCCCTGCCTTAAAACCTCTGCCCCTTCTTACTCCCCCTCCTTCCTTTATCTCCTACCCTTGATCATCCCCCTCCACTCCCCTCCACTCCCTGCCCACTCCACTCTCATCCTTCCCTTTCTCTCTTTCTCCTCCCCACCACTCCCTCTCCTTCCCAATCCCACTGTGCTACTCTCCCTATTCCCTTCAGTTTAATTGCTCTTCTTACTGTTTTATTGACTGATTCATAACTGTGATTTGCTTCTACCGTTACATTGTTTTATGTTTTATGTATCAAGTTGTTCAATTGTACAGCGTTTTGGTGTAAAGCGCTATATAAACCAATAAATACAAATACAAATATATTTTTTATTGGTTTAAACAAAAAGCACAATAAATCAACAAACTCATGACAAATGTTTCACCAACCATATACACACGACTTGATCATGTTTCCAGTTACAAAGGTCATACATATAAGTATATACGTTCTTTACTTAGCTGCATCCCCTACCGGGGGTTAAGGGGTTCTCTCAGTCTTCCCATTTCCCCCACACCTTGGAGGCTTTCTTGGGGCAGCCTCTAGCATTGTAAATCCTATGTTCCAACATTGCACATGTGTCCATATCAGCAGCCCATTGGTCCAGTGTCGGGGGGTCTGGGGCACCCCATTTTTGTGCAATATTCCGCTTCATTAATCCCATCGCCCTAGATAAGAGCAACTTCTCCCATTTGTTGGTAACATTTTCATCAGGTTTCCCCAATAACAGTATTCTCGGATCTAGGTGTATATTGCGGGCAAGGATCCTGGTTAATTCAGTGCAGCACACTCACTCCAGAAACCCTGAACTCGGAGCACTCCCATAGGATGTGTATGAAAGTTCCCTCCTCCCCACCACATCTGAGGCAATTCGGGCTTGAAGCTCACTTCCATCCGTACAGTGTCGTTCTAGGATAATACATTTGGTGCAGGATTTTCAACTGTACTAGGCGGATTCTGGAAGAGATTGCAATCTCCCGGGGGTCCATTAAGATTTGAATCCAAACTTTGGGTTCTATAGTGCTCATATCTTTCTCCCATTTAGATTTAAGACGCGTACGTTCAGGGGTGGTAAAGGAGGACATGGCGTTATATATTACGGAAGTGCATTTAGAGGGAATATATGCCGCGAATATACTGCGCTCTATGGGCGAGCTCTCAGGCATGGTAGAGTCCGTTGGGATGTGTGTCTTCAAGGCATGGGTTAACTGTATGTAGTGGTATTGTTCGGTTGCTGGGATTTGGAATTTCTGCCATAGGGTCTCAAAGGAGGGCACTTTCCCATCCACCAGGATAGCCCCGATTTTAATGATCCCGGCCTCCTCCCATGTGGACCAGGGTCTAAGCTTCCGTATTTCTACCAGGTTGCCATTGTGCCATAGAGGTTGCACGGCAGTTATTTTATCCTTCCAACCTACAAAAGTATGTGCCTGCATCCAAACCATTGTAATATGCGCAGCAATTGTCTGTGGTGGGGATCTTGGAAGGGGGAGATAAAGCAGATGTAGTGGGTCTATGTCACGAATAGCAGCAAGTTTGGCCCTTATGTGCGGCAGTTCCCGATCCCCATGAAGCAGATCATTGACCACTGCCATTTGTGATGCCCAGTAGTATGTCTGAAGGCGGGGCACTCCTATACCTCCTTCCCAAATCGATCTCTGCAGGGTGGTTAATGCAATGGGGAGCTGTGCCGCTCCCCATATCAGCTCTCTAAGGAGGCCCTCTGATGGACAAATTCGGACTCTGGGATCACAAAAGGGGCCTTTTGGAGGACGTCTAGGAATCTGGACAAGGTCATCATCTTAAAAAGACGGCCCTGCCATAAGTGTCAAGGGGAGGAGTCTCCAGTGACGAATGTCGCTAGTGAATCAGTCTATAATGGGTTCGGGATTGTTGGTTGTGTAGCCTGTTAGTGTCTATAGATACACGAATCCCCAAGTACCGGAAGTCGTGTTCTTCTATTTTATATGGGCAGTGTTGGGGAACAGCCTGTGTTCCGCCTTTTATCGTAAATAGGTTAGATTGTCCCCAGTTGATTTTCAGCCCGCTAAACTCACCAAAGGGAATGAGAATCTGTGTCACCACAGGACAGGTTCGGGTTGGGTCTCCCAAATAGACTAATAAATCATCAGCGTACAGAGACGCTCTATCCTCATGTCCCTCCGGCCATCTAAATCCCATCCATTCCTTGCTCTGACGAAGGCACAAAGCGAGCACTTCAATCGCCAGGGCAAAGAGGAGGGTGGAGGGGGGACATCCCTGACATGTTCCTTTACCTAGGGGGAAAGGCTCAGAAGGCCACCAGTTCACCTTCACTTCTGCCTGTGGGTTTGTGTAAAGCAGTTGTATCCAACCCTGAAAAGTGTCCCTAAACCCCATTTGTCGCATGGTTTCCCAAAGGCTATCCCACCGGACCGAATCAAATGCCTTCTCAAAGTAGATCACTAACAGGGGCAAGCAGCGTATCTATGATGGGGATTCGCTCTAGCAGCAGATGGAGCTGCCTTTTGTTCATTCGTGTTGATTTATGCGGCATAAAGCCAAATTGGTCTGGGTGGACTAGAGAGGAAATGACCGATTGCAGCCGATTGGCTAAAAGTTTAGCAAAGATCTTGGGTGTGCTGTTAATCATTGTGATAGGCCTGTAAGGGGCACAGTGCTCAGGTTTGTCCGGTTTGGGAATAACAACTATTGTGGCCTTGCATAGGTCTGGTGGTAGGGTGCCTTGTTCTCGGTCCCGGATGAACATTTTATGGAGGGGGGATGCCATTTTTTCCCCACCCAGTTTCTTCCAAATTTCGATCGGGAATCCGTTGGGGCCTGGTGTCTTCCCAGATTGTAGTTGAGCTATGGCTTTGGTGATCTCTGATTCCGAAAGATCAGAATCCAGTTGTGTTTTTTGCTGTTCCGATAAGCACAGTAGTGTGATATCATCTAAGAATGAGGAATTCAGTGGGGTTGTCAGGGTGCTACACAGGGCAGCATAGAAGTTGGCAAAGGCCTCTGCTATTTCGCAATCTGTTTGGCACTTCTCGCTCTGTAGGGTAGTAATCTCCCTGACATGGTGCTGACCCTCGTTCCTTCACTCTAGCCAGGCCAGCATTTTACCCACATTGTCCCCATATTCATAGACCCTTGCCCTGGACTCCCAGTGGGCTTGTTTGGCGTTATCTAGCTCACTGTTCCGGAGCTGCTCTCTGGCACTCATAAGGGATCTAAGAATCTCCAGACAATGATCAAGAACATACCTAGTCTCCCACTCACCCATTTCTGCCTCAGCTTCTGAGATCTTCTGGACCCGCTCTTTCTTTTTGATCATCGTCCAGGAGATTATCTCTCCCATTAGCACCATTTTGTGGGCCTCCCACATCGTTACCGGACTATCGACTGTGTTATCATTTATTTCAAAATATTCGTTAGTTGTCTCAGTGAGGCAATCAGTAAGATCAGGAAAGCCAAGATAATAGCCATTTAACCTCCATGTTTTGGGGGGAGCTACACCCTGCATGCTCAGTACCAACAATAGCGGTGATTGGTCCGAGATACCTCGGGGGAGCAGCTCTGCAGTCTTTACACTGTGTACGTCGGTGGTCGAGAGGAAGAGATAGTCTAGTCTGGACAGGGAGCCATGGGCCCCCGAATGGAAAGAGTAACCTTTGGCTTCGCGGTGGAGATCTCACCACACATCTTGGAGACCCAGGGCTGACACAAACCTGGCTAATTTGGTAGGGGTGTTTGGGTTGCGGTATCTGATATGGGTGCGGTCCATAGTGTTGCACATGACATTAAAAATGACGGTAGTTAGTTCATCTAGTAGTTCCTCCCCCAGTCCCGGCGGTGAGTGCACCGAAGCAATTGCTATAGTTTCCCCCTAGATTGTACCAAGGGTCATCACATAGCGGCCCCTGTGGTCTTGTTCTACTGTCAATGGCACAAATGGAAATGCGTTTATGTATCAGGATCAGAGTCCCTCTGGACCCCATTGTGTATCCTGCATGCAGTGCAGATCTATAGTTGGTTCTATGAAAGAAAGTGCAATTGGTCCCTGCAAGGTGTGTTTCAGTTATCAGGGTGATATTAGGAGAGTGTCTATTCAGGAACTGCGTGACAAGATGCTGTTTGATCCCAGAGGGCATCCTGTCACGTTCAATGTCATTATCTTGAGGGATCTAAGGCGTTCAGCTGGCGGTGGTCGGGTTAGTGCAGATGCTATTCATAGTGTATTGTGCCGAGTTCATGGACCATGTGTGACCCAGGAGCAGTAATAGTGTGGAGATATTGGATATAGCGGGGATGTATTAGAACAGCACATGGCAAGTCGTGTGACCAGTTAGCTTTGTAGGTACTCAGCAACTGGAGAACAACATATAGACAATGAAAACAACAAAAAAGAAAACAATGTAAACATTGTAAGTCGTCCACCCCCCTCCTCATACTCCTCCTCAACATGAAGTATCTGTCGCCCGAACTTCACTAACGACCTAAAAGATTACATTGCCTGTGCAATTAACTAGTAAACTGTTTCTGTCCCCAGCCAAACCGACTATTAAAGGGTAAGTGAAGAGTTCAGTTGGGGGGGTCCATAGTAGCCGCCAATAGCGTATCTTCTTGGCGCAGATGGGGTGTGGTCACGGATTCCTCATCACGAGCTTGAGACCAGCGTTGCTCCACGACACCTTCCATAGTTTCATGGTGTCCCATAGTCATAGAGGCCCCCCTACAATGGACACTAGTCAGCACATGTTTGGCTATATGCACATTGGGTATCAGCTTTGATGTTTTAAGGGTCTGCGTCTTCGCAAGGGTTGTCCTGTGGCTCTGGTGTAGGTTGTCTAGCGGGTCTCGATTTGGTCGAGCATGTGGTCTTCTTCCGGGGACTGGGCCGTTCCTCGTCCAATCTCCTTCGATATGGTTTTCGGCCCACTTCCAGGCTTCCTGCGGATCAGTGAAACGTACTGTGGTGCCATGGTGCTGAATCCTCAACTGGCCGTAAAGAGTAGTCCATACTTTACGCTCTTGGAGTGGAGCTTTTTCTTCAGGTGTTCAAAAAACTGTCTGGCCTTTTGAACTTTGTGGGTGTAGTCCGGAAAAAGGCAATTTGTGCGCCATTGTAAGTAACAGTTCCTTTTGTTCGGCCATTTGCAAAATTGCATCCCTGTCGCGATAGTGAAGGAGCTTAGCAATTATTGTACTTGGGGCCGCTCCCGATCACTTTCCCTGCCAGTATCTGGTGTGCGCGTTCTATTGAGAAGAAATTTGAAAAGGTTTTGGGTGCAAAAAGATCTGCCAGCCATTGTTCCAAGAAGAGTTCTGTACTAGATTCTTCAGTTTGTTCCGGTAACCCAAGGATGCGGATATTGTTGCGACGCGATCCACCCTCACCTTCCTCGACTCGTGCTTCCAATGTTTTAAGTCGGGTCATTGCTTGTGCATCTATCATCACTCTTACACTCTGTCATCCAATTATCCATTGAACATGGCCTTTCAAGCCTCACAACTCCTGGGAATAAAAGGGAGTGTGAGCATGCTCTCGTATTCTCGTCTCAGTGTCGTCTGTCCAAGTCTATTTTCACCTAGGTCATGTGACTGAAGACCACATTTCCAAGCTTCTTCTCTGTATTTAATGGTTTTAAAACAATTAAAACTTGGCACTCATTGGGCCTCATTACGAGGTAGGAGGTAGCCATGGTGCTAGTAGCACCATGGCTACCCCCTTACCGCACACCAGGTCTGGGTTCTCGGAATGGGTACTTACCAGGTCATTCCAACCTTGGAGGACCCAGTAAGTCCCCATTCTGAGAACCATTCCCCATTCCCTTGTGAGCCCCCATAGGGCTCAATGGGAATGGGGAAGGAGGCGCATTATTAGCTCTCTGGTCCCTTAGCGGCTCCCGCTAAGGTCGCCTGGTAAAACCAGGCGTCCTTAGCAGGACCCGCTAAGGGACCTCGTAATGCGGTGGTAAGGGGTTAACGGCAACGGCACCCTTACCATTGCCGTTAACCCCTTACCGCCAACCTCGTAATGAGGCCCATTGTCCTTTTGCTGTACCTTGGTTGGGGCTTGGAACGTCACTTGCATTCATTGTTTCTTTTGAAGCTAGAAAACCAGTTCTCAGCTGCACTGGCCTTTTGACACTGGGCCAGAGAAGCCTTCTTGGATTCTTTCTCGCTTGTCAGCTACTTTTGTTAAATGCTCCATACTTTCAGTGTTCATGGGGTCCCAGTTTGCTAAAACACGACGTAGAACATGCAGACTTCTTATGCGTATAGATATACCTTGGCGGTACCGCCTGCAATCTATTCACTACTTATAGCCAGCCTTTATGAATACTCAATCTACTTGCTTTGCTGCATCTGTGCAATTATAAAATGGTTTGCATTTTCTTCTGTGCTCTTCAAAAGTGTAATCTTCATCTTGCATGTAAAAGGTCACCCACTTCTTTACTTTGTCACCGGATTCTATGTTCTCTTTACTTTCTCTTATGTTACTTTTACTCGGTGTGTCACCTTACGTCATGTGACGTCACCAGTCTGCTCTTTCGTCCATCTTCTTCTGCTCTTCAGGAATCTTTCCCAAGAGGATGTCAGTTCTTCTTAGATACATGAAGAAAGGTTTTCTCAATGGGTACCTTGCTTGAAAGGCTGCTCGTTTTATTGGCATCATCACAGGTGTGTTCCTTGTCACAATAGTATGGTGTAAGAAAAAGAGAAGAGAGAGGAAACGGGATCTGCTCCATTATGGGGGAAAGGCAGCACTGCAAGTAGAGTAGAGGTCCAGTATATGAAAGACCTGGGATCCACATTTCAGCAATAGGGAATGTGGGTAGGGGAAAATCTCTCGTCCCTATCAAGGGGACCTAGGAAGGGTCTGAACCGAGGGGCAGAGGTTCAGAAGGCCAGCCTAGTTTCTTGGAACAAGGTAACCTCTGGACAAGCCAGACCAATCAGGGTAGCGATCGCAGCGGTCAAGACTAAGTCTCAAGAGGGGTGAGGGTGATGGAAAGACCTCAATAAGCACACAAAGCAAGGACACTTACAAATTACTCCAGACAGGTGTTATATTAAAAATATAAACACATTTATTACAAGGCCATTGTAACATCGACCATAGCAAAGAATCACAATAATACTAAAGTAAACCAACACATCACAATCAATACAATATATATACAAGACCGAGGGGTCTAAGGAGTTAAGAGCACGCAATATGTAGACCACTTAGATGGGGAGGAAAACAGGCAGTGCAAGTAATCATTAGACCCAGTTCGACATCTGAAATACACCTAACTAGGAGGAAGTCCGAGCCCTACGAAGAGAGGAGCCTTATACTCAAAAGTACCTGCACGCGCTGGTGCCAATGGACACAAGAGGGCCTCTTCGAGGATATCAGGCAGTTCAGGAAGGTGAATGAAGTGATGCAGAACAAGTCCCCACTACTCAAGCAAGGCCTCCACTTGTGGGCAGAGGCAGGGTGAGAGTGCAGGATAAAGTCGCTATTTCATAACAGCTGTAGAAAAGAAAGGGCAACTGCGCGAGGGGCCACCGGTTGGGGTATGGACTACTCACCGGTCCCCGACGCAGGCAGACCCAGACTTCTCCAGTTCAGTTCACGTTGCTGGCAGGTTCAGCTGCGATGATCAGGACGTCTTGACACTGTGTAGATTCTGCATAGCAGGATGCAGGGTAGAGGGTGTCCCAAATGCAGCGGACGTGCACAGGTGGTTAACACAGCAACCGCGTTTACTCTGATCCGGGCGCACTCGTCTCACTTCAGACCTGGGAATGTCAAGTGTACTAAATTGGTGTGAGGGTGCCGTGGACGAAGAGCAAGCAGTAAACCAAGTTTCGAGGGCTTCCCCGAAATGGCGGCGGTGACAGAGCAAAGCGTCCTGCGTAAGCTGGTCAGCCCACTGGTTGGCCCAGGGGCACTTCCGAAGAGGCTTACTTGCAGGGTTTGATGAAGGTGCCGGGAATAGTTGATCCCACTATTCCAATGGGTCAAAGCGCCTTTGCAGACCTTCTAGGACAATCAGATGCAGAGGGGTCTTGCAGGATGACAGCGGCTCAGGGTGCCAAACCTTCAGCGGGTCACCAGCAATTCCTCGACTCAGCTTCTTGTTGCAGGATACTTGGCTCCTTATCCCTTGTTCGGTGTGAACTCAGGAGATCGACATTGTAGTGGTGTTTTCAGCATCCTCTTATCCAAAGTTCCCTTCGCGCCAAAACGGAGGGGGCCCAATGGGAGATCTGCTCACAAACACTCACACCATACATGGACCTATCACGGACCACGGTGGTCCCAGGCATTCAGGACACTCTAGTCTCTCTGGCACCAAGGATGTGTATTGGGAACAGACATCGCAGCCCACATCCTGGAGGCACACACAAAGCATGTAGAAGTCCGCAAAAGCGATGTGTTTCGCGAGAAAGTGCATGACCAAATAAGGACTGCCTCGGTCGGCTCGACCTGGGGGAAGGTGAAGGGGCAAGACGGTCAGCGGACATGACAAAGAACCTCGTGGCATGGCCATTTTGGGAGCCAGGCCACCTATTCGTGCGGGAAGCATGGATACATGGCAAAAAAGGGTTAAAAACACAAGAGAAACTATAGCTGCCACCAGTCCCATCCGTGACACACTTGCACAGTTCATGATGAGTCCAGCAAGAGTTTTTAGGGCCTTTGGAATGACTAGAGACCCAAGAGCGCAGTAAAGTAAGTTACGGTGCACTCTTGTTTCATGTTGCACAAAAGCTGCAACATGTGGAAAGGACTAAGGGAAACGAAGTCTCCCAGTACTGACTGTCTTAAGGGCATGTCAGTTTCCCCATAAGAATTGAGCGAAAGCCCAGAGGAGTGCAGCGGAAGGCTGCGCTTCTCTGGCAAAGTCTTGATCAGGGTGTAAAACAACAGCAAAAAGTTTGGGGGTTGCCACATGGAGGGAAAATTACATACAATTATGAAATCTTTCGTAACAGTTTTGTTGTGTAGGTCCATGATATGGTGGGCATCCCTTCACCCAGCATAAGGGGGCATAAGGAGGTAAAATCCCTCATCTCAAAGAGGTGACTGAGGAAGGGTCTATACATAATTGTGTTTTATTGAATTGTGTTTAAGGTGTTTGTGGAATTGTAGTATGGAGGGGTGTCTTTTAAGTTGTATGAAGAGAGGTGTCGTGTAACATAAGTGGGAATTGTGGGTAGTGTTGAGAGGGTGTGGTAGAATGGCTCCGGTGGACCAGGGTTTAGGGGAGCGAAATGTGTAACAAGTGGACAACATGAGGGAACTACGAATTCCCTCTTGAATATATGTGTACAGGTCTAATTCGTTACTGGGAAAAGATAGTTAAGTGTCATCATGAGTGGGTCGCTGATATGAAAGGAGGAATGTATAAACCTTGGCCCAAAGAAGGAATGATTATCAAGGACGTTTTGGGCAATATGTACACATATTTAGCAGCAAAGTATAAAGGCAGAAAGCTGTGGGGTGTATTGACCCACTTGAGCTCTGCTATACTGCATCACTCTGTTATGGTGGTGCCAGAAACAGCAAAATGGCCGCAAAACCCTTGTGCGTGCCAAAACCCCTGAAAATTGCGCATTTCATTGCACAAAAACATGGCTGCCCAATCTGCCACGCACGTTGTCAGTGGTGGAACAGAGCTCTCACTACTGAAATGTGTCACTGGGCTCCACAACAATTGAAAGTGGAGTGCAGAAGGAAAACGCAGTGCTTTGCTAAATGAACTCCAATATTGCTTTAAATCACCTTTTCTTTGCTGCTGAAACTTCAGAATGCCGGTACAGAACACCTTCCAAATATTCAAAATTCTCGCTGGGTGTTACAATTCACTTAGTTAAAGGAATCACTGTGAACTTACAAGGTCCTGAAAGACTAAGAGCATAAAGAGATCTTCACAGCAAAAATGGCCTGCCTGTGGATCTGTAAAAAAAAATCTCTGCGCAGCAGAGGGCTACCTGTGCTGACAGCTGTTAGGGGCCTTCCTGATTAAACTTTAACATGTTATAAACTAAAAGTCAAATGTTTGCAATATAAGAGGCCTGTTACTGATAGTAACCCATATTGTAGTTAAATTTTTGATCCCATAGTTTAAAATGTTGAATGAGAATTCTATCTGTTATTTGATACAAGTTTTTTTGTGCTAAGGAAAAGCCAAAGGAATTTAACAATTATTTTAAACCTGGCTGAGCTGCAAGAACTGGAAAGGCAGGGTTTTTTCCCCAGAGGGAGGGCCTTCCTCTCAGCTGAAACTCACGGGGAGGTGCAAATTGCTAGTTAGCACAGGAATAAACAATGGACATCCTCCAGCCCAGGAAATTGGCAGTGTGAAAAGGGGTCATAAATAGCCTCTGGAAGGAGCAAGCAACGAAGGGGATGCCTTGGGCTCCCAGGAGAGACAAAGGGGTGGAGCCAAGCGACCATCTGTTGCTGAACCTGAACAAAGAACACATTTTAAAAGACTTATAACTTGCTATCCAAAATGGTGAAAAATATAAAGAATTACAGAGCTGTTAATTTAATTTCTGGCTGCACGTGTGAAGAGGCGGCAGAACTTTGTGACATGTTAGAATTGTGAAAATTTGCACGCATGTTGCCATGTTAAACATGCATATTTGTGGAAATCTGTAGAGAAATTGGAAAGTGTGTTCATAGAGAGAAAGGGCAAACATATGTAGAAAGGAGAGACAAGATCCCACCCCTGAGGGGTTTTGAGTAATAGCTGCTATGTAAAATATGGCACCTTTATGTGTGATTTGTATAAAGTTGACCAATGTACAAATGTACATTTAATATAAAATCAGACTTGGAGACCAATGGCTAAAGGGAGGTCTCTGAGGATTGGAAAGCAAATCATAAAACCTGACATCACCCAGCCTTGAGCCAATCACTCAAATTGCAAGGCGGAGATGAAGTATTGACCCTATCCCAGCTCAAAGGAGCAAGCTTAGCTAAGCCGGCACACACACACCCTTTATGATGTCATTTTATAGCATAAATAGAGACAGCTGACCAGACATAGGGACAGACAGATTCACTCACTCTCCTGATTCTGGTGGAGCGCCCTGCTGCTGAAATCCTTGTTCCAGACTCCAGAAACTTTGTCTATTGCATACCTGAACCATCCTCAGCTAGGCCTCAAATTCTAGAGGAGAAACCCAAAAGCCAAGGGGAGGCACCATAATACAGCCGGGCTGTGCTGTAAATGCTTGCCTGCTGAATTGCAAGATCCTCAGAACCAAGAAAGGCAGTTCCCATCCAGTCCTGTGACATGCTGTGACCAAAGCGCCTTGCTGACCCTGTCCAGTCCTGTGCCATGCTGTAACCAAAGTGCCTTGCTGACCCTGTCCAGTCCGATGTGCCCAGCTGTCAGTCCCTGATAGGTCCAGAATCCTGACGGTCCAGAATCCTAGCAGTCCAAAATCTTAAATCCATTTTGTTTTGTGAGTATTAACAGAAAGCTAGAAATTGTTGATTCCTGCGCATTATCTTGTCCCCTCCTAATCTCTGAACTATCCTTACTTCCATAATCAGAAATATTGTAAAAATCTGAAGTGAAATCGTATTCTATCTATCTGTAAAAGTATCTTTTTTCCTAGTCATTTGTCAACTTGATCCATTCATTTCATTCAAGTGACCAGCCTAGCACACCAAGGTGGACAGCGAGGAACCAGGTGTCACGGCTATTCGTTTTGCCCACAGTGCGATTTCTGACTTCAACATGGCGGTTTGCGCTGACATGCCTGACTCTAACATGGCGGGCCCCGCGGTCCGCTACAGTGTGTGTAGCGGTCTAGTCGTTGCGCCCCATCATGCTTTGCGATGTTTCCGGGATGGAACGCCGACGGCTTATCAACCTGCACATCCCGGACAAGGACGCGTTGCTACTCTCCAAGGAGCTGGCGAACGCTACGTGAGTTCGTGTTAGGGAATCTCTTACTTCCTCTCTTCAGACTTGCCTTAGTTCTTATCTAACAATTGTGACTTTGCTCCTTTTGATCCTTACAGAACTTTGTTGTTGAATTGTGTTTGTTGTTTTAGGACGTCTCGGTGCTTTTCCGTCCCGTGGGTTCTCTGAGCCTTTCCTGCAACCGTCTCCGACCGGTTTGGTTCCCTATTGGTAGGCATTTGCTTAGTTTGGAGCTCTGAGTGGGGTTTTGGTTTTGTTACCTGTGGAATCTTAGTTTAGTGTTTATTCATACACAGATCCATCACCCTTTGCCTTCTATCCTTCTGGACATCCGTTATCTCGACGTATGGAGAGGGCTTCTGGTCATTCTCGGTAAGATAGCCTTCAGTTCCTCTCCTTGATTATATGTCGTTCCTAGTTTCCACTTCATTAGATTGTTTACCATTATTGTGCCTTGTTCCTCTTTGTCTAGTATGCCCAGTCCCTTAGTTCTTCCCTGGTCTTCTACTACTTTCATCTCAAGACCGTTTTACCAACTGATCCTTTGGTAAGATTCTTGCTTCAAGGGTTGCTCATCTTATTTCCAGGCAACTTCAAGACTAATCACTCTGTCTCTCTATCTTTCATCAGCCGGCCGGGCATTACTGCTGTGGCCCCGTTCATCTAAAGACACAACCAGTCATCTCCAAAACTCCCGGGATAGCGTAATCTACATCCACGGGACTTCTCAAGGAGTCTACGTTCCCTAGCAGCTCAACAGGGTTTTATTCCCCAAGAGGGTTTCCCTGGGAACCTTCCTCTGCCCTGGCCTTTGTGCCGGTTCACTGGGAGTTTCTCGGGGGGAATTCTAATTGTCATCTGAATATCGAAGGAGACATCCATCTCCACCTGGATATTCGTTGTCTTCTAATCCTCATCAATCCTTGCTCCATTCCCCAGGTGAGACTTTTTTGTTTCTATGTGATCCTCACACGGGGTCGCTCTGATTGTGATACAGTGAAGTTTTGTTTAAAGTCATAACTGTAACAGTTAGCAACGCCCAAAAGAAGAAGATTCTCTGTTTCACTTTCAGTTGCCCCTGGTGGGGAGTACATTTTGACTATAAGGCAGGATGGATCCACAGCAGCAACAGATTCAACAATTGATTGCTGCAGTGCAATCCCTAACTAATGAGGTTCAGCACTTGAAACAAGATAACACCTCCTTGAGATAGCAGCAGCAACAAGCGAATATATCTCGTATTCCCCATTGTTCCGAGGTCCCTCCCGGTCCTCTTCCGGGTGGGCAATTTGATGGGAACCCACATAGGGTGAAGGAGTTTCTTGAGGCATGTGCTGTGCTATTCGCATTTAAAGCACATTTTTTTTATACGGACCGGGATCGGGTGGGCTACATGGTATCTCAGATGGTAGGACCCGCATTAGCTTGGGTTACTCCTTTAGTTACCAATAACAACCCATTATTGGACTCCTACACTGCCTTCTGCAATAGCATTCGTACTATGTTTGGGCGACAGGAGATTAAGGTTGCTTCACAAGAACATCTCCTGGATCTCAAGCAGGGCAATCTAGACATACTGGCATACATCACAAAATTTAAACAAATGGCCAGTGAGACCACATGGTCGGATGATGCGCAGGTCACAATATTTAGGAGGGGTTTATCAGAAGAGCTCAAGGATGAGGTCTCCAGAGTTCCACGTCCCACCACTCTCACAGAGTTCATCGCCTTAGTGATGCAGATCGACTATCGTATGAAGGAGAGGATGGCTGAAAGGAGGAAGGGTAGGATCACAAGAACATCCTTTGGCCCTTCAACCTCTAAACCCCCGCCAATGGATGAACCTATGCAACTGGGATCTGCATCTCGAGGACCTTTGAGTCCCGAGGAGAGAAATCGTAGACGAAGCCTGGGACTGTGTATGTACTGTGGCGCCAACTCCCACTCTGTCCAAGAATGTCCTATTGCTCCAGTTCGGCGATCGGGAAACGCCAATGCCCGGTCGTAAGAGGAACCACGATCCGGGAACCAAAGTCTGATCAAGGTTCCTCACATACTTCACATTCTTTCTATTGCACCAACCTTTTAACCACCAATATGTTGGTATTAAAAGTATCCTTCACCATAGGAAGTCTCATCTTACAAGATGTTCCGGCCCTAATTGATAGTGGGGCTGCGGGTAATTTCGTGGACGACCACTGGGCTGCTTCTTTAACGATTCCACGTTCCTCTAAGGGGGAACCGATTCCTGTCGAAAGTGTGGATGGAAGTCCTCTGATCTCAGGTCCCATCAAAGATCAGACCGCAGAAATCCGGATGTCCATTTCTACCCATCAGGAGATTCTGACTCTGGATATAATACGAGCAGCTCACCATCCGGTAATCTTAGGGATACCTTGGCTCAGGAAACATAATCTGTTTATCAACTGGACCGCTGGGTCCTTCTTTCTTGGTTCGGAGTTTTGTTTAACACACTGCCTAGGAAGTCACCAAAGGGTCGCCATAGAATCGTCTCCTTCCTCAAATAATACTAAAGGGGTACATTCTCTCAATCAGATCGCGGGCCTCCCTGAAGTTTACGAGAGGTTTCAGGACGTATTTTCATCCTCTGAGTTTAACCAGTTGCCTCCTCACAGGAGAGACGACTGTGCTATCGATTTGATACCTGATCAACCGCTTCCCTTTGGACGTATGTATATTCTGTCCAACATAGAAAAAGAGGTGCTGCGTGAATATCTTCGCTCCAATTTGATGAACGGGCTGATAACTGAATCTACATCCCCAGCTGCCGCTTCTTTGTTCTTTGTAGCCAAGAAGAATTCTAAGGAATTACTTCCCTGTATAGACTTCCGCGGGTTGAACAAGATCACTGTGCCCGACAAATACCCCATGCCACTTATCCCTGACATTCTTGAAGCAGTAAAAGGAGCTACTATATATACTAAGCTGGACTTAAAAGGAGCATACCACCTGATACGGATAAAGTCCGGAGACGAATGGAAGACGGCTTTTAGAACGCCGTTTGGGCATTATCAGTACAGGGTCATGCCATTTGGGCTATCTAACGCCCCTGCTATATTCCAACGCTTTATGGGCCATCCTTTTTCTGACCTTCTCTTACACAGTATGGTGTTGTACTTAGATGACATTTTGATTTTTTCCTCCTCCATACAAGATCACATATCACATGTTCAAGAGGTGCTTCGACGTCTACAACAAAATCATTTGTTCTGCAACCCCGAGAAGTGTACATTTCATCAATCCAAAGTTACTTACTTGGGTTACATTTTATCCGCCAAGGGGATAGCAATGGACCCAGAGAAGGTCTCGGCTGTACGAGACTGGCCTACACCCACCTCTGTGAAAGAAATTCAACGCTTTATAGGATTCGCGAATTTCTATCGGAGATTCATACCTGAGTTCTCAAAACTTACTCAGCCACTTACCAATCTTCTTAAGAAAGGAGTCATGTTTGTCTGGTCAGCAGCTACTGATCAAGCCTTTGACAGACTTAAGAAGTTATTTACATCTGCACCGATTCTTCTAATGCCAAATCAGAACCGAAGATTCATCGTAGAGACTGATGCTTCCCAAAATGCTTTAGGCGCCGTCCTACTTCAACTTGACGACCTTGATCAGGAAAGGCCTGTTGCATTTCTTTCCAAGACTCTTCTGCCCTCTGAGATCAACTACACAGTCCTGGAGAAGGAACTTCTCGCCATCAATCGTGCCTTTGAGGAATGGCGGCATTTACTTTTAGGAGCCAAGTTCCCGGTCGAAGTAAGGACAGACCATCATAATCTTCGAATTCTTCAATATGCTCAAACTTGTAACAGCCGTCAAGCGAGATGGGCCCATTTTTTCTCTCCCTTCAAGATTACGTTTTCATTTATTCCTGGAAGGGAAAATCTAAGAGCAGATGCCCTGTCTCGCAAAGATCATCCTATTGACAATCCTTTCAGATCAGAACCTATATTTCCACCACTAACCATGGGATTGGTGTCAGCTTCAGATTTTCTGTCTCGCCTTAGAGCTCAATCTGATTCCATCGCAAAGAAGTCACTTTCATTATCTAATCGATCAATTCTGGTAGAGGAGGATGGTTGTTATTTCATGGGACAAAGAGCATACATTCCGACTCGTCCTCTTCAGAAGGAGGTTTTGGATATGTGCCATGAATCCAAGGTAGCAGGACATCGAGGGTTCACCTCCACGTTGGATCTTGTTTCACGTTTCTTTTGGTGGCCTGCTGTTCGAAGAGACACCAAGGAATATGTGAGTTCATGTCCCACGTGTTTACAAAATAAAATACCTAGACAAGCACCATTGGGAGAACTGGTCAGAATGCCCTTGCCTTCCCGTCCATGGCAAATAATATCCACGGACTTCATTGTAGATCTGCCCCAATCTCAGGGCTATTCTACTATTATGGTCACAATTGACACCTTGACAAAACTGGCACATTTTGTCCCTTTGGTTGGGATACCCTCTGCATTTCAAATGGCACGTATTTTCATCAAACATATTTTTACCCTTCATGGCTTACCTGAAACAATCATTTCAGACAGAGGTCCACAGTACACGTCCCAATATTGGAAACTAGTTTGTCGATTTCTGGGAGTATCCAGGGCTCTTAGTTCTGGCTACCATCCCCAATCTAATGGTCAAACAGAAAGGCTAAATCAAACACTAGAAGGATACCTCAGAAGTTACATCTCGGCGGCTCAGGATGATTGGAAGGACCTCCTACCCCTAGCTGAGTTTGCGTATAATAACTCTTATCATTCAGCCATTCATACATCTCCTTTTCAGTGCACTTTTGGGTTTAGTCCAACTTCTTTTTCCACTATGAAGAGGTCTGACACTAAATTCCCAGACCTAAATAAACTGACGGAACAAATCCGTCAAGGACACCGCTCCGCGGTTATCGCTCAACGACATTCCCAGGACAGGAGAAAACACTTTGCTGATCGTCATCGTACACCAGCACCTGTCATCAAACCCGGAGATTGGGTATGGCTTTCTTCAAGGTTTCTACCTAGACATCTTGTTCCGTCTAAACTCTCTCCTCGATATTTTGGTCCCTTCCGGGTAATTGCCGCCATAGGATCCGCGGCTTTCAAACTCAGTTTACCTAATTCCTGGTCGAGAATACACCCAGTTTTTCATGTGTCTCAATTGAAGCCCGATAATCGCAGTACATTCCATCCCACGGTTACAGACTGTCCAGCGCCCATAATTTCCGATTCAGGGCCAGAATTTGAAGTCAAAGAAATTTGCGACTCCCGATATCACCGGGGTCGTCTTCAGTACTTAATTGATTGGAAGGGGTACACTCCCGCTGACCGTACCTGGGAACCAGTGTCTGCCATCCACGCTCCTCGGCTGATTAAAAGATTTCATACTAGACATCCAGGCAAGCCAGGAGGTGCCAACCCTAAGGGGGGGCATACTGTCACGGCTATTCGTTTTGCCCACAGTGCGATGTCTGACTTCAACATGGCGGTTTGCGCTGACATGCCTGACCCTAACATGGCGGGCACCGCGGTCCGCTACAGTGTGTGTAGCGGTCTAGTCGTTGCGCCCCATCATGCTTTGCGATGTTTCCGGGATGGAACGCCGACGGCTTATCAACCTGCACATCCCGGACAAGGACGCGTTGCTACTCTCCAAGGAGCTGGCGAACGCTACGTGAGTTCGTGTTAGGGAATCTCTTACTTCCTCTCTTCAGACTTGCCTTAGTTCTTATCTAACAATTTTGACTTTGCTCCTTTTGATCCTTACAGAACTTTGTTGTTGAATTGTGTTTGTTGTTTTAGGACGTCTCGGTGCTTTTCCATCCCGTGGGTTCCCTGAGCCTTTCCTGCAACCGTCTCCGACCGGTTTGGTTCCCTATTGGTAGGCATTTGCTTAGTTTGGAGCTCTGAGTGGGGTTTTGGTTTTGTTACCTGTGGAATCTTAGTTTAGTGTTTATTCATACACAGATCCATCACCCTTTGCCTTCTATCCTTCTGGACATCCGTTATCTCGACGTATGGAGAGGGCTTCTGGTCATTCTCGGTAAGATAGCCTTCAGTTCCTCTCCTTGATTATATGTCGTTCCTAGTTTCCACTTCATTAGATTGTTTACCATTATTGTGCCTTGTTCCTCTTTGTCTAGTATGCCCAGTCCCTTAGTTCTTCCCTGGTCTTCTACTACTCTCATCTCAAGACCGTTTTACCAACTGATCCTTTGGTAAGATTCTTGCTTCAGGGGTTGCTCATCTTATTTCTAGGCAACTTCAAGACTAATCACTCTGTCTCTCTATCTTTCATCAGCCGGCCGGGCATTACTGCTGTGGCCCCGTTCCTCTAAAGACACAACCAGTCATCTCCAAAACACCCGGGATAGCGTAATCTACATCCACGGGACTTCTCAAGGAGTCTACGTTCCCTAGCAGCTCAACAGGGTTTTATTCCCCAAGAGGGTTTCCCTGGGAACCTTCCTCTGCCCTGGCCTTTGTGCCGGTTCACTGGGAGTTTCTCGGGGGGAATTCTAATTGTCATCTGAATATCGAAGGAGACATCCATCTCCACCTGGATATTCATTGTCTTCTAATCCTCATCAATCCTTGCTCCATTCCCCAGGTGAGACCTTTTTGTTTCTATGTGATCCTCACACGGGGTCTCTCTGATTGTGATACAGTGAAGTTTTGTTTAAAGTCATAACTGTAACACCAGGACTGAGTCGCGAATCACTCCTGACTCTTACCTGTGCCGTCCTGGTGGTTTAGCTTGGATGCTCTAGTCCATAGCCAATATTTTCTGATTTTAAAAACTAAAGTCTCTTTCCATTCTTGTGCCTATCTCGCAAAAACATCCTTTACTAAAATCGCTACAACTCCCTCAGTTTTGGTGATAGAAACGAAATTTCAACCCCTACAAAACAGTGCGGTTCTCCCGTTATCCAGAATATCACGCATTGAAAAATGTGCCGGAAAATTTCATTTTGAGAAATTTGTACACTTGTATAATAGATTTAAACTGCTTCCGACTTGGATTTTAAGATTGCAAATGTTTTCTGCTGACTAAATCATTGCTTATGTTTGTGTGCAACTGTTCAAAGCGGCTCCCATAGGAATTCACAATAATTTAAGCATTTTTCCATACATTTAGAGTTCTTGCTCAGCCACTTTATAAGTCAATCTGACAGCTGAAAAGCCCACTTTTTCTCTTTCTGTGTAAGGGGGAGGGGGAAGGGAGAAGTGAAACACTGTTTGACCTGTACTATTCCTGAATACCTGATCTCTCCTTCCATCTCTTTGCATTGCCTATTGAGGGGTTGAGATGTGTTGCAGGGGGAATTTCTAACCATTGTGCTATCTGATCTGAAACCAACACAAAAGTATTCTTTTCTGTGCTGCAATTGTTTGCTCATAACTTAGTCCCAGTGTATTAAAGACATAATTCTGTGTTCTGTCACCCCATTGGTGATTGTTGTTTTCCTATTAATATATATGCATTGTGTTTTTGATCTTAACTAAGTAAATAAATAATACCTTTTACAAACCAGCCTGATTTCTGGTCCAGCGTGTCCCGGGGTATTATTCAATAAGGGGTGTGATACGAGTGGTACATCTTTCAAATAATTGAATCTATATCTTAAATACGTTTTTCCATTGCGCTGTACACTAGGCCGGAAGCAGAGTGTATCACCTGATTGAAATCTTCAACAAATCTGGGGGCTCGAGTCAGGGGTTTGATTGATTTCCACCTGTGACAGTCTAACACAGCAGTCTAAACTACAGAATAATAATACTTTTTGTGGTGTGAGTACTGTGCTACACTGTATAAGCGCCCCTAAAATAAATACTCTAGAAATCAGGCCTGTTTGAAAAAGTAAATTTACCCTGAAATAAGCCAGAAGAAAATTAATATTTCCGGAATGGCGACCATCAGTGGAAATCAATATTGCAAGGGAACACCTACTGCACAAATTGTTTGTCTGGGGTGAATGAGTAGAGCAGGATGAGAAAGTCTGGCTACAGGAAATCAAACAACAAGTCACTGCCACAGACTTAGATACATGGCAGGACCAGGGTCCATTACTTCAGACACTTAGTGAACTATATATGGCCCCAAAAGTAAAAGAAGAGAAATGTAAAATTGACAAAATAACAGCTTACCTGTACCTCCACATGGGAGTAATAAAGTAAAAATATGCCGAAAGCCTAGATTTGGCAAAGAGGCAAGTACAATCCCTAGAGAAACCCCAAACTGGACTCTGCAGAGCAAAGGTTACAAAAGAGCCAAGACTCAGAGAGAGAAACCAGACAGTACCTGGCAAAAGTAAAGGAAAATCTGGATCTCCTGCAGCAAGTGAAGGCAGAGCAAGATACCAAATTACTGACACTGCAAAAAGAATGACAAGAAAGGTTGGATTCTCTACAAGAGAGCCAACAAAAGCTGGAGCAGCAATAAATTAGAACAGAGCCTGCACAGGGCAGATAATTGCCCTAGAAAGTCAGATTGATGAACTAAAGGAGGAAAATAATAAATTAATAGTGAAGAATCTCCACACTCAAACAGATTTTGATGAGGAGCGCCAGAAATTATATGCCATTAGAAAACAAAGGGACGACCTGGCTGAGCAGAAGGGAACTCTATTTCAAGAGAGGGACACCTTAGGCCAGGAAGTGAGCCAGTTAAAAACGAGGTTAGAAGAAAGAAAGTTGTCCCTCCAGGAGCTTAGTGGAATCAAAATGGATTATGAAAAGCTGTTAGAGCACACCAGGCGGGTGGACGAGCCTCTGGCAAAGAATAATCAAACCAGTAAGGACCAAACTCAGGAGGTGAGTCTCCTGCAGCAAAAATCGGCCCAATATTCCCAATGCAGGCAGTAAGCACAGAGAGACCATGAGGCTCTCTGTGAAAAGAATGACAGGCTCCAAAGACAGATAGCCATGCAGGAACAACTCATAGAGACCAGTAAGGCCTTAATAGAGGAACAAAAGGGTCAGATTCTGGCACGTCATCAGGGAGTTTGGGCTGAACGAGATGAGGTAAGATGGGATAGAGAAACCCCTGAGCATAACCTCAGGAACCCTGGCATCAGGGACTGTAATCACTTCAATTCCATGGACTCTGCCACCCCCATGTCCACTGGCTCATATGAACCAAGGGCCACAGGGATGGTGGACTTCAACACAATGGGAAATATGGGGCTAATAGATCAGCTCCTGCCAGAAATGGATGGGTGGGCATCTATGTACAGGTTCCCAAGTGCTAGGGCCATCGTCTTTGATCAGGGAGACTCCAGTGAGGGGAGAATCAGAGAACTGGATCCTCAGAAATATCACCTACCTAGAGATCAGTCAGTGAAATTTGGTGGGGAATTCCATGAAAATAGGCCCACTAAGAGCATACTAAAAACCTCTTCCCAGGGGGGGGTACTCAGCCAATCCTGGGAGCAAGGGAGAGTCAGAAGACTCTTCTGAGCACCACAGGTCTCAAGAGACTAGGCCGCCACATTCTGCCAGCCATTCCCAGGCTCTCAGAATCAGGGAGAGCCTAGAAGATCAGACAGCCACCTCTGCTAGCAGTGCCTCTGAGTCAGAGGATGAGTGGACCAGGGTGACCAGAACTAAAAAGGCCAGCAAAGTTAAGAGAGCTTTACTCAAAGACCCCCTGAAGCAAATAAAAGCTATTAGGAGCGTCATCACACCCTACCACAAAAATGCCAAAGATTCAGTTTGGGAGCACCTTGAATTGTTTGAGAAAATGATGGAGACTTTCCACCTGAAGGACAGCCAAAGCTGTATTCAGTATGTAAAGTGGACATTTTCTCCTGAGTACTCCAGCTTCTTTGCGGGGCTGGAGGATCAGAACCATTCAAGATGGTCCACATATAGGGCAGCCATCCTGAAGCATTTTTCTATTCATAGAAACCCTCAAGAGGCCCGCAAGGCAGCCTACAACCTGCAATGTGGGAAAGACCAGGCCCCACAAGAATTTGTCCAAGAACTTAAACATGCCTTTTTGCAGACCACCAGGAGGGTGCGCACTGACAGTAGGGAATTTGATAATACCTTCTTTCATGTCCTCCCTAAATACATTATGACCCAGCTAGTGAGGGACTTTCATGAGAAAAGATCACTAGACTGGGTCATTGAACAAGCAACTCGCATCTATGAAGTGCAGAAGCCACTAGAAAGCAAAAATACTAACAAAAGCCCAAATCCAACCAACACCCCTGCTGCTGCTAAGGTGGCGGAGGTGAAGGTTGCCCGCATCTTAGATCAGGAGATGGGGTGCCTAAAAACATTCCTGCACAGAATCCTATCAACCCCAAACCCAGAAGGCCCTCAGGCCAATCCCAAACAGGAAGTCAGGGAGGTAACCCCTCAAATGGGACCCCTAACTCCCCTGACTACATCAGCCCCCATTACAAGGGCAACAGACCCATCCTGGGCTATGTGTGGACTCCTCCATCCCAAGGGGGGTGGGGTCCAACCAGGCAGCTGCCAACCCAGGGAACTTCCCTCCACACTTTCCACAGGAGGGCAGTAATGCCCCAAATGCTGGGCCAAGTTTCTTTCCCAGGTACCCGCCAAACCTCAACCCCCAAAACAACCCTTCTTTCTTTCCCCACTTTCCTGAGCCCAGACAGCCCAATCTGGGAGAGGGGAGGCCAAGGGTTGAGGGGTACCAAAACTATCCCAACCAGGGGTTTTATGGGAGAAGGGGCAGTTACCCTTCCCATGATCAACCAAGGGTAGATCAAAGGACCCCGTACCAGCCAGAGTGGGTGTCCCTACTGGAGTGCCAGGTCCAGAACATGGCACAGGATTTGGGTCGCATGCTGAGGGCTCAACAGAACCCTCAGATGAGCATGGTGACTCAGAACTCCTCAAATCAGGGGTCTGGTGCTCCAGAACAATGACGGGAAAGAACCCTGACAACACACTGGTTCCCAGGGAGGAGGTACAAGGGGAAGGGGGTGTAAAGCCTTAGGGGAAGCTTCCTTCCCCAATTGTGAAAAGCCCCTGGAAACCCAGGAACTGGAACCAGAATCTCCTGCCCCCAAAAGTCTGCAACCTAAGGAACAGAGGGCTGGTAGGAGAAATAAAGAGCCTAAAAAGACGCATTTTGTGGAGGAGGTGTGAATCTTCCAATTTGAAGGAACATGTTCCTCAGAGGATTCCAGGAAAAAGATCTTCTCCTTCAGGGATGGGGGAACTCCTCCCAAAGAAAAATGGGTCCCACGAGATAGTATAGGGTAGATGTGGGGACTGAGTTTAAACCGCCCATTGTTGAACCCCAGAATGACCAGCAAGAAAATCACCCTGTTCAAAGCAATTCCGATGACTGCCTCCAAAACGGGGGGCAGCCCAGAATCAGAACCAGGGGAACCCAAAACTCCCCCCATGTTCAACTATCCTGTTTTCTTTGCAGATCCCCAAGATCCCACACAGGATCATACCCAAACCTATTCTGGGGACTGCCTCCAAAAATGTGGGGTGGCGGCTCAGAATTAGAGGAAGAAGAGTCCCTAGCTCCCCAAAACCCTTTGAAGGACTGTCTCCAACAAGGGGGGACAGCCCTGAATCAGAAAGGGAGGAGCCTGAGACTCCTCAAATCACTGAGTATGATACTAGGTGCTCAGATACCCCACTCCATTCTGGGGACCGCCCCGTAGAAGGGGGGAGCAACCCAGAACCTGCCCAAGAGGAACCCCAAACCTCACCAACCACTTCTGCTGACTGCCTCCAGAAAGTGTGGGGCAGCCCAGATACAGAACAAGGGGAGCCCGTGACTCCCCAAGTAGTGGTGTGTCAAAATTCTGTGCCAGATTCTGCACCTCCGACACCTTCTCTTGACCAAACTATCCCGGTGTCAGAGTCAGAAATAAGCAAATTGACCATCAAGCTTGCCCAGAGCACCCATTACCTTTGCCCCTTGAAGGAGAAGGAAGGTAGATTCTACACCTCCATCCAGGTGCAAGGGCAATGTGGAATTCCAGCACTGGTGGATACTGGATCCCAAGCCATCTTGCTGTCAAACAGGGTCTTTGAGCAGCTAAATTCGGGAAGGGGGAGAGACACCAAATACCTCTCACCCCTCTTCCTGGACAGCTCCAGAAATTTGACGGGAAGGAAATTCCTGTTAAAGGGTCTGCAGAGGTGGAAATTAAAATTGGGCTACACAAAATGAAGCACCCGGTCTTGGTTGTGGTGCCAGAGGGAACTCCTGTCTATTAGGGAATTACATCCTCCACAGACTGTCTCCCCTCATAGATTGTGTCAACAATGTCCTCTGGACCCAGACCCACAGGCCAATTAAATTAAAGCAAAGCGTCATCCATGTGAGTCTAAATGGCACATGCCACCTGGTGGAGCAAAAACCGGACCTAGTTAGGTTCTGCTTTCATAACAATGATACACCCCACGTCACCGTCATAGCTATTGGACCACTAAATGGTGAAGTGATCTCTTCTCCATTTCTGCAAATCAGCCTCCCTTCAAGTGTCAAGTGGCATTCCACCCTGGAGGGAGATACATTGAAATGTTATTCTACTGTACCATCCGAAAATCCCAAGTTCAAAGCCAAAAGTGACATCAGACCAGCACAGAACTTAGCTGGCATTCTGAAAAAGGGTGAACAGCGCTTCCTCCCGATTCAGTTAAATGACGGGAAGGAGTCTGTCCTTGCCCGAGTTGACTTGAATAGCAAAGAAAGCTTCATCAGCGAAGCACTATTAAAAATTCTCCCAAAAGACCAGACCCTACCCGCAGCAGAGCTAGTGCAGCAATGGGTATGGGATCTGGAACCACCCCGCTCCAGACATCCTCTGCTTAGCAGTGTTATGATCAAAATTTCTAGGAATAACAAAAGCATAATAAATACTTGTTGGGTTGTGTGAGGTGTTCCTTCCGCCTTTTATATGAGCCGGGACCTCCTCAACCTCCTCAACCAACTTATTAATATGGACCCTAGTTATTAATGTAATTTCAGAAATGGAGGAGAGGTGACCGTCCCAGGACTCACCTACAGAATCCGCATCCCCAAGGGCAGTTTGGCAGGAGGGGAAGACCAGTGGTTCCACATAAACCAGCTGAAGAGTTGCCATCCCAGGCATACTTTGTGACAAATAGAGGAGCCAACCGGAAACTCAGAGAGGGAAAATCTAGAAACCTAAAAGAATTACTACAGGTTCACCATGTATGTGCAAGAAGAGTGTTAAGACCAGTAGTAAACATAGATGGGGAATATTGTAAATTGTATTCAATGCATGCATCTGCCCCACTACTCCCTCGGGGAGTAGTAGTGGGGATATTTCGATAACCATTCTATGTTCTATTTTCTCACTTTGCAACTAAGAATCATCTAATCACCAAGGAGGACCACTAGGGGACCGGGAGGAAAGACCCAGGGAGCCGGGAGTGCCGCTCCATACTCCCAACCAGAACCAGCAATACTCCTGACCAGAACAGGCGAGGAGAGCGGGTCGCCTCCAGCACTGACAGGAGAATCATCCCAATCTCCCGACTTCCCATTGACGGGCGGTCAAAATCAAGTCGGGAGGGGGGGCTCTGTGGGATGTATTGACCCACTTGTGCTCTGCTATACTGCATCACTCTGTTATGGTTCTGCCAGAAACAGCAAAATGGCCGCAAAACCCTTGTGCATGCCAAAACCCCTGAAAATCGCGCTTTTCAATGCACAAAAAGATGGCTGCCCAATCTGCCACGCATGTTGCCAGTAGTGGAACAGAGCTCTCACTACTGAAATGTGTCACTGGGCTCCACAACAATTGAAAGTGGAGTGCAGAAGGAAAAAGCAGTCCTTTGCTAAATGAAACCCCAATATTGCTTTAAATCACCTTTTCTTTGCTGCTGAAACTTCAGAATGCCGGTACAGAACACCTTCCAAATATTCAAAATTCTCGCTGCGTGCTACAATTCACTTAGTTTAAGGAATCACTGTGAACTTACAAGGTCCTGAAAGGCTCATAGTATAAAGAGATGTTCACAGCAAAGGTGGCGTGCCTGTGAAACTGTAAAAAAAAAATCTCTTCACAGCAGAGGGCTACCTGTGAAGACAGATGTCAGGGGCCTTCCTGATTAAACTTTAACATGTTATAAACTAAAAGTCAAATGTTTCCAATATAAGAGGACTGTTACTGATAGTAACCCATATTGGAGTTGTTTTTGATCCCATGGTTTAAAATCTTGAATGAGAATTCTATCTGTTATTTGATACAACAAGTTTGTTTTGTGCTAAGGAAAAGCCAAAAGAATTTAACAATTAAATTAAACCTGGCTGAGCTGCAAGAATTGGAAAGGCAGTTTTTTTCCCAGAGGGAGGGCCTTTCTCTCAGCTGAAACTCACTGGGAGGTGCTAATTGCTGGTTAGCCCAGGACTAAACAATGGACATCCTCCAGCCTAGGAAATTGTAAGTGTGAAAATGGGTCGTAAATGGCCTCTGGAAGGAGCAAGCAAGGAAGGGGATGACTTGGGCTACCAGGAGATACAAAGGTGTGGTGCCAAGCGACCATCTGTTGCTGAACCTGACCAAAGAACACATTTTTCTGGACAGGAATGGTAAGATATGTGATTTTATGCAAAATGTATGACTGTTAGAATGTGAAAATGTACATGCATGTCCCCATGGTAAACACGCATATTTGTGGAAATTTGCAGAGAAATCGGAAAGTGTGTTCATAGCGAAAAGGGCAAAAATATGTAGAAAGGGGAGACAAGATCCCACCACTGCAGGGCTTTGAGGAATAAATGCTATGTAAAATATGGCGTCTTTATGTGTGATTTGTATAAAGGTGACCAATGTACAAATGTACATTTAATATAAAATCAGACTTGGAGACCAATGGCTAAAGGGAGGTCTCTAAGAATTGGAAAGCAAATCCTAAAACCTGACATCATCCAGCCTTGAACCAATCACTCGAATTGCAAGGTGGAGATGAAGTACTGACCCTATCCCAGCACAAATGGGCAAGCTTAGCTAAGCCGGCACAAACACCCCCTTTATGATGTCATTTTATAGCATAAATAGAGACAGCTGACCAGACATAGGGACAGACAGATTCACTCACTCTCCTGATACTGGTGGAGCACCCTGCTGCTGAAATCTACATCTTCCTTGTTCCAGACTCCAAAAACTTGGCAAAGCAAAGGCCTATTGCATAGCTGAACCATCCTCAGCTAGGCCTCAAATTCTAGAGCAGAACCGCAAAAGCCAAGGGGAAGCATCTTTTTTTTGTTTAATAATTTTTATTGTTCTAAATATTGAGAATGATACATATGTTAACAAGTTACAGACTTTGAATGAAACAGGTAACCATAAAGTTTTAACAGAGTGAATGATCTTGACAGACTATATTATGCTTTCTATATAACATATTCATTAGTTAAGTTCACTAATGATTGTAAATTAAACAAGAGTAGACGCTGACGTTGTAGAAATGACAAGTTACATATGAGTAGTTGTAACTCAAGTCTGCAAAGAGTAACTTATAAGTAGAGAGCATAGAGATATGGGGAGACGTACTGGGAGGCATACAGGAGACAAACAAAAAACAGATGGGAACAGGGTGAGGGGGGGAGGATGGGTATAATAGATTATTTCATAAAATTGATCTGTCCATTTCTAAAGTAATATAGATCAGGCATTTCAATATTAGTATAGTCATAAAGGTAATGAAGACGAAATAAGGACATATAGTCATGTGCCATGAGCAGTTGCGTTGAAACAATTAAGATAACAGGTGAAATAGTACCATTTAGCATTATATTTAGGAATTGTATTTTGATTGTTAGCCATGCACATTTCCAATTTATGAGTGTGACAAATAACATTCCACCAGACTTTGGTAGAAAGCAAACAAGAGTCTTTCCAGTTAGCTATGATGCATTTTAAGGCTATACAAATAAATAGATCATAAAGTCTGGCTGAGTTAGGTGCAATGTATGTTGTAATAGCCACGCTTCCTGAAAATATATTTACAGAGGAGAAAGGAACATCTACACAGAAGATACATTTGAGAAGCTTCCAAATTTCATGGCAAAATTCAACAATAGATGAACATTAAAAAAACATATGCATATACGTAGCGGGAGAGAAGCCACATGACTAGAATTTTGCATTATAATTTGGATTAGTCTTAGCCAATTTGGCTGGAGTAATGAATGCTCTATGAATGAAGAAGTAATAGTGTTGTGAGATATTTGCTGACACCGATAGTTGTTTAATTTTGGCATAACCAATCATCGGTCTGATGAAATACTTGAATGCTTTACGACATTTTATACTGATCTCTATACTCCAGAAAGCTCTAATCCCAATGATAACATTGATTCCTTTCTGAACAATATCAGTCGAACCACATACCCCAGAGTTGATCTTTCTCACCTTTAAAAGGATATTACCTCCTCTGAGGTTATTAAAGCTATTCACAGCCTCGGTAAAGGCAAAGCACCCAGCCCCGATGGATTATCCACCGAATTCTACAGTATATTTTCCCAAGTATTAACCCCAAAACTTAAAACACTTTTTTCATACTTTACATCACAAAAATGCTCCTCAGGTTCCTTCTCAGAAGCTTTACTTATCATTTTCCCTAAACCTGATAAAGACCATACTCTTCCCAGTAATTATCGACAAATCTCCCTTATCAACATAGAAGGCAACATTTTTGCCAAAATACTAGCCAACAGAATTGAATCCTCACTCCCAAATTTGGTAAAAGCATGTAAAAGGACACAACATAGCCTCTAATGCCAGACTCCTACTGAATACCATCAACCTAGTAGCTAGAGATAAAAATACATTCAAGGCTATGCTGCCATTGCATCAGATGCAGAAAAAGCTTTTGATCGGGTAGATTGGAATTTTATGTTTCAAACCCTACGCTGGCATGGTTGTGGTGAAAAATGTATTTCACTCCTTTATTCTGCCCCCAAATCCGCTATCTACTTAAATGGTCAAACATCCTCTTTTTTTCCCTTGCTTAGAGGAACGCGGCAGGGATGCCCTTTCTCACCATTACTATATATCCTCTCTCTTGAACCGTTATTAGAATTAATAAGATCTAATAAGAACATCCCGGGAATTCAAGTAGGTGCCTAAATTACTAAAATAGCCGCATATGCGGATGATATTCTTATTTTAATCAAAAACCCCAAACTTCATATTCCTAATCTCTTGAATGCATTATTGCAATTTGGTCATGTTTCAGGATACAAATTAAATAGACAAAAATCAGAAATTATGCCCTTAAATCCCTACTGTCTTAAACACGACATTGACATTTTCGGCCTCAAATGGTACAGTAGTTCCATTAAATATTTAGGACTTCGTTTTGCCCCTACTATCCAAGAAACTATCAAACTCAACACCATAACACTACTGGATACTCTCAAGGATCTTACATCTAAATGGTCTCCACTCTACCTTTCCTGGTGGAGGCGTTTAGATACAATTAAAATGATGCTAACTCCCATAGTTCTATACTATTTGCAGCTTCTCTCCGTTCCATTATCCCTTTCCTTTTTCAAATCCATTTATTCTATACTACTTAATTTTCTTTGGGGAGTAGGTAAAAGTAAAAGAATTGCTCTAACTAAACTTAAAGCACCCTACGAGATGGGAGGAGTTAGGTTCCCTGACTTTAAGTTATATCACTCTGCATTTCTTATAAAACAGTCTCGCCAATGGTTCATGGATCCCGAATTCACCGACACCCCGATTTGGTGTACATTAGAAAAACACACAGTTCAACCACATTATATCACTGATTATATATACATATTTAAACACACCTCCAAAAACATTTTGGAACCTATTAAAGCATCCGTTTTAGTCCTACAAACTTTTCTCTTTCTACATGCAAAAACCCCCAATAAGTATCTTTCCCCGTTACTTTGGCATAATAAGCATATAGTAACAAATAATAAGATCCTCAATCACAAAGCATGAATTAAAAAAGGAATCAGATTAATCCAACACATTATAGATGGTCCGTCTATTCTCTCCTTCCAGCAACTCTCTACGATATTTAATATACCCAAGACGGATTTTCAATTTTACAATAATTTAATGAACTCCTGTCTTGACGCACTTGGCCACTTTTCTTATGAGATTCTTACCCCAGACGCCCTCAGACTACTGCACCTAACCATGATGAGTGAAGTTAGAGCCTCAAAAATATATAATTTGCTCATCTCAACATTTAAGGTTTGCCCAATTCGTCAGAAAGGGGAAGCGTCTTAATACAGCCGGCTGTGCTGTTAATGCTTGCCTGCTGAATTGCAAGATCCTCAGAACCAAGAAGGGCCGATCCCATCCAATCCTGTGCCGTGCTGTGACCAGAGTGCCTTACTGCCCCTGTCCAGTCCTGTGCCGTGCTGTGACAAGAGTGCCTTGCTGACCGTGTCCAGTCCGATGTGCCCAGCTGTCAGTCCCTGATAGGTCCAGAATCCTGATGGTCCAGAATCCTGACGGTCCAAAATCTTAAATCCATCTTGTTTTGCGAGTATTAACAGAAAGCTAGAAATTGCTGTTTCCCGCTCATTATCTTGTCCCCTCCTAACCTCTGAACTATCCTTACTTTCATATTCAGTAATATTGTTAAAATCTGAGATGAAATCTTATTCTGTCTATCTGTAAAATTATCTTTTTTCTTAGTCATTTGTCAACTTGAACTATTAATTTCAATCGAGTGACCAGCCTAGCGCTCCAAGGTGGACAGCGAGGATTCAGAACTGAGTCGCGAATCACTCCTGACTCTTACCTGTGCTATCCTGGTGGCTTAGCTTGGATGCTCTAGTCCATAGCCAATATTTTCTGATTTTAAAACTAAAGTCTCTTTCCATTCTTGTGCCTATCTCTCAAAAACGACCTTTACTGAAATCGCTATAACTCCCTCATTATTGGTGAAAGGAATTTCAACTCCTACTTGTAGCTAACATCCATATCTATCCATAGAGCCCAAAACCAAAATTTGAACTCCTACAAAACAGTGCGGTTCTCCCGTTATCGTGAATATCGCGCATTGAAAAGTTTGCGACATGTAAATAGATTTAAACTGCTTCGGACTTGGATTTTAAGATTGCACATTTTTTCTGCTGACTAAATCATTGCTTATGTTTGTATGCAACTGTTCAAAGCAGCTCCCATAGGAATTTACAACAATTTAAGCATTTTTACACACATTTAGAGTTCTTGCTCAGCCACTTTAAAAGTCATTCTGACAGTTGAAAGCCCACTTTGTTTTTTTCTTTCTGTGTAAGGGGGTAAGGGGGAAGTGATACACTGTTGGACCTGTACTTTTCCTGAATACCTGATCTCTCCTTCCATCTCTTTGCATTGCCTATTGGGGGATTGAGAAGTGTTGCAGGGGAATTTCTAACCATTGTGCTATCTAATCTGAAACCAACACAAAAGTATTAGTTTCTGTGCTGCATATGTTTGCTCATAACTTAGTCCCTGTGTATTAAAGACATCATTCTGTGTTCTGTCACCCACCCCATTGGTGATTATTGTTTTCTATTAATATATACATATATTGTGTTTTTGATCTTAACTAAGTAAATAAATAATACCTTTTACAAACCAGCCTGATTTCTGGTCCAGCATGACCCGGGGTATTCTTAAATAAGGGGTGTGATACGAGTGGTACATCTTTCAAATAATTGAATCTATATCTTAAATAAGTTTTTCCATTGCCCTGTACACTAGGCCGGGAGCAGAGTGTATCGCCTGATTGAAATCCTTAACAAATCTCAGGAGCGGGCAGGGCATTCATGAACTCTGGAGGGTGGTTGAGGATTTATAAGACATCTCTGAAGCCCCTAAAGGATAGGATATGGTAAACCCCAGCACCCTGTGTTATCTCTACAACCTGTTTTACCCCAATGGCTTGCGTAACCCCTCCATCCTGTGATGCCCCTACAAACCCCACAACCCTGCCACAACCCTGCCACACCCACATGGATATTATCCCATGCAAGCAGCCGCCGGTTAAACTAACATTGAATATTTGCCCCCTGGAGTCTCACAACAGAGAACACCCCCACGTATGAAAGCATCCCACAGCCCTCAGTTCCAACTGCAACACATGACCATTAGTTATTGAAACAGAGAACAGGGTGCAGAGGGAGGTGGAAACAGCACTTCAAAGGACAGAGTGATTAACAGTGAAACGTAGCGAGGGACGAAGAGCACAAATAGGTACAGATGAATGGAGAGCAGTTGATATTTTATTTTGAATTGACAGCAGAATAATTAGCAACAAACATGTCAAAACAACGGATGATATCTGCAACAATGAGAGGCAACGAGTGGGGTTACAGCGTGCTGACAGTTTATACTAAGAGTCCATTAAAACAGATACAGATGCAGGAGTAGAAGAGGAGGAGGAATGGCCAATGGAAGAGGAGCAGGGGGTACAGATAACACCTAGGGTGACACCAGGAGTAGGGAGTTTATGGGGTCTATCACCAGGTTGCATGGCAGTGGCAAAAGGGAAGCAACAGGAAAAACATTATCAGACAAGCAGATGGCAACACAGCTTCCATTGCTACATAAAGGCCCTGGAAGAGCAGAATACATACCCTGGCCACACATGGATAGAAACAATTTTATGAAGGCACTGCCATTGCTCACAACAGGAGCAGCCAAGTGGGTATATGCACTTGAAAAACAGACAGCAGCCATTACACTAGCGGTAGGAGATATGAAATGTTTGTCCATTGCATTGTTAGGAGACCATGCATAAATTTGGAGGAAATCGCTATACTCCCTGGATATGAATACAATGATGGCGCACATTATGAAACCAGATGAAGATACTGCACAATACATAAACCAAATTAAGGAGATGTGGCGCGCTGAGACAGGAGAACCATGGGATAAAAGCACAGCAATATTTTACCCTATGTTAAAGAATAGACTCCCAAAGGATGTACAGAAGTATTTGGACAAAGGGGTGGGGAATGAGGATAAGGGACGGGCAGCAATTCAAGCAGTAATACTACACCATTGTAGGTGAAGGCAAGAGAAGGATAAAAAACTGGTGGATAATGCACAGAAGGCTGAAGCTAAGTTAGTGCAAAAGACATTTTCAAAGTTGAGTATAGAAGGAGCAGTGATTAGGAGCCCTCCAGTAAGGCAGGTGGGCACATGGATGGCACTGGAGTAGACACAAGGGTACCAAGGAAATCCAGATTACAGGTAATCAGGGAGGTTATCAATGAGGGAGAGGGGGTTTCAAGGATGATGTGGAGGTAGAGGAGAAGAATTTGGAGGGATGCTGATGCACTTGTATGTTTCTGTCCCATCTCCTGATCGATTGTCAATGACCCATAAATGAAAGGACCTCCCCTTCTTCAAGTGCATCCTCCCTTACCTGTATCAAGTGATCCTCAGGACCTTCATATGTAATGCAACCATGCGCTTCCTCCTCTGGCTGGACAGGTATTGCAATAAATGTGGCAGGATATACTGTATGACACCTCACAATGTGGATCAACATGCTAGACAAGATAACTTCATATGCAGATATCCTTTGTGTGTGGTTAGAGTAGATTTGGATAGCTCAGCAATCACAAACACTGTGTGCTCTACGTGTAATGTAACTGAGCAGCCCATGGTGATTGTGGAAGACTTTTCAACTGTGAAGGCAGCAAAAGGCAGTGCCTGTTCACATAGAAATTGACCTTGCATCACTGAATCAAACATTCAACTGTAATATGCCAAGACCTATTCCCCATAAATATTAACTGGAACTGGGCCAACACTGCTGTCATGACCTGTCCATTGTCATGTGAAAACAAAGAGAATTACTTATTATAATCAGGAGTTGCTAGTAATGGTACATTGCTTATGGCATACTTGAGTTCCTGGAAACATGTGATCATTTCACCTGACCATGCAAGGGTTTCTTTGCTTTTCTGCACTTCCTCGAGTCCCTGCAGCAGAGGCTCTGTGTAACAAGACTAGTCAAAAATCCATGCCCTACATTAGTTACAGAACCCCAAAAACTGTGGTGTGGGGTGTTTTGTACTCCGGCCGCTCTCTCTGGGGTAACCCTTTTTCCTGCAGATGCACTTCTTTCTGACAGTATTGCATGTTTATCCTTGTCTCCTTTGTATCCTTTTTCCACAAGCAGTGTTAGCAGTGTCACTGAATCTTCTCTTCACTGGTCTTCCATTGTGCTGCACAATAGGAAGTCATCTGCATACTGAATGATAGTTCTTTGTACATGTAAGTTACCCAAATCCATATGTAGTACTCTGTTGAAAATGCTGGGGGACTCACAGTACCCCTAAGGAAATCTTGTCTGTCGGAATCTTTGCCCATGATGTGTAAACACGGTGAGGTATTGAGAATCAGGATTCAATGGAATGGAGAAAAAAAATCTTTTTTCAAGTCAATCACAGTGAAATATGCTGCAGTGGGTATGTTGCAAAGGATCGTGGCAGGATTTGGTGCTACTGAAAAATCATCTTCTACAATACTATTCAATGGGTGGAGGTCCCGTATTATCCTCCAACTTGACCCTTTCAATTTTTTGACAAGATATATCACTGTATTGGGACTCTGAAGGTACAATGATACACTGTTTTCATAATGCCACAATTGTCTCATGAATTCCCTTGTCTGCTTCTCTAGATAATGGATACTGTTGTATTCTAGATAACACAGTACCCTGATTCAACTTGATACATACTGCTTCTCTGTCCTTCAAGAGCCCTACATCATGGGGATTGCCAGTCCATAAAGTGCTGTGTACCTTCACAATATGCAAGTATAGATCTGGCAATACTTGTAGGATAGGATACCAACCTATGCTGGACCATGATTTGACAGGGAATGCGTATCTTAAAAATCATCCCACCATCATTATCAACATCTTCAAACAACTGTCCATCTGACACCCCCCTTAGTGGCTGACCCAGGTCAATACACACAATTGTACGCCATTCATCTCCCTCCTTTTCAATCCCTAATAATACTACATTGTAGTTCGTAATTATCACTGTGTGATAATGGTACTGGGACCGTGGTCTTGGGAAACTGCTGGCCTAAACAAAAATTCAGACAGCATTCTCCATGGTTTGTCTATGATGCCAGGAACCCAACACAACAACTATGTCACTCCATACAAGAACACATCCAGGTACAAGGGTATTTGTCTAGTAGCTCTGTCGCTATACAATGCTTGTGTCACTGCAACAACCTTAACATAACAAATTCCTTCGTTAGAACACACTACCCCTTCTTCTATGAGGGAAATTGTGATATTTAGCTTGCTTAGCCAGTCCCTACCTCACAAGTTCACTGGTGGGTCTGCTATAATAATAACAGGGCTAACTCCTATCCTCTTGAGTGCTTACCTTGATGGGTAAATCTTCTGTAAAGAGAACCGATTGAATTGTCCCTGAGAAACCCAGCGTGTCCATTACCTTTGCTGAAAAGGGGAAGTGCCCTTGCTTTATGAATGATTTTGTTGCACCTGTATCAACCATGAAAACAAATGATTGGTTACCTATCTTCATACCTACCCTGGGTTCCTCTTCCGGGTCAGCATTGATTGACAGGACTCGGCATGTCAGGGCTCTCTGTGGGCTGTCCTAATCTGGACAAGTGTTTCACCCTGGGAACAGGAAGGGGTTACCTCACACCACACCTGTCCCTGTACAGTGTGTCATGGTGCCGTACAGCCGAGCATTTCTATTGCATATTTGGGATACTGACTATTGTGTGTGCTGCTGTGCATACGCTGGTGTGGCACTTGTTGCTGTGTGTTGTATTATTGTGGTGATGATGCTTGATACTGATACTGTGACTGTTGTCCTTGCTGGGGTGCCTGTGCAGGACTTTAGCCATACAGGGCGCTCAAAGGCATCATTCCTGATAGAAGGTTATATGTAACCGCTGGTCAGGTCGGGGTAGGCGCAGGGAACATACAAATGCTCTGGTCTACTTCGACATTCTCATGCAAAATGTTCTATTCTCCCACGTGACCAACACAGTCCTGGCCCTCAAAATCTCAACCACATCGCTTGTACACCTTGAGGAGGGGAGTATGAGGTTCTAGTTAAAACATGGTTGCCAACACATTATTTGGCACAGGAAGCAGACCTGATTGCATTAATTGAAGCATTAGAAGCATCACAAGGGTGTTAAGTGTTAATATACTCCAACTCCATGTACATTGCCTCCACAGTACATTCAGGGCTGTCTAGATGGTAAAGGAGAGGATATAGGAGGTCTGGTGGCACAGCTGTACAACATGCAGCTTTGCTGGAAAGATTCATGTAGGCCTTGTCCTGTCCAACACTAGTGACAATGGTTAAATTCACCACCCACACCAAACAGACAGACCCCATTTCATTCAGCAATGAGGCCACAGACAAGGCCGCCAAAGAAGAAGTGTATTTACGAGAACTGGATGTCACAGCATGTACTAAGGTGGCTATTCAGCTGCAGTTAGCAATACCATATACACGGTCAGGCACCCCAGTATGAGAAGGACCTGTGGGTTCAAAGGTTGTGTTCACTCTCACCAATGGACTTGGTATTGAGAGAAGAAATTACAGGTAAAGCAGTAATCCTATAGGAATTGCTAATGGTTGCTCTTGAGCAACTGCATTACCCAGTGCATACTTCTAAGAAGCATACTGCAGCTGATGTTCAAGAGGACTGGTTTGTCCCCAACTTGCATGAATATGTAAAAGAATTTGTGGCAAATTGCACTACTTGTCATTTTTATAGTACAGGATACACTCTCAGGACGCTAGGCAGCAAATTGCCCTGTCCAATTGGTCCCTTCCGGGAACTTCACATTGACTACGTGGACATATTAAACAGGTGCAGTAATTTCCGTTATCTTATTGTTGTTGTTTGCCAATTTTTTGATGGATTGAGGTTGGCCCTGGCACACAACCAGATGCTAAATCAGCAGCTACATTTTTAGTGTACAATGTTTTTTTTCCTCGCTGCAGTATATGTGACGTTCTAAAGCAGAAATGTTTAGTGTACAATGTTTTTTTCCCTCGCTGCAGTATATGTGACGTTCTAAAGTAGATAATGGGACCCCCATTTTTGATGATTTGTTTAAAGAAATTGCATCTTTACTAGGGATACATCACAAGTTGTGCTCAATTTACCACCCTCACACCAATGGGATTGTGTAGTAGTTGAACAGACTGTTGAAAATGAGGTTATCTAAACTTTGTACTGTGTTAGGGAGGAATTGGCTGCATTGTCTCCCTCTGGCTCTGTTCAGCCTGAGAACACAGCTAAGTAAGGACCATCACTTGTCCCTGCACAAGAGCATGATAGAGAGAAGAATGTATACACCTCTCACACCTATGCTCACAGATTTAAATGCTCACAGGGCAGCAGAAGTATTGGGGGAAGAGTTTCAGCAGTATTAGAGGGATCTAATCAAAAACATTAAGCCCTTGTCTCCACAGATTGCTCCTATAAGAGAAAATACATCTGTGACATCATCAACAGATCCACCAAGCTTACCAGCACCACAATTGTATCCCAGGGAAAAGGTCTACATTAGGAACTTTCTTAGACAGTGGCACAAAAATCGGTTCCAGTTCCGGTATACCGTTGTTTAGGCCACAATGTTTATGTGAAGCAGTTGCAGTACTGGCTTCAGTTGTCTGATGTCAGAAAAGCACCCAGGCCCACTCCACCTTCTCAGGAAAATGAAGAACCCGTTCAGCAAAGTAACAGTGTATTTAGCATCCTGTTTGATTTCGATGATGCAATTGATCAATCATTTTAACTTCTTGAAAAGTGTTGATATCTCTGTATGTTTTTGTTTTTTCTACCCCTTTGCTGGTTCAAGAATTCAAGCATTGTGTTGTAGATATAATATGGTGCATTGGTTGGCTTTCTTTTCTTTTTTCTATATTGTCTCTCTGTGTTTATCTTATATGGTTTTGGGCATACACAGGGGGTATGGGAATGCCACACATACAGAATTTGGAGATGATATGGACTAGGAAGGAAACTGAGACAGAGTAAATCAGTATAAGGGAATGATTTTATATATTGTGTCAGATGTGCAACACGCTGAGAAAGACAACTTGTGGTATAATCACATGTAGGAAGTGGGGAGGGTGAAGTCAAACGAGAGCTGCTATGTATGCTCTTTGATACCTCATGCAACGGGTATACCTATGTTATTTGTGCATCAAGGTATGCTGCCTCTTACAGCCCAATGTTTAGTGCACCTGGCCCTGTGGAGAGTATGAAGTATTTTACAACGGCACATGGTCCAAATAGTTGTAATGGACAGAGATGAAGAAGAGTGTGCCAAGAACAAAGAACAAGCCTGTTGTAAAATAATACCATTGTTGAAAATGGAAGGTGCATTGTTTTCAAATGATAGATGAGTGACAGGAGTAGTGAGCTGTGCAGCATGGGGCTTACTGGGCTTCTCTGAAGATGTAGTGATACATGTCAATCAGAACTGTTACGAAATATGAGGCGATTATGTGCCCAAGCTGACATGGATTGAGTTAAGCGACACGCCAGTAAAAGTGCAGATACCAGTGATTCTTTTCCTTTTTCTTCCGGGAAAATGGCACTATACCTGTAAGGATGAACTTTCGTTGCAACTAAACCCTTTTGATTCCTGATATGACTGAAGGCACAACGGCATTGATGGATGTGTATTAGGTGTGTGGACAATAAACGTACCACCATCTTTTAGGGGCATCGTCTCACTGACCACTTTGTGTTCCTGAATCCCATCTCACAGATGTGCCACCCCAAGAGCAACTAAGCCCCTTCCCAATAAGTGTTCTCGTATTTCACCAAGAACTTGTCACCAGAAACAATCTGATACTGGTCGTAAGTCTCATCTGACAAACTGATGGTGATCCCAGACCTGTTTCGCCTGTTCACTAGGACAGCAACCTTTTTCGCCTCCCTCCTGCCTGATGCCAGGTATCCAGACTGCAGCAAATGCAAGTGGCTGCATATAACCAGGAGGGAGATGCTTAAATTAGCTAAATAATCTAGGTGAGTCTCTCATAACTGAGACTAATGTGCGGCAGAGGGACTTCCAGGCAACCACTTGTTTTTTGCATCAATTAGTGAACCAGACAGAGCAGGGTCTTAATTATATTATGACTGAAATACAAGCTATAAGACTCATGATCCTCCAGAACAGATAGGTTCTGGATTTGTTCACGGCTATGGAGAGGGTCATGTGCAAGAAGATTGGCTTTTCTTGCTGCACATACACCCCTCCAAATTATGTAGATAATGGTTCCCTGACCAACATGATAGGGGCCCTTCAAAACTTTTGGATTGCCATGGAGTTGGAAGTAGGAGTAAATGCTGATGACTGGTTTGATTCAATGTTCTTTTGAGGACTGTCATGGTTGGAAATAGCAGTAAAGTTACTGGTTCCTATTCTGGGTTTTCTGCTCATGATTTCTTGCTCATGCTAGATCATTTTGAGATGTTGTTTGAAGACCCTGTCGAATTGTGCAACTATTATGGAGTCTATCACAATGGGTAGAGCTCCTCTCCTCACAAGGCACATGTATGCCTAGACTGATAAGTGGAATGATGTTGTAACGCCAAGAATCGTGTGGGTAGAGCAGGATTTTGGACCCCGGGGGTACATTGACCTCACCTCCACCTGAACCTGAGAGTTATGTAGAGCATTGGGTCGTTGATGGGGGTTGTTGTTTGATCTCTTGCTCTTCGGAAGAATATTCCTAAGGGGAAGGGGGGAGTTTGGACCATTTGTGTAGGGAATGGGTACCCAAAGATGATGAATGTTTTATTAATTTATTTATATTTGTAAAGTGCTCAGACAATGGCCCATAGGCATAATAGCACTAACACAAGACAGACAACAGAAAGCAGGTAACCTACTGGTCAGGAGGGGTCAATGCCTAAAACTGTGGTTCATGGAATGGCAGTGTAGAAGAAGCGAAGCAGCTGGGTTAGTTAATAGAATATTAAGCAGGGGCTTGGGATATATGTTAGAATGCATGTAGAGCAACCCAGCCAGGCAAAAGGGTTTAGGCTGAGAACGTTGTATTAGTAAATTCCACAGTGTGAGCAGTTTGAGTTTTGTGTGGCAGAAGGCATATCACTTGTAGTTAGTTTTGGCAAATAATAGATACATCATATAGCAACACAGAATGAGGAACCGATATATTAATGTTGCAGAGGTTATACACAGGGCAATGTGTTATAATAATAATAATAATTTGGCACTTATATAGCGCTACGAACCCTCAAGTATCTGAGCGCTGCTTATTATTACCCACGGTGTGTGGTGCTTATTTATCGACCTCGGAAGGATGAAAGGCTGAGTTTGGCCCCGCCGGGATTCGAACCTGCGTTAGCAGGCTCTGCACGGATGTCAAAGCGAGCACTCTACTCGCTGTGCCACTTGACCGGCTGTGTGTTTAGACATACAACACAAACATATGCTTTGGGTGAGATGCAGAAGTGAGCTGAAGTAGGCGGGGAGACGGACGATGGAGACAGGAGGGTATTGTGGTAAAAGCGAGGTCAGGAGGTCAACATGGAAATAGTGCTGCTGTGTTGGATTTCAAGGCCTAGCACACAATGAAAAAAAATGAAGGATGTGGAGCTTGCCTTTGTTCAGCTCAGTCCCAAGACAAATCCCCTTTGCATCCACCAAGAGAGAAGCCAAGGTCAGAGACAGCAGCACAGATAAACACTAATTGTTTCCAGCTGCAGAGCTCAAAGGGGTTGGGAATGGAATGTTAGATGTGGGGAGCGTAAGTAAGGATGCACCCTTTCAAGGACAAATTCATGAGAACAGGGCATGAGGTTTTGTGATGCCAACAGGCCAAGCAAATATTTAAGCATTACTGCCTTCACCTAAGGAGCAGTGATCCCATTTGAATTACAAGTAGACACACAACCAAAGCAAATAGATCCCTGAAATTCAACTTCAAGGGAAGTGTTGTCAGATTGTCCTTATATCAGGAAACTTAATCCTGACAGCAACACAAGTGACCACATTGATTTTACGGAATTGTAGGTCACTGTTCAAGATCATACACAGCTTGAAATCCTTGGGTGAGGGAAGAGAAGGTAAGGGGGAGGAGATGGGGGAAGTAAGGATTAGCATCAGTGGCATGAAGAAAGATCACTTCTGTTTCCGAGGAGTCTAGTGAAGGATGGCTGTGAGGCTGTCATGATGGATTCAGCAATAGCATGGGTGAAGGAGGGAAAGCAGAAACATATTAAGCTGTGATCACTAAAAAATGTAGAAGTGAAAATAACAAAGGGTGAAATAAGCTTGCCATGGAGGAAGTATAGATAGAATAAATGATTGGTATAGACAGAGAAGAGTAAAGGACCCAGCACCGAACCTTCAGGGACACTGTATTGAAGATGCTGGGGAGGGGCGCTGTGCCAGGCCCAGGATATGGAGAAGGAACGGTTGGAAAAATAAGATCGAAAACACAGAATGATAGAAGTAGACAGACCTAGTTAGGAGAGAGGGGGATGAAAAGTAGGGTGGTCAACTGTATTGAAGGATGCTGACAGGCTGAGAAGGAAAAGAATAGACAAGAATTTAGTGTTGCATGCAGAGAGAAGGGAATTAGTGATATGGAGGAGAGCAGTTTCAGTAGAGTGGGCAGGGCAGAAACCAGTTTGGGCAAGTGTAAAATGAGATTGAAGATTAAGAAAGGTGGAGAATTGTGAGTAAACAGCCCGTTAAGGAAGTTTTGAGAGGAAGGGGAGAAGTGAGATTGGGAGACAATTAGATGAAGATGAGAGATTCAAAGAAGGGCTTTTCAGGATAGGAATTATTTGAGTGTCCTTGATGGGGGAAGAAAAGATGGTAAAGGATACCAACTGATTGAAGAGAAATGTTAGGAAATGAATAATCAGAGGAAAAACAGTAGAAATGCAGGGAGAGGGCAGAGGCTCAATAGTCGAGGTAGTGGGGTGAGCAAGGGAGTCATAAGAAACTGTGTCGGAGTCAATGAGAGGGCAAATGATAGAGGAGGAAAAAGGAGGGCAAGATAAGTAGTTGCAGATGGGTGTAAAGGTTGCGTGAGTAGATGAGCGAGTGACAAGCGCAAAGTAGAGACCTTAGAAACAAAGAAGTCAGAGAATTCTGAAGAAGAGAGAGACAATGAGATAGAAGGATAAGAAGCAGTCGGGCAGAGCAACTTGTTAATAACTTGAAAAAGGTGACAGGGTGGTTTGTGAGAGAGGAAGTAAAAGAGGAAACAAACTGCTTTTTAGCAGTGAAAAGAGATGCATCATAGGAAGCGTGAAGAAAAGACAGAAAAGAGAGGTCATTGGCAGAACATTTTTTTCGAGTGAGAGACATTCCACCTTCTGAAGGGCAGAACAAAGAGAATGAAAGCCAGGGGTCAGCCAGGGTTGTGAAGGCTTGTGAGAAGGGGAGAAAGAGGTAGTAGGTTATGTGGCCTTCTTGTCTCACTGGGGGTCCAGTTTGCAAATTACTCAGACGACACCCAGATAGTGTTTAAACTATCTGGGGTCTACAGTGTAGATGTGGACAGAGTGAGCAAAGTGTTCAAATCCATACAACTATGGATGACTACTAACTCTCTGGCCTTGAACGACTCAAAAACTGAGCTGCTCATCATTGGTACCCAATAAAAGCTAAACAACCTAGACACACGGTACAGATGTTCTGTGGTTAATGGTAATGCCTTCATGGTGTCAGATGCAGTTAAAACATTAGGACTTTTTCTTTGACTCAGCTCTTTCATTTAATAAACACGTCTCATACCTCAAATCATCTTGTGGCTACTTTGTCAACTTGCTGTGGCATATTTGCCAGTACTTGTCAGGGAAAAATCGAGCTTTGATTGCAGCAGCTATTGTAAATTCGAAGTTGGACTATTGTAATAGTTGTCTGGAGGTACCTCTAAATCTAACATAAAGAAGTTACAAGTGTCACAGAATGGAGCAGTTTGTGCTGTATGCGGGCTGGGCCGTCGTTCTAAGATTTCTGCATCTCGTAGGAAGTTACATTGGCTCCCAGATGTGCAGCGAATACACTTTAAGATTTCCGTCCTGGTGTTTAAATGTCTTTCAGGCGAAGCCCCTTTTTATCTCTCCTCGAGAGTAAAAAGAATTCCTTTTAGGCAATCTATTCATTCAAATAACAGCATCACGCTATACCAACCGCTTTTCTTTCAAAAAATAATTGGTGGTGCAGGTTTCAATGCTTGGGCACCTACCATCTGGAACTCACTCCCACCGAATCTCAGGGCATGTGAATCAACGACCTGGTTTAAGAAGCAACGGAAAACGCTTCTCTTTAATAGAGGGACGGATTAAAACAAGCACATGATCCTTGTCATAACTGTATAACATCTTGGTTGCTGCACCTGTTCCTCTCTTTTTCTGTTTATTGTACATCTGTCTTGTGGGTGCCCTGAGGCCTTTGGGAGAGTGGTGCGATATAGAAAATAGATAGATAGATAGATAGATAGATAGATAGATAGATAGATAGATAGATAGATAGATAGATGGTCAAGAGTCGAAGAAAGGGAGGTTTGAAGAGTAGAAGCAGTGTCAATGGTGTGGGATGTTTTTACCCATGCATCCGAGCCCTACCACAAAAACTGTGCAGTACTGGCATGGAAAACATCATGATGGCCAGAACTTCCCAGAAAATGCACAGGGAAATGCATGAAGAATAGGCTGCCAACCATTTTTGCCTATGTTGTGAGCACAGAAGGGCACAGAGCCTAAAACCATTGTAAAAGGGGCAATGCTGATGGCCAAAAGCAACCCATAACTGGTGGGAATTCGTTTTCTTCAGGTCAAACATGGCTAATTTATGGGCACAAAATTATTTTACTTCAGAACTACACCAATGCCATTTGTTGAACCTGGACAATATACTTCCATGTAATATCTCTTGTTTGAAATGCTTGAATTCAAGACTGATCCAAAAAAATTGCATGCAGTACCCGCTTTTGACTGAGGGCGGCGCAAGCGGTCTAAACTCTGACAGGGAAACTGCATGTCAGGAGTTGCAGGAGAGGCCTTTACATCAAAGGCTGGGAGTTAATTAAAATCTTAACCACATGCTGTTCCCAGAAGACAATCTGATTTAATTAACAGGCCAAAGGCTGGGAAACCTCTCACCTCCAGAGATTCACACCAGGAGTTAGAATCTCACATGACCTCTTGATTGATAGAAGGCAGACTGGCTGGGAGCCTCCTGGAGACCACACAATAGGCTCTTGCACTTGAATAGAATATGTTGATTTTGACTGTTTCCTGTCAACAAAGGCCTGCCTGCCAGCAGAGGCATGGTCACTGACCCACCCAAGTCTTGGAGGTGGACTCCAACACTCTGAGAACTGAATTGAAAGCAAAATATATATTTTACAGAAACACTGATAACTCTTTGTAATCAAACGACAGGAATGTATAGCTTTGAGAGCCTTCATTTAAAAAATGTACCTTCGATTCAAGCCCAAACTCCAATTTGTGTGATGTTCTGGGGCAAAACCCTGCTATTTATGTATACTACAGACTCTGTGTTTAAGCTAGAAACATGGGAATTTACTGGAGTATGTATGGACAGGCCGTGTATATGTGTATGATTTTTAATAAAAAAACAATATTGCAAAACCAGTTAAAAAATGCAAAATGTTGCCGTTTCTGAATGCAATCTCTTAGAAACATCAGAGTTTGAACAGAGTATACCTCATGTGATACGTGATGGGTGCATGTAATTTCAAACCACTGTGTATCTATGAAATATGTCTTTAGGTCAAATATAGATTTGTGGGCAAACTGACCAGGGGAGGATCCTCTGACCCATAAAACCTACAGCATCACCATGACACACATTTCCTTCCCCCAATCAAAGCAGTGCGGAAAGCTTGACCAATGGGCAGTTGAAAGAGGGGCTGGCTAGTGATGCTGCACACACACCCACTTTCAAAAGACATAAAAAGAGCCACTGGAAGCTAGAGAAGACATTCAAATCCAGTTGCTGCAACGCGCTCCGCCGGACCATACAACATCCAGAAGATACCAGATTCAACACTTAGACTTTAAAACTCCAAAGAACTTGATTCAGAACTCAAAGCAAGGGCCTAAACCCACAAACTGAGAACTCTTCTCAGTAGGCCTCAGCATCCAGCAAACCTAACAGCGGTAGCAGCATCCAGGAGCCGTGCAGATCAGCGCTGGGTCCAGAGAAAGCTGTGCAGAAAGATCCAGAAGCAGTGCTCTACCCAGAGAAAGCAGAGCAGTATCCAGAACCAGAGGCCAGAGATCCAGAGTGACCCAGACCGCTGTTAGCAGAACCAGAGAGCTGACCCAGATCACTGTGAAGTGCCGAGACCAGAACCGGAGTCCAGTCCAAAACCTTACCAGATCCCGGGGGGAAGCCTATTTCAAAATATATTGTGAGTACCTAGCAGAACTGTGCAGAACCAATCTCTTAGTTAAAATAATATAACTCAATCTATTTTAATCTAACCAGAACTGCCTCCTAACTGTCACCTGTCATTTTCAAAGCTGTCACCTGTCATTTTCTAGCTGCAAGCTGTAACCTGTCGCTTTGAACTTTTAAAATTTAAAATCCGAAAAACTACCTTTATTTAATCGTCCGTATCTCTGGAACCGTTTGTGCTAGGAACTTGGTTTAACTTTCCTCTGAAAGCTTAGAATCTCAGCTTTTCAACAAGCTTAGAACCGACTTGCAACTCTTTAGACGTTTGCCATAATCACGATTCTCGCACTCGCGAATTTTGCCACGATTTGCGATTTGGCCCGATTTCTTTACTTGCAAAAAGATAGCTGCTTTTGCCTGAACTGCTAAATTTCGTTTGCCTCTTAAGAACCATCCCTGAATCATTGCTAGAGTGAGCCTGAACTCATATTAACTAGATACCACTCACCCTGAACCTCCTGAAGGGAGTTAAAAGCATTTGCAGCATATTTCCCACTGCATTGTCATCATATTCAAAGCCTTTTGCCTGTGTTTCAAACTTCTGTAGTCTAAGCTTGCTGAATTGAACTGAATTACATTTGATTGCATTCCTAAGAACTGTGTCATCTTCATCTTCATCTCCTTACATTGCATAAAAGGGGGGGTGAATTGTCCAAGAAAGTGATTACATTGGCCCTCATTACGACCCTGGCGGAAATCGAAAAACGATGGCGGAAATGCAATACCACCATCGAATAGCGCTCGGTGCGACTATGACCCGTCACCGCAAAGTACGATGCCATTAGCGACACCGTAGTGAACGCCAACGCTAACTGCACCAAGTACGCGCGCGCGCCATGCCAAACCGTAAATACCACCATGGCGCAAGGGTACGCGAATTCCGACCCTAGCGGACATGTACCTAACGCCATCAACCACGGCGGAAAGTACCATTCCGCCATGGCGAGAAGTACGGCATCGCGAATCAACCGTAAACGGCCCCACTGAGTGCCTGTACACCGCTCCCTGCCCACATAGTACAACTCCCCGTAGGTGCAATGAAGTCACAATGCAACCAGTGAACTGTACAAGTCACCCATGCATGCCAACGAACAAAAGAATCACAAGAGGGGCCAATGGGAGCTGCAGGGCACAGATGGCACGAATACAGAAGCCATTCCAATGGACATGACCACAGTCCCCCACCAAGAAACGCACGCAAACACAGGCACCTGTGACCAGCAATATTTCGAAAATCACATCATTCCACCAGTCCACCTGGCTGACCGGCATCTGTTACACAAAACCCAATCCCCCGCCCCTGAGCATGACATCATTCAAACAGTCATATTGGCAGCCCTCATCCCTGACCTCACTGGGCTTCGTAGGCAAACGCGCCCAGCACAGTACCACGCAACTATACTCCGAAGCTGGAACCCAATGCAGATCTCCTCACAATACATCGCTCCCCAAATAGGAATATGCCACATCACTTGCAAAGAAGAATGCTACACGGCCCATATCAGAATAGAAATTTAATGCACAACAAAATCACCAAGCCCATACAGCCATTAGGCCATGAACTCCAAAACACATTTCACCATTGTGGGCTGCATCCGCAAGAAATGACCAGCTACTTCTTGTGTGACGCCCTGTTCCATCATGGTACACAGAGCCACATTCACGTACGAAAAGGCAACATGGAAGCGCACTGAACCGCAGGGCCGTCCCAATGGGGAGGCACTAGTCCAGCTGAAAGGCCGAAATGTTGCTCCGAGCCACTAGTACTGCGTAAGGGCATGTGGCCCATAGGCGATCGTCCCATAAGATCGTAATGCTGCTCCACTGATTAACACGAAGCAGCAGGTGTCGGGAGTAAAAGCCATCTGCAGGAGTGGCATACAGATGGCAGTGGCAAAAGGGGAGGAGATACCTGTCAACCAAAAGAAAAGAAAAAGAACAGAATGGCCATCAGAACTACATTCGAACAACTCACTTCAATGATCACACTAAATCCACAGCCATATGCATGCTAGCCCACTCCAAAGGATCATCACCACCCCAAAACCACTTGCGACTCATAACTATCTATATCGAGGTGTAAACACCATCACAAACGAGTGTACCTGTGCATGCGTCTGTGAAAACAGAATCCATCAGATGGGATTGGTAACGTGCATGGACACAAGTGTCTGAGGGCGCGTCGAGACAGGGAGGGCTCAACAAGGCCAGATAGACGATGGTCCCACTATGGCAGCCCTGCATCACATAGCGCAGGGGAGGCGGACAGATTCCAAGAAGCCCTGTACATGGCAAACACTGTATCAAATCATCTGTCCATGCATCCATTCATCATTCCCTCATCCCGGGATAAAAACGCCTGGATATTTACTCACATAACATTAGAAATATCCATTGAGTCTGTGCGTTATGCAGCCTGCAAAATCCACAGTGCCCCAGCCCGTAATTCCAGTGTTGTGAAGTAACATGTATTTGGGAACGTCCGGCCTCATCGCCCACGTCGCTATTGCGCATCCCAAACTATTCATATCAATCATTGCATCCTCGCCATGGCCCCTGTCTCAAGGACATTGAACAATAGAACGTTATATTTGCAGTCAGACCTGTGGGCATCTCCTCGCCGCTAGCTGATAACCGAAAGCGCCGCCCTTCGAATTCCTCATTTGCAACATCACGTCGAAAAGGCATCTGTGGCCGCTTGAAATCACAAATTAATCCATCTAGTGCGGCTGTGTGTGAAAATGGCAACTGCCTTCACTCACAAATGGGACGCCCCGCCCGTCATTGCAACTCGGTACAGTGATGCATGAGGGCCCACCGTTACTCGAGTACTACGTTCCACTGACCCTTCACAAGTCTGTTCGCGACTGCAAAGATTGTATGTGAAACAATGGGACCATAGCCGAATGAACATATCAACCAATGTTACACGGCCATCGGGTACAAATACATGATTGCAATAGCAAGATGCCATTCCTCGAATTGCAGCGTTGTGTGCGGGACGTGCTCGGCCAAAGGGGAGAGCAGCTTGCACAGGTGGAATGAATCACCACAGGTGGAGGCCATACAGCCTGAAAACACATAAATTGCACACCCAGTCTCCTCCCACAACCACACCCACTCCGAAATGCTACCGGCAGGACTCGCGATGTTGGCCCTGGGGGACCTGATAGCACTGCAAGTACTCCAACTCCAAGAAGAAGACGAACACCAACTTCAACCGGCCGCACGGAGGAGACGCAGGAGGAGGAGGAGGGCAAGGCAGGGCCAGCAAGGGCCGCCAGCACAGCCACTACCACCACGCAGGCAGCCCGCAATCCCACGCCTCCGAGCACATCCGTTCAACCTCACTGATGAGCAGATCCACACCCTCTACCGTTTGGACCGGGACACCATAGCCGCCATCGTGGACATGACACAGGCTGACCTTGTCAGCATGATAGATAGCCCAACCGCCATCCCACCCCTACTGAAGGTGGTGTCTGTACTCCACTTCCTGGCCACAGGCACCTACCAGCACACAGTCGGACAGTTGCATGGCATTTCTCAGCCACTGTTCTCACGGACACTATTGCAAGTGCTCGATGCCCTCCTGCAGCACGCAGACGACTACATCTCTCTACCACGCTCGGAGCAGGAAATTACGAACACAAAAGTGGGATTCCATGCACTTGCCGGCATACCGGGTTGCCTTGGTGCCATCGACTGCACCCATGTGGAATTGGTCGTCCCACATGCCATGGAGGCCCAGTACCGCAACCGAAAACAATTTCATTCTCTGAATGTACAAATGGTGTGTGACTCCAACAGGATCATTACACATTGTTGTGCCCGATTCCCTGGATCAACCCATGATTCTATGGTCTTGAGGAACTCTACAATACCACGCTACATGGAGCGACACGCAGGGAACAGATCCTGGCTACTCGGTGAGTCTCATTTCATGCATGATGATGTGGGGTATGTGATTCGGCAATGACCTGGCAGGAAGGGGGGGGGTGTGTGCGTACGTAGCAATGGCATTCCACATTATACGTTTATCGTCCACATACAGGTGATGCTGGATATCCACTGAAGAGATGGCTCCTCACACCAGTCCGGAACCCACGGGACCAGCATGAGGAGGACTACAACCATGCCCACTCACGTACCCGTGTAGTCATAGAACAGGCATTCGGCCTACTGAAGACTCGTTTCCGCTGCCTCAGCAGGTCTGGCGGGGCACTCCTGTACCGCCATGAGAAGGTTGCAAAGATGGTGATGGCATGTGTCATGCTCCACAACATGTGCGTACGTAGAAATGTGCCCATGCCCCCTGACGCAGAACTGCAAGCACCTGAGGATGGTCATGATGAGGGTGGGGATGTGGCAGTACCTCAAGGAGTCTGCGAGGCACAGGAGGGCCGTGACATTCGTCAGCATCTCATTGATGCATGCTTCTAGCACTCACGCCTGGTGGCTGATACATGGACACGGTACTCGTGGCACTGTGTGTGTCTGGTACATGCACAATATGGACTGTACGCCTATGATGGCCTAGTACACAAAGATCAATGTCCACACATCTAATTGGTTGATCGTGCATTGTTTATGGCATATGTGATATCATGTTAAACACCCTATCGACCCGCCACCCAAGTGAGCCCAACACACCCCCTCCACCCTCCTACCTCCCCCCCGAACACCAGTGTCCAAAGATGCTCATTGTCAGTGGGCAGTCGCTATTGCAAGCCCCCTCTGCGGGTATCAGGGGCACCCCTGCCTGTGGAGCGCAGGTTCCTCCCAGATCTACGTTGGGGGCTGCCCTGGACGGAACTTGCAACGGATGATGTCTCTGCCTGCTCACGTCCATGCATGTCCCTAAGGGTTTGTGAGAGCTCAGTGAGCACACGGCGCACTGCGGCAAGTTCGGCACATACGTCTTTGGACGTCGCATGCAGTTCCCCCCTCAGGCTCTCGGTGCTTCTCTCCATTTGGACTCTCAGGCTCTCGGTGCTTCTCTCCATTTGGACTCTCAGGCTCTCTGTGCTACTCTCCATTTGGACTCTCAGGCACTCGGTGCTACTCTCCATTTGTGCCCTTAGTGTCTCTGTACTTCTCTCCATTTCTGCCCTAAGTGTCTCAGTTGATGTTTCTATGTCTGCCTTAGTGCCCCCACATTCATCGGCATGGTCCTTGAGGAGCGTGGCCAGTTGCTGCTGTTGCACGATTAACTGGTCGAGGGACTGTTGCCTCTGCTGGGCCATGGCCATTTGCGGTGGTGTCACAGAGTGGCTGTTCGCCTCATGTTGCCCTGCCACAGGGCTTGTGGGGGATGGCCAGTCGTCGTCTTGTGGGTGCCCCTGCGTGGTATCCTCATGTTGTACGGGATGGGACAGACAGGGGGATTGGGACAGGTCATGGATGGATCTGACTTCGACATCCCCGTCTTCTGTGTCGGAGCATGCTGCCATCAATGGGGTGTCACCTATGGTGCTGCTGCCACCAGAGGCAGTGCCTTCTGTGGCATTCATTGGGGGGACCTGTGGTGCTGCTGTTGTGGGCATGCTGGCTGCTGGGGTGCCTGTTGATGTTCCCTCCTCTGTGCTGCCACCTGATTTGTGCTGCTGCCGTGTCTTGATGCGTGCAGCTGAGGTGGAGGGTCTTTGGCCGTTGGTCTTGGCCCTCTTTGCAGGTGTGCTGGTAGGGGTGTCCTGAAGCTCGTCGTTTGGATCGGACCCTGTGGTGGAGTAAAGGAGGGCGAGGGTTATTAATGGGTCTGTGGGAATTGGAATGGCATTGTATCACATGCATTGGGGTGGTACCTGAGGGTGATTTGGGTCGGGGCCTTGGAGGTGCTTTCATTTGTGTGTGGAGTGAGGGTGCAGTTGTTTGGCAGCCTGCAGTTAGGGTGTGCCTGCTGCGCGTGTAGTGGGTGTTTTTGGGGTTTTTAATTATTTATGTATTTATTGTGTGTTTTAAAGTGCGCTATCAGGCCAATGTGTGTGGACGTCCTCCTGGCCATGTGTTTCTGTTGCACTATGTGGACACATGGTACTTCACATGATTGGACATTGTGGATTTGGCATTGTTTTATTTGGGCCACCTACCTGATTCTTCGGATGTCTGCACTCCTTTCTCCATCCCTCCGACTCCCTCTATGCTCTCCATTCCAATGGTGGAGGCACAGATTTCTTCCCAGGGGGTCAACTTGATGGGTGATTCCGATCCTCCCCCGGTAGCTGTGGCAATGTTGCGGTTGGCAGAAAGTATGCTACGGACGCGTATCCGCAGGTCGTCCCATCGCTTTCTGCATTGCTGTGGGTTGCGGGGTGCGGTCCCCACCGCACTTACCCGCTGTGCCACCAGAGCCCATATGGCCTTCTTGTTCGCAAGTGCCGTCCTGGTCATTTGCGTGGAGAAGACGGCGGCGGCATTCTCCTGGAGGGTCTCTGTTAGCACGGTGAGTTCCTCACGGGAGAAGTGGACCTGCCGCTTGCGGTCGCACGCTTTCTTCGCTACTTTTCCCATTTTTCTTGGTTTCGCTAGGGTGGATGACGGGTTGGGGTGTGTCTCAGGGTAGTGTTTTTAGTGGTTGTGTGGATTTTGTGGTTTTATAGGTGCACGGCGGGATGTTTCCCGTTCCGGGCCCATGTTTTTACTTCTGTTTCCTTATATTTACGGTCACCGTACTTTCCGGTTGGCGCTCACTGCGGTGTCCACTAAGATGGGTGGCGGTATTGCACCTAGGGCGCCGTACGGCGGCGTGTGGGCCGTTTTGGGGTCATTTCCGCCATCGCGGACTTTGCACTTCCGCCATGCCGTGGTGCTCGTGCCCGATGGGTCGGAATGGGCCGCACTTTGCTCCATCGTGCAATGGCGGAAACGCTATTTACGCTGTGGCGGTCCGGTCAGTCACTTTCCGCCAGGGTCGTAATGAGGGCCATTGTATTTTGCTGAAACCCTATCAAGTTTTTTTTCTGTACTGCATTTTCATTCCACCTTGCATCCATTTGAAACCATAAAAGTATTGTTGCTATCTTATCCATCCTATAACCACTCATCATTGATTATAAAGAAGTGTGCTAGTGCCAGACTATCCATTATTGATTACTGCTCAGATTAAGTGTGATATTCAATTATTAATTTATTATAAAGTGTGATATATATATATTGTTTAAATTCTCAAATAAACCTTTTAACTTGCAAAACAGAACTACTTCTTGGCTCAGTGGGGTCAGGGGGATTCCCAGAGAGGGGTGTTATATAGGGGTAGTCATCCAGAACTCATGAACTGGACATAAAGATATATCAATAAGGGTTTCCATTCAGTATCCCAGACTAGGCATTGACTTAGCTGTAGTGCTGGATTGAATCCTCTTACAATGGCCAGAGAAGACAAAGCAGGAATAGAGGTCGAAAGAGAGGAAAGAAAGTAGGTTGTGGAAAATGATTGAAGGTCACGACGAGAGAAAGTAGTTGAGAGAGGGGTGAGGGTAGTAGTAAGAGGGAGGGAAAAAGAGAAAGATAACAATGAGTGATCAGAGTAGTATACCAGATGTGAAGAAACTAAGTGGTCAAATAAGCGAGAGAAGAGAAAAATAAATCAAGTGCTGAACCAGAAACATGGGAGGAAGGAGTAGTAAGCTGAAACAGCAAATAGGATTCAAGAAGAGGGATAAAGGGGATGACTGATGGGTAGATGCAAGATGAAGGTTAAAATCACCAAGAAGAAAGAACGGAGAATTTAAAGGAAGAAGAAAAGAATGTAGAGAGTCAAGTTCGTCATGAAAAGTGTGAGTAGGTCTAGGGGGAAAGTAAATAATAAGAAAAATATGTGGCTTGGAGAATGAAGGAAGGTGCTATTTGAAAGAAGCGTAGATGGGGAAATTAGAAAGAAGAGCAGAAACCATCCAGGTAGAATGAAAAAGGATACAAGTACCACCACCACGGCCAGTGGGGAGTGATGAGTGTGAACATGTTGTAGCATGAGTAGTTAGAGAGGCATGTATTGAAGTGTTGTATGGAGTGAGCCATGTTTCGGTCAAAGAAAGATATTGCAGGTTAAGCCAAATAAATAGGTTGAGAATCTGGTGGGACTTGTTGCAGATCGAGCAGGCTTTCCAGAGACCAACAGTGAGAATAGGAGCAGCAGAGGAAGATAGATTGGGATAGATCAGATTGGAAGGGAGTCGGAAATGGCAACGGCATGATAAGGAGAGTGCGAGGATGATATGGACAGGATGGGAACATACATGAGTCGGGAGACTAGCAGAAGGGACAGAATGTGAAAATAGTAGGAAATAAACATGGTTATGGCTACGTACAGGTGGAACAGAGAAGAAAAAGAAGAGCTATGGAATAGCAAATGTATGGGTGCACAGGGCGCAAACAAGAGCAAACAGGATGTGTAGTACCCCTTGAATTCAATGCTATTCAATGAAGACGCCCAGGGCTGAGACGCCTAGAAGATGGAAATATGAAGGGGTGACAAGGGAGTCACGGGATGGTGCGTTGGTGCAGCCATGTTTGAGGGTCCTTCCCGCTCCAGGTAAGAGAGCGGAAGAGAGGGCCATATGATGGGGGGCACCTCCAGCAGTTTCTGTGCGATGCTGTGCTTGGCATATTATGGCAATGCCTCATAGTGTGGGGGCTGTATTTAGCATATAATAACAATATCTGTCATTTTAAACTGTAACTCAGATAAAATGGAAGTACCTGTCATTTAGGTCGCTAATTACATATGCAAATGTCTCCCTGTGTCTACACTGAGTACTCATGTCATATAAGGACCCCCAGGACATACAAAGGCAGGACACTAGTTGAAATATATTTCAAAATAAAATAGTGTTATTTCTGCCTAAAAGAAACTTTCTATTAAGTTGTTAGTCATGAACTTAATTGAGCTTTACATCTGCTATGTATATTCCTCTAATGTCATCTGAGGTCTAAGGTTATGTATAACACTTTTTGTGATATAATCAGGGTACCAGGGACATCTGTGTATTGGAGTTTTAATTTCATTTGTACTAGCCCTTTTAACTTGGGAATCAATCAACAATGTGCACACAAAAATCATAATCCATATGTGTGCCACACAGTGATTAGATGCATTGCAGCAGAAAACACCTGGTTGACCGCCCACAGCTCAAGTCCAAGCAACAGATTACCGCAAGGTTCATGACGACCGCACCTGCTTATCAATGTATGCATGATAATACTTATGAGACTCCCAAAAGGACAGGGCCTGACCTGCTACTACTGCAGAAGACATTCAAATCATTTCCAAACTTACATCCAACAAAGACACAGATGCCAACCTCTCAAGCTGCATTGTTCAAGTGAACTCAAGGGTGCCCAATAATCACCTGAATCTCAAACAACTACATGTAGCTGTTGATTTGCCCTTCTAGTGACTTGACTTACACAACATTTCCATTTCCTACAGAGATGGGCACTTGGTTGTAGACATCAAAAGTGTCCAAGAACATAACTTCTGGTGTACAGCAGAGTAGCCCACTAACACAAAACAGTGGATAGCTAAGCAGTGTTTTTCCAACTATGATTAATTTGACAGATCATTCCATTATTCACCTTCCTGCAGAGAAATAGTTTGGCCATATTACTGGTTGGCTCAAGAATCAGTGTTCTCACCAGCATATACCTTAGCATCCCAGATCATCTACCAAGTACAGCTCTAAAGATGTTATTGAGAGGTCATCTAACTGACCACATCTCACAGCACTACAAACCCTCCACAGCTATGGTTCAAGGGAATAATACACGTGATGCACTTTGCATCATCCACTGTGCTCGTCAGGGCCATGGTGCACAATTCATCAAGAGAACATCAGCCCATACCACTGGAGGAAGGCACTAAGATCCAGCACCAATGAACTCGTAAGAATATCATGATACATCTGAAAGAGGCACACAGGAACTCATTTCCAAAGGGAATTGGCACAATGCAGATTCATAAAACATTTTGGAAAACCCTAAAGATATTTTGTAAACAAATAAATACCCCAAACATTGCCAACCAGACCCAACCAGCTCAAGTCGAAGGCAACACTCTGACATCCACGCTCAGATTTCTGACAATAGGTTGAACTCTGGAATGACTTAAAAGTGTGAAGCTTGCCATTTGGAAGCTGTATGTTCCATAGCAGTTCAACGACTGAGAAGCTGCCAAGGGACAGCCCCATGCCACACCTCCTCCCCAGGTGGCAGCGTGGGGTATCATGGCAGCGAAACTGCAGAAATGCGAACCAAATAACCATCCCTTTAGTAAATGTTGAGATGTGTTGTCCAACCTGCAATACATCTTAAGGCAACAACCTCATTACACCGCATTTGCAAACTTCAGACATAGTGTGTAGGTTGCAGTGCAGGCTGCAAGAGGCATTTAGGACCTTCTGTCAGTGAAAGATCTAGGCAGATTCAATAGCCAAACTCGAAAGGTCTACTGAGAAACCTGCACCCCTATAAACAAGACTAAAGGGGCCAATTGAGTTACCACAAAGGGCCTATGGTAAGGTAGTCACACCATACCTGTTGTTCTTGATTGCAAGTTATTCACACCATATATTGTAAGCCTTCTGTGTTCCATGTCCATGACACTCCACTACTTCGACTTACTGCTAGGTTTTCCAACAACGTGACTTGTTCCTAAAGGCTCCCAACTGTGATCTGCTTCTAGGAACTGTGTTTTGTTATTTGGTCCTATATATTCTGCCACAGGTTATCCCTTGGTTGACTTGGAAATGTACATCTGTGACGTTGCTCATAGGTTCACCTCTATGATGCCTGCTCAGTTACACTGGATAGGATACCTTAAATGTCCATTGAATTGAGCATGGACTTACTTTTCCCCTCTCTAATAGGATCAACTATACTTACCACCCACATGCCAATAGAACACCCACTCCTAACCAACTTGTACAACACAGTCCCAGCTAATGCACCTTCACACACTATGAGCACAAGGGGATCCTTCATGATTCAGAGACCTCAAGTGCTCTGGGCACAAATCACCTAAAAACATAGCCACACACAGATCCAAGGTACTTCCTGCAGGCATCAATGCAAAAGAAAATCTTTCCTCACCCGATTATAACCAAACACAGTCCTCCTCCGTTGGAGATCCTATAGCGCCAGGAGGCCCTGCAAATGGTAGAGAACGCCGTTTAAAAGTAAATAACATAACAAGTGTAAAACTGATTTAATGGATACGGAACCAGGATTCTTGACTATTATTATTATTATTATTTTTATTTTTATTTTATGTATGTATGTATGTATGTATTATTATTATTAATTTTTATAATGTGCAATACGCCCAAAGGCCTCAGCGCAAAGGCTTTAACAGGAATAGGAGTTTTTTTGTCTCACTTTTTGAAATATCTATTTTAAAAGCAATTTTTAGAAGTGATTTTCATGTGCTTCAGTCTGATGTTGTCCATTGGCAATGCTGTGAGTTTATCTGCACTCCTTTGTACTCGAACAGATTATGGTGCTTATCGGAATGGATTCTTTCATTTTTCCTGCATGCAACATCGCCCTTGTACATTTTTTAGCCAGTCTCTGCTGAACTTGTCGAAGATTTGTTTGTATTTTTCCGGTTTGAAAGAAATCACAACATCTGGAGGATATGGGCCCTTTCATTTGTGGTTACACATTCCTTAAATCCACACAAATCTTTTAAAATGATCAAGAAACATAAGTGTAACAGTAAAATACAGATTTGTTTTGAATTTCCAACAAAAAAACATCTTTATAAAGGACCTTGTCAGAGGGTTGTACTGTGCAGTCCATGTTAAAGAGTGTGTTGCGAACTAACGTCTACTCTACGCAGTCAGTGGTGCTTGAACGTGTATTTCACAAACCATCGGATCCGGCAAACACGTCACAAAGAAACAAGGCCAAGCGTGTTAAAGCACCTGCAGTGAGCAGCCCATGCAGCAAGGTTAATTGTGAGGTTAATGCAATGATTTACTCCCTTACCCAACAGCTGCGAGTGATAGAGCAGCAAAAACATTCACACATGCTACTCATTTGGGGTGTAACCAAACAAAGGAAGCCTTTAATAGCAGAGGAGCAGAGAGCATGTAATTGCATATGTGGTTAGGCTCCATCTAATTATGGGACACAAAGGCATTTCCTGCTCCTGTATGCAAGATTTGGGCATGTGATGTCTTGTGAATTAAAACCAGATTCGGAGGGGCGCTCGCAGTTTGGCATACTCATCTTGTTTTGCTAAGTGTAATGAGGACTAATTTGATCTGCCTGTTTATCGTGTGCTACTGAATCTTCTTGGAGGCGTTAAATGGACCGCAGCACGCAAGAGACAGTGGGCCTGATTCATGGAAGTGTTTTATAATGGCGCAATCCCATAGGAAAGCATTCCATGAATCAGGCCCAGTGTGTTTCATAAACTCGCACTCTTTCCTGGGATGCAAGAACGGCATTAAACAGGGATCAACTTATGAGCTCGGCTGTTGTGCATCAGGTGCCATATTACAGAACATGTCGAGTAATAATCAGTGCGAGTGTGACTTGTCACTGCATTTACACCGTGGAGAAAAAACATACCAGTGCAATTACAGACATGCCAACATGTTCCACTCCCCTCAGGAGATCTTAGTCTAGTCCTTTTTTTCAATATGCATTATGGGATGTGTAGTCTTGGGTGCATAATAAGGAAATCCAGAACTACAACTCCCAGAAATACTAATCCAAGAATGCAAAGTTAAAACCAGGACTGGACTTGTGTATCTCGAATGCAATGCGTCCCTTTGGCATACAACAGTGGAATTATTACAGCTACTGTAACACAAACGTAGGGCATGGTCGTGTGCTGTTTCAACCACAATCATGTTGTTTGTGTTACTATGCTCATAACATCAATTAGAGGATCATTGCGTACACTTTTCATTGCACTTTGCATTACATTACATATCACGTGTGAACATGTAGGCACACGTACACATTTCACTGTTTTTGCACATAAAATACACTTCATTGCATGCTTTTTTCAGTATGTTCTGGTTCTGAGCTGCACATGTAACGCGCATCCTCTCTCTAAATTCAAGACTGGGTGAGCAACAGATTAATGTCTGTTAGTTTTGCTGCGTGTTCATCAAAAGCAATGGGTACAGAAAGAGCACATGGCCAACAGAATAAAGTATATGGAACTGACACTTTACATGCAAAAAATTAAATGAAATAGGTGGGGGCAGCTTAGGGATTCATTCGCTGCGTTGGCATATTATGCTGGCCAGATAGACTGCTTCAAAAACTGGTACTACAGGGGCCCATCATCCTTACCCATTGGACATGTTTCAGTTAGGTAAGCATACATAACCTGAGTTGCTGAAAGACCAATGTATGTTCTAGTACACCTATTCACGCTGATCATGCCTGACTCAATAAAGAATGTGTCCCAGAGGTTCTTCAGCCTACCAGCAGTGTTAACTGAAGATGGTCCAGCTAGTGTAGGTGACAATAGGAATGTACTTCCTGATGATCAAGAGAAAACCTTCTTGACTTCTCTGGTGGTGTGTTGAAAACATGAGTGTTCGCGTTGCCTCCCTACTACTGTGACTTCAAGTGCTGGACAGTTGCATATTCTCACATGTGTCTCATGCTAGTGAGTCTGGATTCTCCAGTTTCTCATCTCCCAGATGTGGCTATAAAGTAGCTACTTTATCCTTGAAATGCGGGCCGGAAAATGAAGTCAGGAGGTACTCAACATATAACTTGTCATTACAACTATACATGGAATCCATGTAATAGTTCAAGTCCATGCCCCAGCATCTTCAATGTTTCCAAACTGGCATCCAAAGAACGGGGACTAATTATGATGGGCCTATTCTGTGCCAGCAGGCACACCAGTGGCAGAACTACATTGAGCAATGCAGTTCATGAGCTATCATACTTGGTTGCTTCCTCAACAAGCTACAAGACATCACTGACTAGAGCAAAGAATGTCCTATCGAATGCAGACTGTTGGATAATCAGTAATTGCTCTCTTGACCCATCCATCACTTGCAAAGTGGAAGTTTACTGAGTGACATATGTGTCATTCTGTGGCACATTTGTAATGGGGCCTATGCAATTCCTGCACTGCAGGCCCAGCTGAAGTGTGAGCTGATATTCACAGCCACCATTTCCTTCGAAGGCTGAACAATGCTCTAAACATGTATCACCTGCCAGGGGAAGGGCATTAGCAAAGCAAAGGACATGAATGGGCTTACCAATGTGTAGGGTTGCAGGTTGAATGGACATTAGAACAATTCTAATCAATAACTAAGTCCAGCTGTACATTTTGGAGCTAGGTCACTGTGCCTCCACATTCTTCATTTTCTCTCAGATGTCAACTCATCTGTCATCTCTGGCATCAATTCCTTCTAGGCAAATATGGCCCTGATGCTGAACTGTTTGGACCTGCTTCCCTTTTGGGTTGGTGACTGTCTTAGCTGACTGGGGAATCGAGGTTCACACCGCGTGCAGCAATGGCTATTTTGTGAAGGTTCTGTGTACCAGGTCACTGTTCGATGATCAAGGCGCCTTCCTGACTGTGAATCTTTCAGTACTTGTCAAACTGCAATGAGAACAGCATCATATTACTGTGGTATAGCCTGAAGTGAAAAGTAGCAAAGGCTCGGAATTTTCAAGGAAAACCATTTATTCCCATAATCCACTGGCAGAATGTTTATTCTACAAAATAATGTGTCACAGTGAGCATAGTCAAATTTACAACAAGGTTAGTACTGAGCAAGTGCGTTTGCCTGCTGAATGCATCTGTCTCACTAATCTCGATACATCGGTTTTATTGCCAAACCTGTGGGAACTCTGCACTGGGGAGCAATGCTGGGACTCTGCATCTGAGATATGGTACCGTTCTGTGCATTGGGGCATATCAAATGGTACCACATAGATGTGGTATCCACGTGTGTTGCAACCATGCTCTGAACAGTTCCAACCAGTTCTAGAATTTGAGATACTGTTCTGTGTTCTGCATGACGAAAGAAAACACATTAGGGGCATCATTAAGACCCTTGCGGTAGCCGTGCCCTTATTAAGGGCACGGCTGCCGCCGGTAATGATTTTTTACCGGGTCCAAGAAAAGGGCAATAACCATGTTATGCCGACCTTGGCGGACCCGGTAATTGCCCTTTTCTTGGACCCTGTAAAAATCAATCCCCATTCCCACTTGACCCCATAGGGCTCAATGGGAATGGGGAGGATGCTAACAATGGGCCCATTAATGACAGGCCCGTTGTTAGAATCCTGGCCTGCTAGCGGGTCCTGCTTTTCATGTCTGGTCAGACCAGACGTGTAAAGCGGGACCCGCTAGCAGGTCTCATAGTAGAGCAACTCGTAACAAACGGTGCCGGTCCCGTACCGACACCAATTATTATGGGAGCGCCAGGGTCCTAATGATGCCCTAGATGTTAAGTGTGTGTTACGACATATCCTGCATTCATCTTGCTGTGAAGGTTGTGTTATGGTTACCACATACTAATGCTTTACATTTTAAGCTCTAACATTCAGTGTTTGTTGAGAGACACTGTGGAGTAGCTTTGTTTATCCCACATGTTTATGTACCTGAGGCATTTACCCCTCCTCTTCCCCAGTATGAGTAGTTACCAGAACTGTATGTTGCAGTGTGCTCTCGGATGGTTTACTTGCTCATCATCGTCATCATTATTATTATGATTTTGGAGTCATAAGTGGATGTGTCTGCTGGAGGAGACCAGCAACCTCTCATAGCCTGCTCCTCTACATTGTGAACTGCATGGCTGCTCTCATGCAAAAATCGCCAGAACACAGTTTACTCCAGCAACAGATCACTTTCTATGCCAATTGTATTGTATTTTCAACACAGAGCTGAGGGACAGATCATTGAGTTCACTCAACATCGTAACTTACCTCTGTGATGGAAAGTTGTGATCAAACTTGCCTGAATAAAAATGGCATGAGGGTTTTGAGCCAGAGTGGTTGAACTTTGCGTTATTAGGGGAATGCCAACTTTGATACTCAGCTTTACTGGTAAATTATGTTGGGCTTGCCAGCAGCCCAAAAACATGCAAGAACCATGATGTGGTATTTAAGCATCCTGGACATTTATCGATGGGCAGTATTAACTACCTTTATAATTAGAGTCGCTGATTTTCACGCAAGTTGTGGTGGCATGATAAAAGGTCCAGCTCACTTCCAGCTTCTCTGTGAGTTGTGTTTTTAGGTTTGAGGGAGGAACTGAGCTGATTCAAAAGTGGAAGGAACAGGTGCGGCTGTGTAGCATCCACCAAGAGCATTTGTTGCATGTATTTTATGTTTGTATTCCCTGTTTGTGAAATTTCTTAAAGTATGAATCCCCCTTTGAGAAAAGCTTTGTGAACGTTTACTGTTTATTTCTGTCTCACTTTCACTTTCCTTTCTTCCTTAAACCCCCCCAAAAAACAGAAAACAAGAAACCATTTGTGAAAGACCCTTGTGCACTCTTCTGATCAATGTTTTTTTTTTATTCGATTTCATTTAAAACGAGAAATAAAAAAAATACTTTTGGGAAAACTGTAGGGGTGGACCTCAGATCTCTTTACTCCAAATAAACCCACCTCTCAAGAAGCAAGTGCACGTTTGTCCACAAAGCACTTTTTTGTATACCAACAGGTGGAAGTGGCTAGATGACACGTTAGAGACAGAACTAACCTGATTCTCTTCGAACCACACTAATGTTACTCCTTATATACATTATTGCAACATTTAACACACTCCCACATATTTTGTTACAAAGTCATCCCCCAAATATGATTGGCTAACCCTGTACAAGGAAATCTAATCCTCCTATGTTCCCATGCTCTTACTGGATGCATTCACTGAACCACCATCCTCTTCAACATTAATTTAAATGAGCTGATATTTAAAGTACCACACCTTTTTAGGCTCTTTCTATAGTTGGTTGTGACATCATCACAAGATTACATATTTACCTACAACAATCCTAATTTATTACAAGTTCCATCTGGCTGGGGACCTCCTAACCCCCAGGTATGATGATCATGGCTTTTGCAAGAACACAAAGGGAAACAAGATAGTGAGCTTATCTGGCCCTCAGGAAGACCACCCTAGCCCTGGCAAGGGTGCCTGTCCCTAGACGGCAGATGGTGCAACACCTATCTAAGAGGGATAGGTCAAGAAGCTGTCCATGACTCTATACAATGTGTGCAGATTGTTAAGATTGAATCACACTCAATGCTAAAAAAAGCAGCCAAAAGGCAACCACCCAAGGTAAGGGTCTCTTCGAGAGTGTAATTAGATCTTGTGGAGAAACCAGGCTGCATCAACTAACATGTGGTAGCTAGGGTCATATGGATTTTCTCTAAATTGGTATTCACCCTAATGACTCCTATTATCTGCATGTCAGTGGTTGTCAAAGAAAACAATAATGAACAACACACGTTTTAAACACAAAGCCCAAAGCTATGGGACTGCATGTGAGTCTGATTCTTTAAAACTGTCTTTATCGGGAGTATCTGTTAAATTGCGGTAGAGCCACAATGATATGGTCAACCTGATTTTTGTAAGAGGAGGAGCTTTACCCACCCTTATTGAAATCATCAGCATGGCGCTCTTGCTCAAAGTCTTCGTGCAGCACCTCACGATCATATGCCACAATCAAAAAATATGAGCAATTTCATTATGATGGGAACCAGCATTTTTACAGATATCTCTAACCAAGAGGGAGCTCAGGAAAAAATGGTGTCAAACCAGTCCTCTGCATTCAATCCAGCTTCTTTTTCCATGGCAATCCTCAAATTGTGAAGGGCCCCTATCGCATGGGATAAGTATCCATTGTCAGTGTCATTTGGGGTCATGTACGTATAGCAGGACAGTCCAATTGTATTGCAGACACCATCTTCCATAGCTTTGAGCAAGTCCCGAACATATGGGTTCTGGAGGGTCATGAGCCTAATGGTTCACAAGTCACTCCTTTTTGAATTAAGGCCCTACTCTGTCTGGTGCGCCATCTGAAGCATCTCCTACCTAGTTATCTGCCGTCATTTTGCTTTGGCTACAGTTGAATAACTGGCACCACAAGGGAGGCAAGAAATGGATCTGCCTTGGAAAACATGCAGTATTGGTCTGGATCGTTTTTAGTTTCCCTGAGGAATCTTTGGACAGGAAGTTAGATCTCTTCTGTCAATGCCCTCTTAATGAGCAACAAACTCGCTTAACGGTTGGCGGCTTAGTGGGTTCTGGTGCCGGCACATTTATAACTGTGAGAACATCTCCATATGGCCCCCCTGGAAGCCCTACAGCATGAAGGAGCTGCCAGTGACTCATCCACACAAGGTCCTGCAAAGATGGCCACCGCTATCTACACAAGGAAGACTGCAGGATCCATGACTGCTTGTGCCCATGAGTGTTGGCTAAGAGGAGCAGAAGAACTCTCCACCCCCATAGATGGAAGGCAAAGATGGAAGGCAAAGCCAGCCGACACTGAAGGCTGAAACAAAAGTCCTTCACTGCTCTCTGCAGCTCTGCTGCAAGAACATCTCCATATGGCACCCCTGGACCTCCCACAGCATAAAGGAGCTGCCCATGAATCATCCACATCACGCCCTGCAAAGATGGCCACCACCATCTCCACAATGAAGACTGCAGCATCCTTGACTGCCTGTGCCCATGTGGATTGGCTACGAGGAGCAGAAGATCTCTCTGCCCTAGAGAGCCGGAAGTCGAAGCAGGCCGACACCCAAGGACAAAACAAATGGTCTTCACTGCTCTCTGCAGCTCTGCTGTGAGAACATCTCCATATGGCACCAATGGACCCTCTACAGCATGAAGGACCTGCCCGTGAATCATCCACACCAGGCTCTGCAAAGATGGCCACCGCCATCTCCACAATGAAGACTGCAGTATCCATGACTGTCTGTGCCCATGTGGATTGGCTATGCGAAGAGCTCTCTGTCCCCCATAGCCGGAAGGCAAATCCGGCAGACACAGAAGGCCAAAACAAAAGGCCTTCACTGCTCTCTACAGCTCTACGCTGCTCGCCGCAATGGGCCATCCCCAATGGGAGGTCTGATGCGATCCTGTCACCTAAGACGGAAGGTAAGCCCATTCTATCCCTGTGTGTAGCTGGCGCTTCTGCAGCTACGGGTAAGGGTCTCATGCACTTACACTTCCAGCGACACTCCCCCTCCCCCTGTCCGACCCCTTTCCTCCCAACTGGAGTCTCCTTCGGATCTTCCAGGAGACTGATACACCTACAGAGCATCATCGTGTCCCCTAAACCATTACCGCAATTTAGGGCTAATACAAGGTGGTTCTGCAGTCACTCCAGCAGTTCTGCACCCTCGGCGCTCCCTCCCACCTGGGTGATGAGAACGGCCCACTTAAATATCCCTCATCCTCCGTTGCAACCGCAGTGCCTCTTACGGCTTTCTAACCTCGGCAGCACTCCACAGCATCTCCATGGCCAGAACGTGTCTGTGTAGCTCCCAGCTCGCATTTCAGCAATAATGCCCGTTCGGGGCGCCCTGCGCCCTGCAGTAGTCCCTGACTCACTATCCCTCAAGATTAGTTCCAGTACTACACAGAGTCACCACCTTAATGAGTGCACTGTTAATAAGCAACTCAAGCCCACTGCACTATCTGAGCACAGGTCCACTAAAAGCACTTCCTAGCCAAACGATACAGGGCCAATACTGTCCACTGTCAGGCCCCACCAGGCACCACAAGTAGTCCCAAGCAAACAAAACCCTCTACCCCAGCATCCATCTCAATAAGGAACTCTAGGCTACATTTTAGACCCTTAAGACACACCCCTACACACCTCCCAGCTCTCATCATTACGAGAAATACACACCTTGGTGCTAAGCCACATGTGAGCGATCCCTCTCCATCAATAAAACAGCCTTTGAGACTTGCAAGCCTCAGAGTATATTATCTACCTGTCCTACGCCACCATTCCCTGCCAGCCACACACCAATCTCTCTTCAGAACCCCGCCACCTCCCATTTCAGTCCTCCTTTTATAAATACTGGCAACACTCAGGACAAGCACACCACAGCACCTGGTACTACAACAAGGGCACCTTCTTATGTGTTGTCCCCTATATCTAGGATTCCGCTGTCACCCACACCCACTTATACCCCCCTAGACCACCAACCTCGTCCCATGCTACAGGGAGCCCTCATTAATGCTAGATCTCTTTTCGGCACATGCCTTGGACAACAATGATTTGATCACCACACTTAAACTAGACTTATTGGTCATCACTGCATCTTGGCTCCTCAAAGCCTCAGGCTGCGCCCTCTCTCTAGCCCTGCCAGAAGGTTTCATGATTCTGTGGAGCGTCAGACCAGACAACCGAGGTGGCAGCATTGCCTTCGAACATAGAGACTCCCTTCAAATCAGACCATGCAGCTTTTCCACAGAGGGCCATTGTGAGCACCTCTCCACTAATCTTACCACTGCTGCCACAGACTCCATCACCATATATATTCTTTACCGCCAACCATGCCCCACAGCTGCCTTGTAGGAATAACATTAAGCCTACATTCATAGTCCCACTAATAAGGGACTTCAACCTATGCCTTCTCGACCCCTTAGACTCTGCAGGCACCGCAGTTGCAAATGCTCTCTCAGACCTTGGATTCAAGCATTAGATGCTTCTACCATAACAAAGGCAGAAATTTGGACTGGATAGCGGTTCTGAAAAGCCAAATCATACTAACCTCTAACACCCCTTACCCCTAGTCGGACCATCATATACATAGCTTCTAACTTCTGGCGTTCAAACAACTGCCACCATCCTTTCCCATGCTTACACCTAAAATGGTGTCCGTAGCTCCCATAAAATCTCCAAAAAGTCAATCTCCCCCTCACTGCTCCCTCTCACCCTGGATGTTCTAAACGTTGCTGATCCACAAAGCCTACCAGTCATCTATGCTAAAACCTTGACCAAAGCAGTTAACCTAGTGGCACCCCTTCTCTCTAGGAAATCTAAACCGACATGCCACCTCAACCCTTGGTTTACTACTGACCTCAAAGCCCTGCTTTCTAAGAAGAGACATTGCGGAACCCATTTGGAAAAAATACCCTTCAGATCTCCCAAAAAATGGCTTTCAATAAGATTGCTAAGGAATATAAACAAGCCATCTCATCAGCCAAAGTGGAAGCCTACAACTCTAGAATCGAGAAGGCCAGTTCCAACTCCAAAGATCTATTCACAATCCTCAGAGAGCTAGAAACACCCATATCATCCCCTAACACTGTCTGCAAAAATTCAACTTGGTGCACCGATATTCAGAATGCCATGCGTGCTAAAATACGCATGCTACAGCAAAAAATTGTAAATAAATGAAGCTTAATTAGCCCCCATCTCTCCTCCCATCGCTAAAACACACACCACAGCATTGTTCCACTTTAGAGAAATCTCAGAACTAGAAACAGCTAACATCCTCAGAAACCTTAAACCATCTAAATGCAAAGGAGACTATGCCCAGCAACCATAATCAAAGACTGCTCTGATGCCTTAGTACCTTTCATCACTACATTTATTAACTCCTCGTTCTCAGCAAATTTGGTCCCGGCTAGCCTCAAAGAATCCTGGGTCCTCCCCTTAATGAAAAAATAATTACTTGACCCAGCGATGCCAAAGAATTACCATCCAATCAAAACATTACTGTTCCTGCTAAAGATCCTGGACAGAGCAGCCAATTACCAGATCCAACAATTTCAGAATCAAGTCACATTTTAGGGATATGACAATCAAGTTTCTGCCGAGGCCACGCTACCGAAACAGCACTTGTAGACTTAAAAATCCAATTGAATTCCTTCAGAGATGAGGGCAAACCAGCCATCCTTCTACTACTTGACCTCTAAGCCGCATTCAACCTAGTAGACCACAAAACCCTATGTCATTACTTCAACTCAGCAAACTTCAATAAAGCCCCCCCTGGGTTGCCTCTTCCTTAGAAGGCTGATCCATGAGAATTTTCTCAGACACTGCGAGTGTCATGCCCATCCCCATTCCGTGTGGTGTCTCCCAAGGCTCCTGTGTCTCCCCTTCCTGCTACAACATATTCACCAAACCCTTTTTGACCTCCTGGACGACATCAGTATATCTTATACCAACTATGCTGATGACACCCAAATCATAACCCCCTTCATAAGCACCTATGAGGAAGACTCACTCATGCTAAACAAAATGTACACTACAAACCAGACTTGGATGGCATACGAACCTTCTATGTCTATGTCTATGTCTATGTGCTTATAAGGCCCCATAAACCCGCAGGCATCAGGGCGCGGTGAGACCAGTGGTGTTGGATCCCTAGGTAGGAACTATCAGGTTTTAAAGTCCCTAACGGATTAATATAAGCAGCCTGAGTTACTTTGATTACTACTGGAATAAACATATTTTCAGAGCCTTCCTGAAACTGAGATAGTTTTCTTCCTGTCTCAAGGATATAGGTAGCTCATTCCAATATTTTGCCGCCTTGAAAGGGAAAGATCTCCCTCTTCCGGTTGCCCTCTTGGCCTCAGGAATGTTTAATAGACCCATGTCTATCGATCTCAGGCATCTTTGGGGCACGTACAATGAAAATTGTCTTTTGAAATAAGACGGTGCCTCCCCTAAGAGGCATCTATGTACCATCGTCAGCACCTTGAACTTGACTCTGTCCTCAATTCTGAGCCAGTGCAGTTCTTTTCTTGCTTCGGATATGTGGTCTTTGTATTTCTTATTCTTAATGATGCGAACTGCATCATTTTACATTACTTGGCACCTTATTAACTCTTTCTTGGATGCTCCCAGTAACAAGGCATTTCCATAGTCTAAACGGGACATCAGGATTGCTCTTGCGATGGTAGCTGTGTTCGTTTCGTTTATGAATGGTCTAATAGCTCTTAAAAGACGTGAGTAGTACATGTTGTTTTTGTACAGGTAATTAACCTGTGCTTCAGCACTTACTGACGCTTCAACCATCATCCCCAGAGTTTTTACTTTGGACACTACTGGTATGATGGCTTCTTTGATATGGAAGGTCTTGTATTGGGAGTCAAGTTTGTATCTGGCCTGACATGATCCAAAAACCATTAATTCAGTATTAGTATTGTTTAAGCACATCCAATGTCTTTGCATCCAGATATCAATGATATTTTATATTTCCTCTATTTTCGCACTGTCTATAGCATAGTCTCCTGTTAGTTCGAAAATCAACTGCGTATCATTGGCATAATTGGTAAAAAATATGCCGATGCCTTCCAGCAAGTTGCAGAGGCTTCTCATGTAAAGGTTAAAAAGCAGTGGGGACAGGCTGGCTCCCTGGGGGACGCCGAACAAGATTGGAGTTGCTTCTTAAAATGTATCGCCCCAGTATATTCTCGCCTTCCTATCCTCAAGGAAAGATGCTAGCCATTCCAGTGCTATTGGTGAACAACTAGCTGTTTTGTCCGAATGATGACAAGATGGAGAGCTTGCTGGTAGGCTCTTCCTCCTTGCTACAGAAACTCAGCCCGTAATATACCTCCTTCACAATAGACGGAATCCAAGTCCCTGTCTCGAAGACGGTCAAAACACTGGGTGTCCACTTGGATGCCTCACTATCGCTCACTAAAAAAGTTAGTGCGGTGGCATTCTCGGCAGCCTGCACAGCAAAGCTCATCAACTCAGTGAGACAATTCCTGACGCCAGCAAGCTGCCTGACTATTGCTAGAGCAATCACAGGTGCAAGATTGGACTATTGAAATGTCCTCTTCGCTAGGTCATCTGAACAGAACATGAACAAATTACAGATAATTCAAAAAAATGCCCTACGAGCAGCTTTAAACATTCCTAAAAGAGACCACAGGTCAGCTGCCAGAAGAAAGGCCCACTGACTCCCTATTCGAGGAAGGATTATTTTCAAATCTGTATCGATCACACAAAGATGTGTGAGCAATAGCACCCAGTAATACTGTTCCCAGAAAAATGTAAGATCGAAGTCAAACAGACTGTTAAGGTCCTACCATGCTCATTGAATGGCCTTCCAAAAGTGAAACGAGCTAAAGGAGGGGGGATTTGTTTCCCTACGGTAGCAGTGAACCATTGGAACGCCCTCCCCACTGTTCTAAGAGCTGAAGACTCTTACTGGTCCTTCTGTAAGGCCTTGAAAACCTGGCTATTTGCCTAACTGGTCACCAACCCGGACTCATTGTGGACAATTACCTGTTGTCATAATATCCAGCACTGCCTTGATCTCTGTATGTCCTTGGTGTGATTGCTATCCATCTTTGAAGCTTCTGTATCATGTAACCGGTTTGCAACAGCGCCCTGATGACTCAGGGTTTAGGCGCTTTACAAAGGAAAAAATAAATAAGATGATAGATGAGAATCAGGAACTACTAAAACCGCTAGTGTAGGGTGGTCAGCGAGCATTCACCCCTCCATGATGGTGGGAGGTGTAAATATGCATATTGTCCACACACCCAGTACACATCCATTAACACTGCTGTGATCACAGTTAGATCAAGGGTTTTGTTGCAATGGCTGTTAGTTCCTATGAGTACAATGCCATTTCCTGAAAAAGTAAAAAGAGTACTCTACTGGCCTCTATACTTTGGCTGCTGTTTTGTTTAGCTCAATCCATGTCAATTTCGGCACGTAGTTAGCCCATATTTTAACACAGTTCTGAGTTCACATGCCACCACGTCTTCAGAAAACACCAGTAATCCCCCCACTGCACAGCTTACTACTCCTGCCACCCATCTATTGTTGGAAAACAATGCCCCTTCCATCTTCAACAATGGTTACACCTTGCACCACACCTGTTATTTCTTATTGGCACATTCTTTATCATCCCTGTCCATAATTACTGTTTGTACAGTGTGCCCTTGGAAAAGACTCCATACTCTGCACAGGGTTAAGTGTACCAGACACTGGGCTGTAGGAGGCGGAATTTAAAGGGATATGAACAACTTGGGTGTGAGAGGCAGATGAATGCGTCATCTATAGTGTCAGCTCCTTCCTCTCCTTTATTTCATAGAAATGAAAGAAGGTGCATCACTCATGGCATCTGTCCCCTCTTCGTCATCATATCGCAAGTATGAGAAAGGCTACTCACGAAGACAATTGCATGCGCCCGGTAGCCTCCGGGCCTGGTTTGCGCTATACAAACCCTAAAAACCTTACCCTGGAACAATTGAGGAGATAAATCTGCAAACCCAAAGGGAACTGAACATGCTGTAACTAAAATATGGTGAAACACAAATGACATCACTGCCAAAACTGACACTTAGATGTATTACACACAAAGCAGACATGCACTCACCATGAAGTTATGCAGACACTAGGTCAACCTGCATTTAGACATGAAGAATATGCTTGTATCCAGTAGACACTAGAGAACATATACTCAATATTTATGGTGAAACAGAAGATGCACACAAATACACGTGAAATGCTTTCTTAAATGCAGAAACGCCACAGTAACGAAAAGCCATTTTCGATACAAAATGGACAAAGCAGACACATTCTAGAGAATGGGAAGCATCAGGTGTTACCGCCGAGATACTGCCAAAGACATGATGAGGCCCATGGTCCCGAAGTGGCCACTGAGCCATCTCTCACAGGAGTAGGTTTCTCACCGGACTTCAGGCCTGAACTGAGAGTTACCAATGAGACCTGTCACTTGTACTCTCCAGCTGAGGAAATCTTAGAGCCTAAGCCCTCAAGTGTTTCCTCCTGTGCTGTTCTCTTAGCGTGTGCTCGTGTAACTGCCTCAACTATGTTTGGATCAGGGAAGTCATTACATACCAGACATACTACTTGAATCGGGTCTTTGACTGCAAAATGGTGCAGGGAGTTGTTAGCCCTCCAATTAAGTTTGACCATTGTCAAGGGACTGTATGTCAGACTATCTAACCATCTTACCAACTTGTTTGGTCCTGGTATGTACTGCCCTTCCTTCACCTGATGTCATATGACAGCTGTGTTACAGCAGTATGATGCAAAGTGGGAGAACTTTCTGCAAATATATGCACATGGTGCAGATATATCTGGGTTTTAGTGGGAACTGGAGTCTCCTAATACAACTATGCACCATTCCCACTCAGAGTTATGGAACTTTCAGCTGCTCCCTGGCATTGTGGGGCTAGAACTTCTAAAATGCCCACGCTGACTATGGCCTGCTCTTCCAGGAGTCCAACAGTCAAAATGGGGTGCTTGGGTCTCACTTGCAGGCCAGACATTCCTTACTATGTGTAATTGCTCCACACAGAAAATCACCTCTGAGTGTTAGGGTTGTCAGTGCCTCCATGTTAAAAGTGCACTGACTCTTCTTTTCTGCAGGCGTTGACCAACCATGGAACTTAGATTTACCTTATTTTTGAGGACCATTCCCAGAGGAAAGGTCAGAACCTCTGCCCTTTGCCTCTTTTTGTTTGTTATTCTTAGATGCATGATACTGTGTGGTGCTGCCTCTGTCTACACTAACCCTTCCCCCTTCTCAGATATTAATATGGAGCACCCTAATGTAAGGTTAGTCCTTTTGTGTAGGGTGTGCCCTTTGATTCCTGTTTCCGAGGACCGCTCCTGCAGAGCTACTGTCATGCTGCAGAGAGTTGTTACCCTACCTCAAAAAGGATTCAAAGAGAGACAATTCTACTGTCTCCTGTCCTGCTGGGTGCAGCAAGACTGCCAGTCTCAGGAGAATATGCATAGCCTGTTAATGGGAGGCTGGATTTACAAGGCTGACACAAGTTTGATAACAATTTGATGTGGCTTTGATAAATAAGAGACATACAATCCATCATATGCTACCTCAGGCATGGTTTAGGTTTAAAGATTATAACTGCCACCAGGATGGTGATTTCTAATAATTATGCAGTTTTTTTTAAAAGGGGTGCATATTTTAAAAGCTGCCCCTGTGCTGAAGTGACTTGACTGTCACTGTAGCTGTCTATAGGGCACCTGGAATCTTCTAAGCTTCTCTGCACCATTGGCGAGCAGCCACTGGAGATGTGCACCCAGGCACTTACTATGCTTTTAACATGAGGTGTGCTGAAAAGGGAGTCCTGTTTGACGACACCCTTTATGAGAAAGAATTTCACATAGCCTTTTATTATTTAACACAAATGAAAAAAGCAAGGGCTTCTACACTCTTTTCAGGTGGCAATACCTAACAAGGCGTGTCTTTCAACCATGTTGACCCTCCTTGAAAGACGGTGGGGCTACTTTCCTGTCGGAGGGCCATGGCTTCCATTTTGGGGGGTGGCGTAGTGTGCTGTGAGGCGTCATCAAGGTGGAGCATGAGGAGGAACCTGACTGGTAACAGAGAAAGCTTGGTGTGCAGAGATATAATGTCACCAGAATGAAATATGACTTTAGTATATAACTCTAGTGTTGTCAGAGCGAGGAGTTACTTATGGGTTCAGTTGAATTGTATAACATGGGACTCAAATACATACAGGCCGATTCATGGAATTAATGTGCGCCGAAAATTTCGGCGCAAGCGTGCGAAAACGTGCGATTCGCAGTGAAAGAGCGAAAATCGCAGTGCAAGTGCGAAAATCGCAGGAAAACCAGCGCACATCGATTCATGGAAGTCCATGCGTGAGAAAAATATTGGATGTGCGCTGAAAAAGTGCGCGGCGCACGCCGGCGCACAGGTCATCTAACGACGTGCGCCACGGCCACAGCAAAATCACACATAGCGCGGCGCACATAACAAAAGTAGGCAGAACACGGGGCGTGACACGCGGAATGGGGAACAACTTGTGAAAATATGGGCGTCACGGCGGAAGTACAGGAGGCAAGTGCGCGGAACGCCCACACGCTCGCCTGCAACACGTATTCATGGAATCGAATAGGGCAAACCAGCGCACGGGCAAAGACGCGCACAGGCCCATACACGTCCGCCACACGAAAGCAGACGGCAGCGTCCCTGCGCATGAAAAAAATGTGCGCCAAAATGTGCGCTAACAAAAAGCACGTATACACAGCTCTGATGAAAGTCCCATACTGTGGCCCTCTAGGACAAATGACGTGCAAAGGGGTACGCGACAAACACGGATACCCACTGTGTGAATAATAGGGTGTGCGTGTATTTCGTGGGTGCGCGGGAAGTTTTACACGCAATCGGGCCTGGGAGAGCGGGGTACGTGTATTTCAGGGGCTCGCGGGAGGTTTAACATGCGATCGGGCCTGGGGGAGGGGGCACGTGTATTTCAGGGGCTCGCGGGAAGTTTAACACGCGATCGGGCCTGGGGGAGCGGGGTACGTGTATTTCAGGGGCTCGCGGGAAGTTTAACACGCGATCAGGCCTGGGGGAGCAGGGTACGTGTATTTTAGGGGCTCGCGGGAAGTTTAACACGCGATCGGACCTGGGGGAGCGGGGTATGTGTATTTCAGGGGCTCGCTGGTGGTTTTACATGCGATCGGGCCTGGGAGAGCAGGGTACCACTCACCGTCTGCCTTGTGTGTAGAAGAACGCGTAGCCAACACCCACCCGCTGTGAAGTAATAGCGTGTGAACCCCAACGCCTGCAAAACACACGCACCACACCTCACGAAAAGCACGTACAGAGCAATGGAAATCCACGTGGGATCTTAAAGCCCTGCCAGGGCAACGCCCGTGCGCAATACGTCACAGACGCGCTGATGCGCTAAGGGCCTTTGGTCCAATGGAATCGCGTATGCGTGCTGACGCGCTCATGCGCTAAGGGCCTTTCCTCGAATTACACGCTGACGTAGCAGAATTTTCACGTGCCAAATCACTCCGTATCAAGCTGGCCATGCGTAAGCACACGGAAGACCATGCTCTTGACCAAAAGGCCAAATTACTGCCCCCCAGATCCCCGAGCAGCCTCCCACGAGCCATCTGCTGCTGCCTGCCTGCCTGCCTGCTGCCACCGTGCCCTGCCATTTTGTGCCTGCACATTAGCCATCTGCAGGGGTCCAGTTGCTGTGTCCACCCCTGCTGGAACAGAAGACTCCCGACTAGGATACCATCGCTCCACAGCCCAGCCCCAGTTGCCCACCCAAGCCTGCCTTGGGGGTCACCATGTCGGGGCAAACACCATCCGAGACCACTGGCGACCCCCGCCCAGAGGGGCAGAGGGCCACCAGCTTCAGTCAGAAGGAAGTTGGTGTCCTGGTGGAGCTTGTCCTGGGGCATTATGATGCCCTCTTCGGATCATCACGCGCCGACAAGGAAGGACGGGACAGGATCTGGAACGACTTTGTGGTTGCCATCAACGCGGAGGGGGTGGCAACCCGCAACATCAAGCAAGTCAAGAAGCGCTGGGAGGACTTGAGGTCCAGGACCCTCATAAAGGCCCGGCGCCTCGTGGAGGGGGGCTGGGGCAGCATGAGTACCATCCAGCTGAGGGTCCTGGAACGTGTACGCCCAGCGCTCCATGCCCAGATCCTTGAGAGGCAGACACGTCTGGAGTCGAGCGGAAAGTGGCCAAGCATTGCTGTGTGAGACAGGGCATGTTGCAGTGTGCTGGTTGTCTGATACTTGCCTGTATGTGTGACATAGGCCATGTACGCGTGTGTGTGTGCAGGGACATCATGGTCATGCATGTGAGACCAGTAATGTGTGAAGCACACGGTTGGTGTATGTGTTTAAATGCAACATGGGGAGCCCTATGCGGAATGGACACATGAGAGCATGCCAGTCTCTGTTCCTGGACATGGGTGGGGGTGGGGGATGGGTGCCGATGCCATGTACATGTATGGTGTCCATGTCTGTGTGTCTGACCTGCGTGTCTGTGAGTTGTGAATGCCATGGATGCATGACACATGTCTGTGACAATGTTCAGAATCACTGATGCAGCCTAGTTATCCTTGCATCCACTGTGTCTGGGGTGTACGAGTCCAGATGGATGAAAGTACGGTGAAGTGTGTGCATGTGATAGACATGACCCATGATGTGTGTGAGTTCGAAAACAACATTGTATGTTTCAAGAGTCCCTTGGACATGTTTGCTAATGTCCATAGCATGTGCCATGCCTGTTACTGCATGTGTTTTGCCTGCACTGACCCATGTGTTGTGGAGGGACATGATGGAAGTGATCTTTGACAGTGCCACTCATCTGCTATTGCTTCCTGTCTAGGGGACCATTGTACAGTACCCTGATGCTTGTGTTCTATGTCTCCCTCTACACAGCGCAAAGTGAAGAAGAGGGCGGAGACGGCGCTGTGGAGCAAAGCGGCGGGGATGCCCCCATGGCTGCAGCGGAAGGTGTGGGTGAGCCCCCACAGGGGCTTGCAACGGCAGAAGACGGGGTGGAGCCATCCAGGTTGGTGGTTTCTACAGAGGAGGAGGAGGCCGCTACTGAGCTGCACATGGGGCCTGGTGGGGGCATCCCTGCTGGTGCAAGTGGTGCAGTCCAGGGGCAGGGGCAGGAGGCAGCACAGGTCGCCGTGGAGGTGCCTGTGCATGTCACTGTCCCTGACATTGTGATTGCACCACCATGCACCAGCAGGGATGCCCCATCCCAGGCCTGTCCGCAGGTAGGGGGGATGTCATTGTCATCTGACTCCCCTACACCTGCGGACGAGGGGACCCCTGGCCGTATGGAGAAGGTCCTGATTGGTGTTGCGTTGCGCATGGGTGTAATTCGTGATGAGGTGCGTGCTTCCCGGGGAGAGCAGGGGGACATGAGTGGGACATGAGTGGGGGCCTGCTGGCAGGTGCCCCACAATGCTGGGAGGTGGGGTGCAGGGGGACATGAGTTGGACATGAGTGGGGGCCTGCTGGCAGGTGCCCCGCAATGCTGGGGGGTGTGGGTGCATGGGGACATGAGTGGGACATGAGTGGGGGCCTGCTGGCAGATGCCCCGCAATGCTGGGGGGTGGGGGTGCAGGGGGACATGAGTGGGACATGAGTGGGGGCCTGCTGGCAGGTGCCCCACAATGCTGGGGGGTGGGGGTGCAGGGGGACATGAGTGGGACATGAGTGGGGGCCTGCTGGCAGGTGCCCCGCAATGCTGAGGGGTGGGGGTGCAAGGGGATATGAGTTGTTGATCAGTAGTGCAAGGAGACATGTGCGTTTGCTGGGGGGCATGCCCATGTTGGGTGGGCTGTCTGCGGGACATGACCAGGGATGCAGGGTAGTCCCCTGTGGTGTGGGCTGCCTGCAGGGGCCGTGGAGGGTGTACAGGGAACACCTGGGAGGACCCACACTGCCAAATCACGTGTAGGACTCCCCGGCACCCCCGAAATACACGTACCCTGCTGAAATCGCGTGTGAAACTTCCCACGCACCCCAGTAATACACGTACCCTGCTGAAATTGCGTGTGAAACTTCCCGCGCACCCCAGTAATACACGTACCCTGCTGAAATTGTGTGTGAAACTTCCCGCGCACCCCAGTAATACACGTACCCAGGCCAATTGCGTGTGAAAACACCCGCGCACCCCTGAAATACACATACCCAGGCCAATCGCGTGTAGAACTTCCTGCGCACCCCTGGAATACACGTACACCGCTCCCACAGGCCCGATCGCGTGTAAAACTTCCCGCGCACCCCAGTAATACACGTATCCTGCTGAAATCACGTGTGAAACTTCCCGTGCACCCCTGAAATACACGTACCCAGGCCAATCGTGTGTGAAAACACCCGCGCACCCCTGAAATACATGTACCCAGGCCAATCGCGTGTAGAACTTCCCACGCATCCCTGGAATACACGTACACCGCTCCCCCAGGCCCAATCGCGTGTAAAACTTCCCGTGCACCCCAGTAATACACGTACCCTGCTGAAATCACGTGTGAAACTTCCCGCGCACCCCTGAAATACACGTACCCAGGCCAATCACGTGTGAAAACACCCGCGCACCCCTGAAATACACGTACCCAGGCCAATCGCGTGTAGAACTTCCCGCGCACCCCTGGAATACACATACACCGCTCCCCCAGGCCTGATCGCGTGTAAAACTTCCCGCACACCCCAGTAATACACGTACCCTGCTGAAATCGCGTGTGAAACTTCCCGCGCACCCCAGTAATACACATACCCTGCTGAAATCGCGTGTGAAACTTCCCACGCACCCCGGAAATACACATACCCAGGCCAATCGCGTGTGAAAACACCCACGCACCCCTGACATACACGTACCCAGCCCAATCGAGTGTAAAACTTCCCGCGCACCCCTGGAATACATGTACACCGCTCCCCCAGGCCCGATCGCGTGTTAAACTTCCCGCGCACCCCTGAAATACACGTACACAGCCCAATTGCGTGTGAAAACACCCGCGCACCCCTGAAATACACGTACCCAGGCCAGTCACGTGTGAAAACACACGCGCACCCCTGAAATGCACGTACCCAGGCCAATCGCGTGTAGAACTTCCCGCGCACCCCTGGAATACACGTACACCGCTCCCCCAGGCCCGATCGCGTGTAAAACTTCCCACACACCCCTGAAATACACATTCCCAGCCCAATCACGTGTAAAACTTACCGCGCACCCCTGAAATACACGTACCTAGGCCAATTGCGTGTGAAACTTCACGCGAACCCCAGTTATACATGTACCCGCTCGCACAGGCCCTTTCGTGTGTGGAAGTTACCGCGAAACCCGTAATACACGTTCCCCACTTGGCGTTTGCTGTTTGGCAGTCTGGTTAACTGGTTTTGGGTTGTCGCAGACCTTTGCGCTGGATTGGGGTTTTTGATGCCTTTTCCTTGCGTGAGGGTGTTCTTGGGGGGGTAACTGGCGCTGCTGCAGGGTCGCTGCGCCACTCTGCGCCACGGCTGGTTTTGGAGGCTAAAATCCATGAATACGCTGTGCGCTGAAATGGATTTTATCGCAGGCGCCACTTTTGTGCGAATATCCATGAATTACCTTGTTAGTATATTTCCTCTGGTGATCTTCACTAAGAGTCGAGGTGCCTGCTGTCAGCAATTAAATAGGAACGACAGGCGAGTAAAAATGTAGTTTCATCCAACAACTAAACTGGATCCCCAGTGCGTATAAGGCCGACTTGCAATGTGGCACATTTTAATAATACGAGAGAGCCCAACTGTGTGAAGATGCTTGATAGATACCCATGAATGTTGTGCAGCAGCCCTCCACCCATACATAGTTTCGATGTCTTCCTGAAGTGGGCAAAGCCTGGTAACGCCCTCTGCTTCATCCAGCTCGCTAGCTACTACATTTTAAGAGGGCACAGTCAAATAGACCAATCTCCATAGTGAAAAGGCGCGCTTCAGACCGCATCTCCTCACGATCCCTCTCATATTTGTAGCTGCGCTGTCGACGGTGAGATAAACAATGATAAGGAGTGTAGCAGGTCAAGCACCAATGGCACTAAAACACATCCATACGCTCCTATAAGCAGAAACAGTGTGAGGCCCTCATCATTAACATCTGAACAATGAAAAAATAAATTAGAACGTTTGTCTGCACTTTATTTTCCGTGTTCGTCAAAATAATACAATGTAGAATTCAAACTCATATGCAATGATCTTTGGCCTTGGTCAACCTTGTTCAACTAACTCTTTTGCCCCTGTTATCAATTATATTTGTTTTGAATGCCCTGTCATACCCTGACATTATTTGGGGGAGAGATTTACTAGTGATCCAGTGGAAGTGGCCTACACAGCAAAGAATCGGAGTTTGACAAAGGCTTATTCTGTTCTGATGTAAAATGCATCTGCCTTAGGCCGGGGGGAGGGACTAGAACATAGATGTGCCCATTCATCATCGGTGACAGAACACGGTGACCTACCGCCAGCAGAATGTAAACGTGCAAACTCATTGATAGCATTCCCGGGGATCTGTTTTAATTCATAGGGTCCCTGTGTAAACTGTTTGACTTTTGCAGTGAAAGATTGAGATTGGAAAGATCACCGTAGCCGTGACGCACATACCACTCGACGTGGCTTTCTGCAGAGATTCAGCACCAGCTTAAGAACAGGCTTTGATGTTCATTAGAATTCCCATGATGGGATTAATACGAATGCATCTGTTTTTTTCTGCTTTCCTATTACAGTGCTCAAACCACTCCAGCGAGCAGGAGAAGGCTGCACTGTAGCATGTCCTTGTGTGGTCCTTCGAACCAGGGGATTATCCTTCCGAATGTCCTTCTTTAGTTGCATATTTTCACAACATTACTTGTGAATAAACTGAACCTATTATTCCTTACATGAGAAATGTGTTCTGAGAGGCTACTGCTCCTGTGCTTGCTACATAACGTATTGCAATTGTCTGAACCATTCTAATTCAAGCCTTTTTATTTAGACCCTTAAATTGTTCAAATGTATATTCAAAATACAGTGTTTGTCACATGACACACAATCTTATAAACGTTGTGGTTTCAAACATGTAATCATAGCATTGTATAGCATATATTTCAGTTCAATTGAACAAACTCTTAATCCAAATGTGATTCCAGAGCAACGTTGTGATAGACCTTTAGAAATACCATTGTCCACCTATCAAGCCTGAACTTGTAATCTTGTTGATTCAACATGAGATTGTGCAGCACAGATTAAGCAATGTGCCTCTTGACCAATTACCTAGTTCATCAAGTTCGAGTAACAATACAGCTCGTTATTGAGTGAAAATCCTCCCCCTTTCTGGAGCGCCATAGGATTACTTTGGCGATTGGAGAAATTACCTCAGGCGGTAAAGTACCTCTCAGCACATTCTGTATGTATGGCTTTTTTTTGTTAGCTAATTTGGCTGCATCGTACAATTCGTACATCATAAGCAGATTTCTCTGCTGGTTTGGCCCCAATCTATTTTTGATATTGATTGCACACAGACAGCATTTTCATTTCAAAAGGTTGGATAGTATAACATAGCATAGGCGTCCATTTAAGCACATAGGTGTTCAGATGCCTATAGCTAGCTCTATGTAGCAGTACTGGGCCCAGGCTTCAACCTTGTGTGCACGTGTTTGACAGAGAAACAGGGGTGAACAGGTGTGACAGCCTCATCAACTTCCAATGGGAGAACACCTCATCTGTTCAGCTACTCCTCCATGAACTGTGTGCCAGTATTTGATCTCTCCCCCTGAGCAGGCCTACACTAAATACAATCAATAATGTGTACATTTTACAGTTCGAGTATTATTGAGTATGTATTTTATTATGCTTTTCAGTTTTGACTTCTCTCCTGCTTTCTACTTGTAGTTTTACTATAAAGATTATGGTTTCCTTGTTCATTTTGTAATGTAATAGCTTAATGATATCTAAACAAAGTCAGATATTAAAATGACGTTTATTTAATTATACATTTTACATCTGGGGCAATTAAGTATGTATTTATGATTTTCATTTATGATTTGCAAACATAACCAATTGACTGTTCAGTAGACTTCTCGATGAAACCTCACTCAACTACACGACAGAGCGTTGCTCAAAACAGTGCTCAGCTCAAGCTGCTTTCCCTTTGCTCACCTACCATCCAATAGCATGGGTGGTAAACATTAACATACAAAATATGATTTTCTTTTTGTGTTTTTGTATTGTAATTGCTTGAAGACATTAAAAATGAAACTAAAAATGTAATACAAAAGGGCAATTCCAAAAGGCCTGGTGCATGTGGGAATTGAATACAGCTCCTTTCCACTGTAGAAACGGGGATGCACTATCAACACACTGTGGGATACACTGACCCACTCAGCAGAATTCCCATCCATAACCAAGCTGCACTTCAGCAGTTAACAGCAAAACGGCCTTGCTGTCTCCTTTGAGCACCACTGTCATGCATCAAAACTGTGTTTTGCAGCTAAAAAAGGATGGCTGTACTGTTTTGCCAAGCACCATTGGGCAAGTTGGAACATGGAGCACCCTGAGAAAGGCTGCCAGGGTGTGTTCTTGTGTGTATTAAAGAAGTGAAGAGAAAAGCTGTGCTGCTTTGCTGCTAGCCCAAAGTTTCCCATTGAAAAAGGGAAATATTATACATTTAAAATGATGCCGCTCTGGTGCTCCTTTCATCTGTTCTAAAATTACTCTGCTCTTATCAGTGAGGCACAGCCATGCCTATTCATATTCAGATTGTGCTCCAGCAGAAGAGAGCATTATCCCTGAATAACAGGCTGTGTCAGACCAGATCCAGGAAATCAACAGAAGCTTTACTTTCAGTCGCATGGAAAAACGGGTGACAAAAATCATTGCTTCAAAAGAAACCCTAGCTCTAAGGGTATATGTCAATTTCAGTGGATCAGTGTCTTAAACAGATTGCGGTATAAGTGAAACTGATTAGGGCTGCAAAACAATGTTGGGAAGTCAGAAGGAAGAGAAAACCTTTTGAAATGGTCAGCCCAGAAGACTTCACCATGTGTTAAAATGCCCCTTTGCAAATAAGGAAAAATGCCTGTTTTAAAAGTGTAATGTTGAAAGAAGGCCCTGTCTTGGCCTAGCAATGTAAAGGTTTTTTTTTCTGGCAATCACATATGGGATATTTTATTTCAACAGGCTTGCTGCTGATCCAGAACAAAATAAAATAAAAGAAAGAAATAAAGGCATTGGCAATACTGTAAAATTAGCCAAAGAGGGTTCTACTATGGCTCAAGGGACAGTTGGGGCTGGGGGCTTCCCCCAACAGGAGCCACAAGGGATTTCTGGGACACGTACATATTAACTGTTGCTTTTGAAACTTTGAATGACCAAGCGAAAGAAATATCACATGCTCGCCATACTTCTGTCTGGGTTTGAGCTTGAGACAATAGATCTGGGACACCTACGTGCGAATTTTGGAAGTGACAACCACCAGTCACTCAAGATGGGGAAAATCCAGGGCAGCCCTGGGCTAAACTGACATTTGGTGGTAGCCTAAAGAAAAATGGTCCCAGTGAAGGACAAAGGCCAGCCCATTTTGCCTCTAAATAATGTTATTAATAAAACATTGAGACTTTTATTTGTTGGCTTTAATTTAAGACGTGGTAGCCTTCACTGGCATATAAGGGGCAGAAATGGCAGAGAATTGGATATTCTGAGGAAAGTGTATATGGTGCCACTTTCAAATATAATATTCACATGCCTTATGATAATCTATACACATGTATACAGTTATAGAATTGTAGATAAAATAATTTAATTGAAAATGACGAAAAACTATTAGAGAGATGAAACAATGTCCTACAAACTGGCGACTTGGACTGCCATGCTCTGCGTGAAATATGTAATCTGCTTATGTAATTTGTAAAAATGCTGCAACTGTATAAATGTGTGATTTATGTTAAGATGGATTTTTGCCAAAAAGGACTGCACCTCAGAAAACACAACCCCCTAAACTGAGTCCCCTCTTTGAGGAGGTGACCAACACGGGCTGACCTATCCAGTTCTTGGGGACAGATCTAGCTTAGTTCTGCCCAACAAAAACATTCTGTGATGTCACCCTTCTTATAAATAAGAGAGGCTGACACCCACTCTAGACACTCTCTCCTGAATTAGCAGCGCCTGCGTACCCAGGCATTCCAGATCCACCTTTGTAAGATTCCAGACCCTACTGCCAGGCCAAAGCATTGCTGACCCTATCCCAGCAAGGCCAATGATCCAGAAACCGCACTAAAATCCCAATACCAAAGGGGAAAAGCTGTGGTACCCTTTGGGAAGTATGCTGTCAGGAGACCCATCTTGCTGTGACCAGAACCTTTTGAGTCCAGAACCCGGTTGGCTGTCCCAAATCCCCAAACTCAGTTTCGGATTGTGAGTATTTCCCCATCCCATAGCCACACATGGTCTACCCTATCTTGATACTTTGTCTTTGTCCTATTTTCTAAGTAATCCTATTCATACCTGGTAACTTGTTTAAGACTGTTAGAATATTTTGTGCATCCTGTCCTTGATCTCCCAGCATTAGCACCACGTTTCTATTCATTTCTGTCTTGCATAGATCATAAGTCCTTAGTCATATTTGGAATAATCAAATGAATTCCCACATAAAGTTGAACGCGGTTTGAAAAGGTTGATGTCGCAAATCAACCTTGAAGCGTACTGTGTCTTTCTTTAACAATATCGTCTTAATAATCTAGTTTAAGTAAAACTTTCCTTTCTTCTCAAACCAATTTTCTCTCTTTTTAACTGCGTTATTAAACCCAAAACCGAATTTCTTTCACCTTGAAAATCTCACCCAATTCTTTAGCTAGAGTCACTCTTTCACTTCTATATGATCCCTGTGATGTGCATCTATTCCCCAGCCTTAAAACCACATTCCGATTCTGTGTATGTCACCTGTTTAGAAAAAAAAGTTTTGATATTCAAAACTGAAAAAAGGTGGAAATGCAACTTTTACACGTGTGATTTTGACTGCACTGGGGTTTTCACTTTCAAATTGCTTTTTAACTGTATGCCTTTTGCGATCCATTGCTTTGTAGTTGCTAGTGATATAACCTCCCTGATACTGTGATAACACATATGTACCTCATTATTTAACCACACATATAATTAGTTATTTGTCAAAATCTGATTGTCATTTCATGCAATTGCAAAGGGTTTTAAAATCTTATTTTGTGAGGGAAGGTTGGATGTTGATTGTGTTTGCTGCCTCATATCCGTGACTCGCTGCTACTTCTTTCTATCCACTCAGAATTCACAGCCAAGTGGATCTATGCCCTAGAAAAACACACAGCAGGAGTCACATTATCGGTAGGGGACATAAAGAGCTTGCTCGCCTACCTGCTTGGGGAGCAGGCAGATGAGATTTAGAGAAAGGTATGGATCAAGGTTATGCTGCGCGACACCAGACATGATGGTGCTACCAATGGTTGAGCACAGGTGTGGAAGGTTTTGAGGGCTATATAACCTAATAGGGCAGATATGAACTCTATTATGCCCCACATGAATAAGGCAGGTACAGATGTGAGTACAGATGGCGTGAGGAGAAGCCATGCTGTAAATTACCTCTTGCCTGCTTTCCAGGAGCAACAAAAGCTGCCCAAGCAGGAGAAAACAGAACAAAGATGGACTGGCTCACTGGAGGAACACAGAGACAGCGGGCTGAACAAGAATTTACCAGGGAGCCGCACGCACTGCTAGAGACACCCGTTAACCCAGAGGGATGGAATGGGTTACTGGGGTAGCAAGAGTAGTAGTTGGGTTGCATTGAGCGTGCGAGAGGAAGATATTGAAAATAACAAACAAATTGGTGCGAATGATGACATTATTGATCAGTGGCGGCTGCTATGATAGGGCGGCCGGGCGCCGCCCCCCCAGAAAAAAAGAGAGAAGCTAAGAGATTCAATCAGAGAACTTCTCTGATTGAATCTCTTTTAGCCTAAGATGCTGCTGCATATCCTTTGCCAACAGTGCGGGGGCGCTGTGGCAAGGAAACAATAGTCACTAGTGTACTATGGCCGGCCCGGCAGCGGGGCGCGTCCCAATTTAGTATAATTTATTTTATAGTAGAGTGCGTGGAGCTCGTAACTCCACGCACTCTACGTAGCCCCTTTTATTAGAAGCCTGGCGGGGCGCTTCAGGGCTGGCCCCGCCAGTATTAAAATGTGCGCAAACAGCGCACTTATATTCCCTCCCCTGCCATAGATACAGTAATGTCATTGGCTGGCAAACAGCCAATGACATTACTGTATCTATGTGTATGACTGGCGGCGCAGGGTGTGTGCGTGCGCCTGCGCCGCCTTCACACCGTCTTTCTTTCAGCCGGAGTCAACAACACACACGAGTCGACGAGTGCTGCAGCTGCACCAGGCCACCAGCCCAGCGGCGCCACGGTAAGTACCCCAGCATTGTGCGTTGTTTAACTTTCTTCTTGGGCCCGGGGACTCGGGAGTGTTGTTACACTTACTCCCCTCCCCGGGCCCAAACTATGTGGTCCACCACGCGGCCCAGGCCCAGTCAACACTGAACGACGTGTAGGCCAGGGGGCCTACACGTCGTTCAGTGTTGCTGCCGAGCCTGCTGTCAACTTGGGGCGAGCCGCCTTGGTGGTAGCGGGCTGCCCGCTACCACAAAGGCGGGAGCCGCCTGGGCCTGCTTTGTTTAGCCCCGGTCCGTGCTGTGGCCCAAGGGCCTTGCCTTGGGCCACGCCGGACCGGTACGCAAGGCCCAGGGCACTGGCAGGCGTGCGCTGGCGCTGCTAGGCCCATACTGGGCAGCGCTAGCGCACGCCTGCCTGCCAGTGCCCTGGCCTGGGCCTTGAGTACCGTCCGGCGTGGCCCAAGGCAAGACCCTTGGGCCACGGCACGGACCGGGATGTTCATCCTTGCATGAGGATGATGGCTGGAACTAGTAAGCTAGGAAAGTTTTGCGAAATGTCGCAAAGTTGTGTTTTGGAAAATGTTGGTACTGGCGGCAAACGTCTGTCTTGTCTGTGCTCTGAAGGGCTCGTCGTTATTGCTGTGGATTGGCTGCACGGCTCGTTACCGACAAACGTGTAATATAGTGGGGTTGTTTTTCTGAGCAGATGAATTATTCTAAGTACTGGCTTGGTTCTATACAGAATGTTATGGGTGGCACTGTTCTCACAGCTTCATCCATAAGCGGCTTGCTGCAGCAGTTGCCAGATAGTGTGCCATGATTTGGGGTTGGAGTTCCTTGAGACACCCCTGCACGGGCACAGAGGGGTGCCAATTTGCATGGTAACATAACCTTTCCCTCCCCTGTGAAAAGAAATGCCTCTACCAATTAATTAGCAGCATCGACTCATTCCCAGGCGCTCAAGCTGGGAATGTTCACAGACTCTCCTTCTGCGGCAGCATTGTAAGAGGAGTAACATTCTCCTCAAATGTGTGCCGATGCCGAATTCCTGTAGCAGCACAGGCTGGTCAGAGAGTGCTTGGAATATGTCCGTCTGCTCACTGGGAAGTACTGGTGAAACGCAGCCGCGGCCCGCGAGTCCCGACCCTCCCGCATCATGCTAATTGTGCCGTTTTATATTTTCGGCATTTTTTGTCGAAAAATGCCGAAAATATAAAACGGCACAATTAGCATGATGCGGGAGTGGTCGGCCGCGGCTTAGCATCACCATGGTCTCTGAATTAGCATCATTTTCACCGTCAGAGGAATCAAATGAAGGGGAAAGACGAGCTATCTGCAGGGGAGGAGGTGTGACTGGGCTGCCTGAGGTTTCAAAAATGAGATAATTTTCCCCTGAACAGGCGAGCGGAGACCTTTCTTCTCCTTAATACTATTAGCAATAACCTCGGTCACATGTTTTATTTGCAATTTCTTTTTTTTTTCTTAATTAAATTGCTGGTTGCCATAGCACATTTGCTAGCCATTCGGTCAGAACTGCATAATTGATATTTCGTACTTATGGATGGCATTTTGAATGACTTTCAGCAAAAACAAGTAATAGGCATTTACTTGCTGTAGATCGAAAAGGAAAAAGTTCCAGCATCAGGAACAGCTTCCCAATTTAGATTATTTATAAATGAAGGTGCTCCACCCCTACCACCACCGGCCCCAGCAGACCACAGTAAACCACTTTACTGCCACTTGCCGTGCTAGAATGATGCTAAGTAGTGGTAGTCTGCAGTTCAGTTTAGAAAGGGCTCGCCTCTAACAATAGAAACAATGAAAATCCCTTGTGCCTGGGATGCCGTTATCTCCCCACACTAAACAACTTTACTGAAAGGGATTATAAAGATACAAGCAGTTTTAGCAGCACGGGCCACGTGGTATGGTCTCTATCCAATCTTTCTTCAGTTTGTAAATCAACCAACCACTTTAAGCCAGAAGAATGAAAATATAATAGTGGAGGGGCAGCAGGAACGTACAAAGGTATTCTTACTAGGCTGATCGCAGGGAGCCATTCCATAAATTAGTCTAGGGCCCCATTTGCATCTGAGATATAAGAACACAATACCATCTTTATCCATGTGAGCACCTCCCAAATTAACTTCAGGTATACCATTTGCAGCATCCTTTGTCGGTTCAAATAACTCACCACATGCTTTCGCCCCAAAGGCAATTCAATGTCCATGCTTAGAAACCTCTGGTATTCAGCACTTTATAAATAACCAATTACAATTACGCAGTCTGAAAAACAATATCGCATTATGTTATTAGTGGGGATTTATAGCGAACTTACTGGTCTATTTCGCCCACTCAATGCGCTGGATTCGGGGATCGAACCCATATTGCATTGTTGAATCACTTTTTACACCTGGGAAGACTTGTTTGCTAGGTATCTCTTTGTCTGCTGTTTGGAGCAAGAATGTGGAACACTGGATGGGCCTTTCCATTTATTGGGCAGCTTTAACTTGTAGTCCAATTGGCTGATATGTTTGATTATAACAAAAGGAAATAGGAACCGAGGAGACAACTTTTGGGAGGTTTTATCTATCGATCTATCTTTATGCATACACCATAGTACCAGCTATTCCCAATACAAGCTGCTGTAAAATACACCATCACACTTGCACACGTAAGAATAGTGTACCACCATTAATATGTAAAACCGAATGCTTTTTTCATATTTCGGTGGGTTTTTTGGACAGTAAATTGCACATTTTGTAGGCCATTTTTCCAAACATTTCGCAGGGGGAGAGCCCCCCTGCACCCCCCTTGGGGGAGTGGGCTCACGCGCTGCACGCGCTCGCTACTATATTCGCCCGGGGAAATTTACGCCCCACCAGCTTTCAAACTCACCAGCCGCCACTGTTATTGATAATAATGAACAAACTGATACAAATGAGGAAAGCATTGAAAACAACAAACAAAATAATGCAAACCAGAAAATTGTGAAAGAAGGGTCTGGAGAAGAGAATAAAGTGTACGAGAATGTTGGTGAAAGTGAGACGAAAGCGTCAAGCTTAAAAAAATGTACTGATATAAAACACATGATTGAAAAGGGGTATGAGACCCAGTACTTGAAAAGGGGAGAGAAAGTGAATATTATAAAAGGGCCGGTGATTCAATTGTGGAAATTGTTTGTGACCTGGATAGGAGAGAGAGTTGATAAAGAAGGAGAAAACCCTGACAGGCTAAGGCATCAAATAAGTAAGAAGTCTGAGCCTCATACACAAGAAGGACATATAAGGAGCAGACGGATACCCTGTCAGGAGAGTAAACCAGGGTGGGAAGGGAAGTGACATCCTGGCAGGAGAGTAACCATGAGTAGGAAGTGAAGTGACATCCTGGCAGGAGAGTAAACCAGGAATAAGAAGTGAAGTGACATCCTGACAGGAGAGGAAACCAGGAGGCCAAAGACAGATTTGGAGCAAACAGGGAGAACCCATAGCCCTTTCAAGAAATTAACTAGAAAACTCATTATATCCTGGCAGGAATGTACACCAGGAGCTAAAGGTGGATCAAGTGGCAAAGGTTGAACAGTGTAAAGAAACTGTATGTTTGATAAAAAGACAAAGGAAGATTCATGCCCTTTTGGAACTCAGAAGGGCTCTAGGGGAGGGAGACCCGTTCCCTGCAGGACACTGTTTTATTGTTGTGTATTGCACCTTAAACCCTTATGCTGAAAACATGTGAAACAAGCTACAAGTATATAGCATACCAGAGTATCCCGATACACATTATATTAAGTTTCCAGTGTAATTGTCAAATTTTGATTTTCGGCCCCAGGACGGAGAACACTCATTTGGTTAAACATCCTGTCAAAGACAGGCCTTCATTTTGTTGAGGCAGGGGAACCCCTCTTAGATTTAGGGATAGATAGGATTTTCTCCAACCCTTGATATCATTTTCTGGAAATCAAAGTTTATAGCAACCAACAAACATGTAATTGTGTCATAGTACCCTGGTATTTGTTGACCAGTGGCCTACATTATGTGGGACCACTGAAGAGTGTAGGAGCAGTGCATATCAGGTTAAGCCAATACCACATGTCAAAAGAAGCAGAGGAAAGCATCTACCCGACCATTGTTCCATTGTAGCAGCAAGGGATCATTGATTTATCAGAATCCCCACGTAACACAGCTGTGTACCCCGTCAAAAAAGCAAAGGGTCATCTTGGTGGATTGTTCAGGATTTGCGCCATTTGAATACCATTGTAGAAGCAGAATTTCCAGTGCTCCCTAATCCCGCCACCATCCAATGAAATACTCCCACGGAAGCAACTCACTGATCTTGACTTTATGAATGCATCTGTATATCCCACTACAACCTAACTGCCATAACCTTATGACATTCACCTATAGAGGCCAAAGATTCCAAAACAATTGTTTGCCTGAAGGGTACTGTGAATCCCCAAGCATTTTTAATTGAGTACTACAGATGGACCTAGGGAACATATAAACAAAGAGAACAGGCAAACAGTATGTAGATGGCCTTTTAGTGTGCTGCACCACAGAGGAGCAGTGCAGAAACAACTCATTGAATCTCCTGGCGTTATTGACAGTAAAAGGTTCCAAGGTGGACAAGGAGAAGTTGTAGTACTGTCAAAAGAAGGTAGTATACCTGGGAGAGATAATATCATCAGCAGGGAAAAGAATAACACTGAAGAGAGCCACATCAGTACAGAACACAAAAATACTTGCTACCACGAAGCAGTTGCAGCAGTTTTTGGGGTTATGTAATTACTGTTGAGCTTGGATATTTGATTATTCATCTTACACCAAACCACTGCTGCAAGGGCTTAAAGGGGCACAGAAGGCAGAAGACCCAATTGACTGGATAGATAAAATTACTGAGGCATTTCAGGAACTCAAAAAATCAATCAGTAATGCCCCTGTTCTAGCCGCACCGGATAACAAAAAACAATTCTATTTATTTTCACATTCCATTGGTCAGGTATTGACGGCGGTGTTCACACAGAAGACCTCATTGGGACACAAGCCCCAGGCATATTGCAATTGTTTGTTGGGCATCGTCGTGCAGGGACACTTTCCATGTTAGCAGGCTACATCAGCGGCAGTGTTTACGATAGAGAAATCAGCCACCATCACTATGGGATGCTCAGTGACCCATTAAGTACAGCATGCTGTTTTGGCAATACTAGAAAAATCAAAATCCACACTCATGACACAAAAAGTATCAGGATATGAAATAATTTTAATGAAACCCTCCATACATGTTGTGATGTACCACACTGTCAATCCAGCTACATTCATCGCCATTCCAGTGCGATATAATGACATAGTACATGACTGTGCCACGTATGAGGACACCACGGATGACATGACCCACGCATACAAGGAACCACTCAATGAAAGGAAGGCACTCTTCACAGATGGGTCATTGTAGCCTTTTGGCATTAATTAATTAAATTCACTGATGGGTCATCAGTAATAGACCAGAACTCAGGAGTGAGGAACATGGGAGCAGTGGTAGTAAGAATACTGTTCCCCCGACCCACTACAGCGAGAGGAGTCTAAACAATCACAATGACTGCGCGCTAGCTGAGCATCACTATAAGCAGATTGATCTGCCAACCTGCCCACTCGATGTCTCTTATGAACTTTCATCATTACTGCATCAATCACAACTCGCATATTTAACTAGAGACATGAGCTCAGGTTCCTCCTCTTTTGAACTGCGACTTAGAAATCCAGTGCAGTATCCTGAGGTTGCTTAACTGACACTGAGAAACGGTTGACACTGGATCCACTTCTTTGTATTTAACCCAAACAAAGTGGGAGTGGTACTTCTTTGAACTACCAAATGGGATAAACCATCCAAGATCTCGCACTGACATGCCAATTTCAACTCTTCAAGTGTCTACCTGATGCCACCATAAGGGTTGACATAGGTACAACAGAGTAGTATCTAAACTAACACTAATTAATCCTGATGCACTTTATGTATATATTAACTCAGGCACCGGAACCAGAGACATTACACAACGATGGTCTCTGGATGTAATTATTGTGTGGTTTAATGTTCAGTGAAGAACCATTGTTACAAGTATTTATAACTGGTTACATCTTTGACTTGTACACTTGATGCCATTAAAGTATCCCAGAGAAGAGATACTGATCAATTGCAAATTTTGCACAAAACCAGTTGTTTTGACAATGAATATTTAGCACTGTTTGTGAAGCCCTTGCCACTTTTTTCGAGTTTTGTATGTTAGTTTTTATGTGCTTTTATGTAATTACTATTTATATTGAAATGTATCTCTTTTAACAGAATTTTTAATGAAGTTAGGTTGTATTTTCCTAGAACTTCAATTCTCTAGATTTGCATTGTTCCCATAAGTGTGAGAATCCGTTCAGTATCCAGTAAAATTGTGTGTCGATAACCTAAATTAGCATGGGGGCCTCTCTTTTGTTAAAGATAGTACATGACTGCGCCACGTATGAGGACACCACGGATGACATGACCCACGCATACGAGGAACCACTCGATGAAAGGAAGGTACTCTTCACAGATGGGTCATTGTAGCCTTGTGGCATTAATTAATTAAATTCACTGATGGGTCATCAGTAATAGACCATAACTCAGGAGTGAGGAACATGGGAGCAGTGGTAGTAAGCCTTGAGGCTGGGGAGTACCACATGGCAGCGAGAGTCCATCTGCTGCCACACTACTCTCCACAAGCAGCAGAGTGTAACGCTCACCTGATTCCCGTAGAGGCGCGGGTCTTGACTGGCCGTATACCGTATCTTCAAAGGTGATGTGTAACACACGGCTGGCTCTTTGGGCTGGACCTCTGTGCACTGTATGTCTGGCTCGAAGGGTAAGATGTCTGCAGATAGAAAATGTGGGATTAATGAACTGGGTTATTGAATGTCTCTCTCTTCTTCCCTTTCTCTTCTCCTGTAGAACCCCAAAGGTTAACGCTCTCACCTTAGGTAAGTGAACGCCGTGCTCTCCATCTGCCTCGAGGCAGGGTGCTGTAACCAGTTTCTTCACTGGATAAGGGGAGCAGGCCTCTTGACTTCAGAGGACTGCTGTCTGTCGTTTACTGCACGAACGGTAAGTTTCGAGTAATTCTAATGTCTTTAAAGTCTTTAGTAATGATGTCTCTTGTTTTGCAGGGTTCCGGCGATGGCGGATGGCAGGCTGAAGTGAGTTGAAGATGGAGCCCGTGTGATGAATAGAAGCGCCTGGAAGCACGTAAGTAAGCGCTTGTTGCCTGCTTCACGATGCGCTCTAACTGTCTTTTTATTTTGCAGGTACAAGTTCGGGGCGGCTGCAGGGTGCCGGAATACCCACTGGGTTAGATGTGGAAAGGAGTAATGGCACGTGAGTATTAAAGTTCCCCAATGTCTTTAAACGCACCTTGTTTTGTCTTTCAGATGCGGGATGCAGCGCCGAAGGCCTCCGGAGCGTGCGAAGAGTTGGTAAGCTTTTGTCTTTCAGATGCCGGAATGCAGTGTGAAGACCTCCGGAGCGCACAAAGAGTAGGTAAGCCTTTGTCTTTCAGATGCCGGAATGCAGCGCGAGGCGTTGGTGACAGCCGATGGACCAGGTAAGTGAAGAGCTGTCACTGAAGACCGTAATGCTAACCTGTTCTTTCTTGTCTTTATAGGTGTTGCTGAAGACTGGATTCAGAATGGTAAGCCTTTTTCCTTAGGCCCAGGATCAGATGCAGAAGACACGATGAGCGTTCTGCTGCTGAGAATGCAGAATAACGCAAAGCAAGATTCATCCATCGGGTGTGGTTTAAATAGCCTCCTGTAGTGCTTAGGTGTCTCCTTCCACAGCCACGCCTAGGTAAGAAAAGAGTTCCTGCTTTCCAGAAGAGTTCCAGTGTTCTGAATCTAGGGAGTGGCTCCTGCCCCACCCAACAGGAAAAGTAGTTCCAAACAGAAGAGGATCAGAGACTCAACTGGCAGGCAAGTAAGCAGCATGGTCTGCTGCAGGTAAGTCCACCCAAGCATTATGAGCCCGGCGCTTCCAGCGCTGGGACTGGGCATATTTATGAGCCTGGTGCCACTGGCGCCAGGACTGGGTCCAAAAGGTCCCAATTGGGACTGGTTGGCACTCGGAACCTGGGTTATGGATCTGCTTCCAAGGGAGTTGGGAAAACCCTGACCTTTTGGAAGCAAAGATCATGACACAGAGTTCGTCAAATTGATACAAGCATTGCAGCTATCGCAAGGTCCCACACAATGATTTATTCTGATTCAGCATATGTTACATGCACAGTAAAAAACAAAGATGGCACACAGGTCCAGCATGCAGAACTACTCTCCAACATGATGGATGTGTTATGCCTCCCCAAAGCAGTAGCAGTAGTGGAATGTACAATGCACACAGCAAACACAGACCCGATAGCAGAGGGAAGCCGCAGAACAGATTTAGTAGCCAAAGAAGGGACATATATAGAAAACCCATAACACAGCATATGTGTACTACTTTCACAACACCCAGACATAACAATACCCTGCAATGCACTTTCCCACAAACAACTAATTGAGATACAAGTACAAGTGCTGAACAAGAAAAAGAGTTATGGATTGAGAGGGGATGCTCCATTTATGTATTTATTTTATTAATTGGTATAGTGCAAAAGACGGGAGCCTGTGGGCATAGGGGTGCTAAACAATACATACATATATACATAAAACAGAGAAAAAGAGGCAACCAGTGGAAAAATATATAGTTACTAGTTCAATAAATTAGCAGAACAGTGTTGTCGTCTGGCCAATCTTGAAAACAGAAAAAGATGAACATGCTCTAAGATTGAGAGAAAGCTTGTTGCAGAGATTCAGGGCTGCATGAGGGAATTACCCTCTTGTCACACAGGAGTGTTTGGAACATTGCGTCACCAAAAGAGAGGTGTTGTTAGAATGCATGCTCCTGTGTGCAGGTAGCCAATGTAGATGTTGGGCTAGATATTCTGGGCCCATGCCATAGAGACATTGGTGAGTTATACAATGCACTTGGTACAGAATGCGGCTATTCATTTATAAACAATGCAAAGCCCTTCTGGCTAGGGAGACATGATCTGCCCTCCCCAAGCCCATTACAGCACGCACAACATTGTTCTGCACCACCTGAAGTTGGAAAGGTTCTCCTTTGGTTACTCCCAATAAGAGGCTACCACAATAGTCAAGCTTAGCCCCTATGATGGCACATGCAATCATAGCACAGTTAGTAATGCTCAAAATGGGAGGAAGCTGGGCCAGCAGTTTAAGGTAGTAGGAGGAACAAGAGACAAAGCTGCGTACGTGTGCCTTCATAGATATATTTTGGTCAAGAATGACTCCAAGTGTCTTGACCATGAGTTGGGTTTTAATTGAGCATCCTGCTATGCAAAACTGACAATACCTTTGACCAATCTTTCGTAGTTGGGGAGCTGTACCCACAACAATCAGCTCTGTCTTTGAATCATTCAAGGCTAGTCTGTTCACCTGCATCCAGGCTTGTATTTGTGCATACTTGCATTTTAGGGTAGTGGAATCAGTGGTGTAGTTCCTTGATAATGGGATGAGGCACTGAGTATTATCAGCATCATTTGCGTAGTCATATGCCCAAAAGACCTTATCTGGGACAGAATATTTCATGAAAGCCGGTTATGCCCAAAGCATTGCTTGATGTTGCCCTTAATCAGTTACATCATCCATTACACACCTCCAAATTCCGTATTGCTTCTAACCTGCAAGAAGGAGTGCTTATTCCAAACATGCAGAAATTCGTCAATGAATACATCAACAGTTGCATTACGTGAAAAATTCAAAGCCCTGGCCGCACACTCAAAACACTCAAGGGAACTTTTCCCCGCCCTAAAGGGCCCTTCAAGCACCTACACATAGATTATGCAGATATGGTAAGCAGGTGCAACAATTGTTGTTACCCCATTGTTGTTGTTTGTCCATTCTCATGATGCATAGAGGCTGTACCCTGATGCAAAAAGTGCTGCAAGGTTCCTGGTGTGGGAAGTGTTTCCCCACTGGGGAGTATGTGACATCATCGACAATCTGTTTAGAGAAGTGGTATCTTTGCTAGGAGTAAAACACAGGCTCTCTAGTATTTACCACCCTCACACAAATGGGTTAGTTGAATTTCTCAATTGTATATTAAAGCAAAGACTTGCCAATTTGTGTGGCACCTTGAAAAATTGTTGGCTGCATTGCCTACCCATGACTCTCTTTGCTTTAATAAGTTAACAGGCTCTGACCATCATTTAACACCCCATGAGATAGTGACCGCAAGAAGGATGCATACACTTGTTATACCCGAATACATTGTATCTGATGCCCGCACAGCTGCACAAGTTCTGGGGAATGAGTTTCAGGGGTACCTTAGTGACCTAATCAAATCTATCAGATGTATATCTTGGCAAACTGGGCAACGTCACCAACAGAGCACTCCATCGCATGACCACTTGACACAGCAGCTACAGCAACAACAACTCTTCCCGGGTGATTGAGTATTCCGCCAGAAGTTCGTCTTGAAATGGAAAGTACTGTGCTTCACTAGACCCCAAAAAGTGATCCATGCCATGCCTACAACTGTCAAGGTAGATAGCTAAAAGCAGTGGATCCACCTCACTGACATCTGGAGAGACACAAACTCCCCATGCAATCTCTTCCCCCCACATCAGCAGAAGAAGAAGTAGGGGGGAATTGAGAGTTTTCCCTTTTATGAACACAATACAGCCATTTGGGCACAAGTACAGGACCTCATCATAATAAGACCAAGATTTAATGAAAACATGCATGCCTTGTATTGTTTTTCTCTTTTGTCTTTTCTCTCTCTTTTTTCATAGTTGAGTCTAAATGCTTTCTTTCTGGGGGAGGAGGGTGTAGTGGCAATAACATTGCAGATGATTCAGCAAATATGAGTGGTTCTATGATTAGAGTGATGAGGGATATTATTAACCCAAATGTTCTTCCGGATCACCATGCAGATGACAATTTGTTTGCTCATTGATTCCCCATGTGGCAGCCATGTCCAGACTGTTTGTACCACATCAAATAACACCAATCAAAGCACAATATTTAGTGCAACTAGTATTATGTAGGATTTGAGGCATGATCTAGGGACACTCAATAAACATATAGTGGGTGCGTGCTGACACACACACACATATATATATATATATATATATATATATATATATATATATATATATATATATATATATATATATATATATATATATATATATATATATCACAAGGTCACAAGGCTGACTGTGGAACAGAATATGAAAAAAAGGATACTAAAGCTTCCAGGAAGGTGGTAGCTGACCTTAGGTAGAAATAAGCTAGGAAGAACGAAGTCATTTTAATGGCACTGCCCACTGTCAAGTTTTCTAATAGTAAAGGGAGGGGCGAGCCACAGTGTGACAGACCTAGGTTGCAGATGGAAGGAGAGGTTTTATTTAAACATACATGGGTTGTAAGCTTGATTGGGTGTAGAGCAGGAGGGATGGCGGGGCTGCCTAAAGAGATAGTATCAGAAATTAATGGAATGTGTCCTTGAATTTGGAATACGTATGTGAACATTTGGACATGACTTGACCAGTACAAACCCCTTAGAGTAACAGACATTTTTCAATTTCCCCTGTGTTGCTGTCATGTTCATGAAGTCATGGGCACAGGCATGCAGGGGTCGCATGCATAGGAGACCTGGGTGGACACTGTCCTGGCACCTTTGGCGCCAGGATCATGATCAAAAGTAAACAAGAACATCAATTTAACACCAAAAAGCTTTTATTATGGACATAGCACTTCAGGTGCATTAACCTTGAACATTCCTTCCATTAAGTACTTCAAATGCATTAACCTTGACCATTCCATCCATTAAGCAGACCCAAGTTTATTCGTGTTATTCTGCACTTACCAGCAGTGTAACACTCACCCTCGCCTGAGGTCAGACCCGCTTACCTTTGAAGACCCTGCTTCCTGGACATCCTGCTTCCTGCCAGCATACTTACCAACTGCAGGAAGCTGTTGTAACGCTCACCTGATTCTCGCAGAGGCACCCGTCTTGACTGGGCGACTACCGTATCTTCAAAGGTGATGTGCAGCACCCGGTTGGCTCTTTGGGCTGGACCTCTGTGCACTGTATGCCTGACGTGTAGAGTAAGATGTCTGCAGATAGAAAATATGGGGGTTAGTGAACTGGGGTTATTGGGGTGTCCCTATCTCTTTCCTCTTCTCCTCTCCTGTAGACCCCCAAAGGTTAACGCTCTCACCTTAGGTAAGTGAATGCCGAGCTCTCCATCTGCCTCGGGGCAGGGTGCTGTAACCAGTTTCCTCACTGGATAGGTAGCGCAGGCCTCTTGACTTCAGAGGACTGCTGTCCGTCGTTTACTGCACGAACGGTAAGTTTCGAGTAACTCAAATGTCTTTAAAGTCTTTAATAATGATGTCTCTTGTTTTGCAGGGTTCCGGCGATGGCGGATGACGGGCTGAAGTGAGTTGAAGATGGAGCCCGTGTGAGGAATAGAAGCGCCTGGAAGCACGTAAGTAAGCGCTTGTTGCCAGCTTCACGATGCGCTCTAACTGTCTTTTTATTTTGCAGGTACAAGTTCGGAGCGGCTGCAGGGTGCCGGAATACCCACTGGGTTAGATGTGGAAAGGAGTATTGGCACGTGAGTATTAAAGTTCCCCAATGTCTTTAAACGCACCTTGTTTTGTCTTTCAGATGCGGGATGCAGCGCCGACGGCCTCCGGAGCGTGCAAAGAGTTGGTAAGCTTTTGTCTTTCAGATGCCGGAATGCAGTGTGAAGACCTCCGGAGCGCACGAAGAGTAGGTAAGCCTTTGCCTTTCAGATGCCGGAATGCTAACCTGTTCTTTCTTGTCTTTATAGGTGTTGCTGAAGACTGGATTCAGGATGGTAAGCCTTTTCCTTTCAGATGCCGGAATGCTAACCTGTTCTTTCTTGTCTTTATAGGTGTTGCTGAAGACTGGAGTCAGGATGGTAAGCCTTTTTCCTTAGGCCCAGGACCGGATGCAGAAGACACGATGAGCGTTCTGCTGCAGAGGGTGCAGAATAACGCAAAGCAAGATTCATCCACCGGGTGTGGTTTAAATAGCCTCCTATAGTGCTTAGGTGTCTCTTTCCACAGCCACGCCTAGGTAAGAAAAGAGTTCCTGGTAAGAAAAGAGTTCCTGCCTTCCAGAAGAGTTCCAGTGTTCTGAATCTAGGGAGTGGCTCCAGCCCCACCCAACAGGAAAAGTAGTTCCAAACAGAAGAGGATCAGAGGCTCAACTGGCAGGCAAGTAAGCAGCATGGTCTGCTGCAGGTAAGTCCACCCAAGCATTATGAGCCCGGCGCTTCCAGCGCTGGGACTGGGAATATTTATGAGCCTGGTGCCACTGGCGCCAGGACTGGGTCCAAAAGGTCCCAATTGGGACTGGTTGGCACTCGGAACCTGGGTTATGGATCTGCTTCCAAGGGAGTTGAGAAAACCCTGACCTTTTGGAAGCAGAGATCATGACAGTACCCCCCCTCAAGGCCCCTCCCAAACCGGGCTTCTCCGGGGGTTTTGGCTTGTCAGGAAATGTTCGGTGAAATCTTTTGATTAGGCGAGGAGCGTGGACATAATCAGCAGCTTCCCAGGTTCTCTCTTGGGGGCCGTAGCCTTTCCAGTCAATTAGGTAGAATAGTTTAGATTTGGAGATCTTGGAGTCCAGAATGCTTTTGACTTCAAACTCGAGTTCTCCATCAACTAGGATAGGTTTTGGAGATTTGGTTAGTCGGGTTTGAGGTTGCACGGGTTTTAATAGAGAGACGTGGAAGACCGGATGTATCTTCATGTGCGGGGGCAAGTCCAACTTGACCGCTACTGGATTTACTATGGTAGTGATGGAATAGGGACCAAGGTATCTTGGGTTGAATGTGCGTGGCCCTTTTAGAGATAAATATTTAGTGGATAACCAGACTTGATCCCCTACTTGATAGTGAGGGGCTTCCTTCCGATGTTGATCTGCTCCTTTCTTGTATTGTTCTTTAGCCCTTTGAAGGTGAGAACCAGCTTCCTTAAAGGCTTGGGTGATTGTAGAATGCAGGTAGTCTACTGCTGGTGTTTCAAGATCTTGGAGGGGATCCAACTCCGAGGTTCGAGGGTGACTGCCGTACAAAAGAAAAAACGGGGTTTTCCCAGTTCCCGAATGGACACAGTTATTGTAGGCATATTCAGCTATCCAAAGGATATCTTTCCAAGTTTTTTCAGTTTGTTGCAGCATGCAGCGTAAATACTGTTCCAGAGTTTGATTGGTCCTCTCGGTTTGTCCATCGGTCTGAGGGTGGTGACTGGTCGATAGTCTCACATCAATTTGAGCCGACCGACAGCAACTTCGCCAAAAATGAGAAATAAATTGACTACCTCGATCCGAAATTAGAACCGAAGGAAAACCGTGCAGTCGGACGATGTTTTCGAGAAATTCTCGGGCCAGAGTTGCTGCTGTTGGCAAGCCTTTGAGCGGAATGAAATGCGCCATCTTGGAGAATAAGTCCACGATTACTAGAATCGTATTGTATCCGGAGCATGGAGGTAGATCGGTGATGAAGTCCATAGAAAGCGTATGCCAAGGGCGAGGTGGGATGTCAATAGGGCGTAAGAGGCCTGCTGGTCTTTCCTTTTGACTCTTGTTTTGGGCGCATACTCCACAGGACATTATAAAGTCTCTGATATCTTTTTTCCAAGACGGCCACCAGAAGTAGCGCTTGATCTTTTCTGAGGTCTTGGCTATACCAGGATGACCTTCCATTAAAGAGTCGTGATAACAAGAGATTACTTTTTTCTGTAAATCTGTGCTGGGTAGGTATCATCGTTCTTGGAAATACAATAAGTTGTCCTTTACTGCAAAGTCCTTTCCCTGCAGATGCCAATTCTGTATGTCTGCTGGAGTTACAAGTTGCCTGGCTTTATCCTTAACTTCCTCTATGGATTCTGTGGCGATTACACCCATAATTCTTTGTTCGGGAATGATTGGTACAGGTTTTGGGTTAATCAAGTGTTCTTCCACTCCCATCCGAGAAAGGGCATCAGCTTTACCGTTCTTTGTACCATGTCGATAGGTAATTATGAAGTCAAACTCGGCAAAGAATAATGCCCAACGGAGTTGTCTAGAGGATTGGGCTTTTGCGGTTTTCAAATATTTCAGGTTTCGGTGATCCGTAATCACAGTAACGGTGTGTCGGGCCCCCAGCAGATAATGCCGCCAAGCCTTAAAGGCAGACTTGATAGCCAGAAGTTCCTTGTCAGTAATCGTGTAATTGATTTCCGGAGGCGAGAATTTGCAGGACCAAAATGCCACGGGATGCAACTGATTGGTTACCGGGTCCTTTTGTGATAGAACTGCCCCCATGGCAAGGCTTGAAGCATCAGTTTCCACGATGTAGGGGAGTTCGGGGCGAGGGTGTTTTAGATTGGTGCAGAGATAAATTTAGTCTTCAAATCCTGGAAAGCTTGTTCCGCCTCGGTAGACCATTCAAAACGTTTGTTTTTCTTTAACAAGGCAGTGATGGGCTGGACTATTCGAGAGAACTCGGGGATAAACCTGCGGTAAAAGTTAGCGAAGCCTAACATGCTTTGCACACCTTTTACGGAGGATGGTGATGGCCATTTGAGAACTGCATCGACCTTTTTTGAATCCATACGCACTCCGCCAGGTGATAATATGAATCCCAAGAATTCAACTTCAGTCACGTTGAAAACACATTTTTCCAACTTAGCGAAAAGTTTGTGTTGACGCAATCTTTCGAGGACCATTTTCACGTGTTTCCGATGTTCAGATTCCGATGAAGAATAAACAAGAATGTCGTCAATGTAAACAACAAAACACACATCTATGAGTTCTCTGAGGACATCTTTCATTAAATATTGAAAGGCGGCCGGGGCATTGCAAAGTCCGAAGGGCATGACCTGATATTCAAATAGCCCATACTTGGTGCGGAAGGCCGTCTTCCATTCATCGCCCTCTTTTACTCGTACCAAGTGGTAAGCTCCTCTAAGATCCAGCTTTGTATATATGCATGCTTTTCTGACTTGGTCCAGGAGTTCAGGGATCAAAGGTAACGGATATCTATTCTTAACGGTGATCTGGTTCAGGGAGCGATAATCGATACAAGTTCTAAGGTCTCCTTCCTTTTTTGGAACGAAGAACAAAGCTGAAGAAGCAGGGGACTTGGAAGGACGAATAAACCCATTTGCCAGGTATTGATCCAGGTATTGTCGAAGGTGAAGGTTCTCAGGCTCGGTGAGGGCATAAATTCTACTACAAGGAGGAGTAGATCCAGGTATCAGGTCTATCTGGCAGTCATAAGACCTATGAGGAGGTAGAGAGTTAGCCTGCTCCTTCCGGAAAACATCTTGGTATTCTAGGTATTCGGGAGGTAACTGGAGAGTCTCTGAAGAAATTGCTGCCAGTGCAACACCAGGTAGAGGGTGACAAGTAGAGACACATTCTGGAAACTGGACCGTTCTTGCTCTCCAATCGATCAGAGGATTGTGTTTCTCTAACCAAGGTATTCCTAGAATAATCTGGAACTGAGGGGCCTTGATCACATCGAACACGATCTTCTCATGGTGTCCATCTTGACTTACTAGCGTCACCTCTTGAGTGGTATGTGTTACTGGCCCGGAGGCTATCTCCGTACCATCCACCGTAGTAATGACGTCCTTTACAGCCTTGGGACAAAGAGTTAGATTCATCCTCAAAACCATTTCATGATCCACATAATTGCTGATGGCACCGCTGTCGACGTAAGCTTCAATTGCATGTAATCGATCCGGATTATCAGGGCTAATGAGGACCATAGGTATCACGAAATGCGAGGTCACGGAACTGGTTTTCACGCTCGGCAAGAGGACCTCTATTCTTGTCGGGCGAGGTCGTTTCCCTGCTCAGAGTTTGTAACTGTGGTAACTGCAGCTCCTACTGCCTTCTTGGCAGGTTTCACCGGACAGTCTCGAAGAAAGTGCCCTGAGTTTCCGCAATATAGGCATAATTGCAACTGTTTTCTCCTTTCCCGCTCCCTTTGTGTTAGAGGGCCTTTCAGACCCCCTATTTGCATGGGTTCCCCGGAGTCTACTCCTTTGGAAGGAGTTGGCGGTTTGGAAAATACTCGAGCCTCAAGCTTGGAACGATCGGCCTTCCTGTTCTGCAGTCTGTGATCTATTTGAACGACCAAGTCTATATAATCCGAACAGTCTTGTGGGGGATTCACTACTTGGGCTAAAACGTCTTTGAGCTCTCCACGTAGACCTCTATAAAACAGCGTAATCCTTTTGTCCTCAGGCCATTGAGTTTCCACTATTAATCTATTGAAAGATGCAATATAAGCCAAAAGGTCTTGATTACCCTGTCGCAACGAAAGAAGCTCATTGTCCAAGGCCTGCCCCTGTGCATGTCTTGCGAACAGTTTTTCCATACTAAGCTGAAAGGCTTGAAAATCATGGAGAATCGGATCATCTTGATTAACTAGAGGGATCGACCAGTCTGTCGCATTGCCACTAAGGTACGAAAGTACAAAAGCTACTTTAGCTTGATCAGTTGGAAAGGCTGCTGGCCGGCATAAGAAGTGCAACCGGCACTGATTGATAAATACTGCAAACCTCTTTGGGTCACCAGAAAATCGTTCGGGCGGAGCCAGAGGTACATTCCCAGGTAGGTTGATCTGCACTGGATTCATAGAGGATGTTGAAGGAAGATTTGCCCCTGATGCGGGTAGCGGGGTCTGTCCGGCTTGTGACTGTAGCAATTGTCTAGCAAGATCATCTGTTCTCTCCTTGGAAATAATTAGTTCCCTTCTTAGAGCATTCGTTTCCTGACGAGCTGCATGCACTTCTGCCCTTAGTTCCCCAAGTAACCGGGCTAGGTGGTCAGTATCTGAGGTTTCCATAGCGCCTGGGCGAGAGTTTTGCGGTAGGCTTTGCGTTCTGTAACGCTCACCTGATTCTCGCAGAGGCACCGGTCTTGACTGGGCGACTACCGTATCTTCAAAGGTGATGTGCAGCACCCGGTTGGCTCTTTGGGCTGGACCTCTGTGCATTGTATGCCTGACGTGTAGAGTAAGATGTCTGCAGATAGAAAATATGGGGGTTAGTGAACTGGGGTTATTGGGGTGTCCCTATCTCTTTCCTCTTCTCCTCTCCTGTAGACCCCCAAAGGTTAACGCTCTCACCTTAGGTAAGTGAATGCCGAGCTCTCCATCTGCCTCGGGGCAGGGTGCTGTAACCAGTTTCCTCACTGGATAGGTAGCGCAGGCCTCTTGACTTCAGAGGACTGCTGTCCGTCGTTTACTGCACGAACGGTAAGTTTCGAGTAACTCAAATGTCTTTAAAGTCTTTAATAATGATGTCTCTTGTTTTGCAGGGTTCCGGCGATGGCGGATGACGGGCTGAAGTGAGTTGAAGATGGAGCCCGTGTGAGGAATAGAAGCGCCTGGAAGCACGTAAGTAAGCGCTTGTTGCCAGCTTCACGATGCGCTCTAACTGTCTTTTTATTTTGCAGGTACAAGTTCGGAGCGGCTGCAGGGTGCCGGAATACCCACTGGGTTAGATGTGGAAAGGAGTATTGGCACGTGAGTATTAAAGTTCCCCAATGTCTTTAAACGCACCTTGCTTTGTCTTTCAGATGCGGGATGCAGCGCCGACGGCCTCCGGAGCGTGCGAAGAGTTGGTAAGCTTTTGTCTTTCAGATGCCGGAATGCAGTGTGAAGACCTCCGGAGCGCACGAAGAGTAGGTAAGCCTTTGCCTTTCAGATGCCGCAATGCTAACCTGTTCTTTCTTGTCTTTATAGGTGTTGCTGAAGACTGGATTCAGGATGGTAAGCCTTTTCCTTTCAGATGCCGGAATGCTAACCTGTTCTTTCTTGTCTTTATAGGTGTTGCTGAAGACTGGAGTCAGGATGGTAAGCCTTTTTCCTTAGGCCCAGGACCGGATGCAGAAGACACGATGAGCGTTCTGCTGCAGAGGGTGCAGAATAACGCAAAGCAAGATTCATCCACCGGGTGTGGTTTAAATAGCCTCCTGTAGTGCTTAGGTGTCTCCTTCCACAGCCACGCCTAGGTAAGAAAAGAGTTCCTGGTAAGAAAAGAGTTCCTGCCTTCCAGAAGAGTTCCAGTGTTCTGAATCTAGGGAGTGGCTCCAGCCCCACCCAACAGGAAAAGTAGTTCCAAACAGAAGAGGATCAGAGGCTCAACTGGCAGGCAAGTAAGCAGCATGGTCTGCTGCAGGTAAGTCCACCCAAGCATTATGAGCCCGGCGCTTCCAGCGCTGGGACTGGGAATATTTATGAGCCTGGTGCCACTGGCGCCAGGACTGGGTCCAAAAGGTCCCAATTGGGACTGGTTGGCACTCGGAACCTGTGTTATGGATCTGCTTCCAAGGGAGTTGGGAAAACCCTGACCTTTTGGAAGCAGAGATCATGACAGCTGTTCTTACCTGTACATCTCTTCGGCGAACCAAGCATTCCTCTGTACACTTTCCGAAATGCCGAAATCTTCATCTTGGAACTGCAGCACGACACGCTCCATCGTCGACAGCAGTGCCTGCAAGAAAAAACAGAAGACATTTTTAGACATTGAAAAAACAGTCAGTTTAAGGTTGCGCTTTGCCATACTTCGTGCCTTTCCTTAAACCATCACTTACATGCTGTCGAATGTTGCAGTAGCATCAATCTTCCATCCGGCCGCGTCTCGAGTCTCACAGCTGCATTGACGTCACATTTCCATCTAAGGGAAGAAAACAGAAGAGAGACATTATACCGGAAATACGGAGCAACATATAAAGACATTAAACTACACAAATAGAATCACAAGAGCTCAAGAGACACTTACCAATCATAAGGAAAAGCAGAGTCGCAGCTGGACTGGACTAATCCTTATCAGGGATCAGTGAAGGAACTAGATCCCATTCAACGCGCCCCTGACAGAAGTAGCAGGACGGAGAGCTTCCATAATTCACAGGTGAGCTTTATGGGCCGGCATATGTTCACAGAAACCGTACTTTGGGGAGAAGGGTTTGAGAGGTACAACAATCACAGATTGGCGCACTCACACACTCTTATCTCCACGCAGGAGCAGTATCACCATGTACCACCGCTCACAGATTTTCTACCGAGGGAGAGGCCTGAAGGGGGTGATTAAAGTTCAGGGAGGGCTGCCACCATGCCCCAACGCCTCAGCAGAGACCAGGTGAGTGTAACAGTTTCAGAGGCAGTTGCAATATATATTTTTGGGAAATAATAAGAACTGTAGTAAAACTGCTAGCATCCCCAACCTCCAAACTGGCACAGCAGCCCTGAAGGACATGTGTTGATTCTGCACAGGACTGGCCTTTTTGCAGTTTTCCCTGTCCTGGGGAGGTGTATGTTCATTGGCAAACCTGCAATCCCCCATGCTGGTAGTTCCAGATGTCAATTTTGCAGCCATCCCGAGCACCACATGACAAAATCAGTTCACAAGATGCATCAATTGGCCCATCAGTCCTTCTGCCTGCAACGTCACCTACGGGGCAACTACCCATCAGAAGAATGAAGCAAAAAATAAAAATAAATTCCATCTAATTATCGATTTTTTAGCAAGGCAGAAACTTTCTTTGCTTCAATCTTTGCACCAGCAATACAAGAAGTAGCCAATGCAAAATGGCTCCATATCACAGGAACTCATACAGACGACGAAAGAAACTGAAAAGGGCCTGAATGCCATTAAAGAGGAGCTCAGAGAAATTATAATGATGACTCATCAGACTAGGTATGTCCTGGAACTCCTCACTGCCATGAAAGGAGGTGCCTGTGCCAAGATAGGGACATCCTGTTCTACCTGCATATCTGTAAATGATGCAGACAACAAATCACTTACCCAAGCAATAGATGCATTACATAATTTGTGCACCACCATGGAAGAAGCGGGTAGGGCCACAGAAAATGACTGACTGACATTGATTTTTTCATGAGTATCTCCCTCTTGGATGAATACTGTTTTTAAATTATTGATACAGATGCTGGTTATGCTACTTGTGCTCCTTTGCAGCCATCAGCTGATTGTGGGATGCTGTAAGGAAACAGTTAGTATGGTTATGTTAATGATGCCACTTGCACGGCAGTCTATTAAAGACACACCTCTCTTTAAAGATGTTGAAACACAAGTCGGGGTACTGTAGAGGTCAAGCCTGTCAAGCATTGTTGGTTAGAGTAGAACTCTCAATTGGACAATCAAGCTAACTTTTTGACCGTCCATACAATATTGAGTATTACATGGTGACATATGTTGATTTTGAAGGAGATGGGGATTCTTTGTTCTTGCCGTGCAGCCCAGAAGAGTGGAAAGGGGATTCCAGAAATGCTAAAAAGGTGTGGTTGCCAATTGATCCTTTTGTTAAGAGATAAGCATAGATTTTTTGATACATCAAGTGGGGATGTAGAAATGTAGATGCACTATCAACACATACCAGGACGCATAGAGTCAGAGAATTGTATCCACATGAGAAGCTCTGACAAGCTGACTGAGGTTATGCCATTTTACTGAACTAGGCCCTTCTTGGACTTTACTATCATCTTAACACCACCAAGTATACCATTCTGTCACATTAAGCCTTATTTCTAACACTAAAATGACAGAGTCTGCTGTCTGCTGCTTTATAGGTAGTCGCTGACATTAGGGTGGTAGGTTTTGCCGTTCACAACACTAGACCCATTTCCAAGTTGCTCTGTCATTTACTAAAATCAAAATGCAGTCCTGATTGCCTTCAGATCTGCAAGATCTGAGGCGGAGGGGCAGGACATTGTCTTGCCATTGTTGTGAGAATTAGACTCTGGCTGCTCCTTCTCATGTAGCTGTTGCCAGGACATTGGATCATTCAACAAAGTAATTTGTTCTTCTTTCTGTCCTTGGCACAGAGCAAACAAGCACACAAGTTACTAAAGCCCCTTTTATTAATGTGAACAAAGACATCGGGTAGAGATGATGCCAGAATACTAAACCAGTCAAGTAATTCTACTGCCCTCTGCTGAGTCTTTGGACTCCAGGGTACATGATAGGGTGGCTTAGAAACAAACACAAATATGAAGAATTATTTCGCCAAGAGTGGTGCTTTAGTTACATTTCTCATGAGACCAACTGCTTCCCAAGCTATATGGTGCTTTGGCTAGAAGACTGTTACCGGAGACAGCAACGTGTTACACTAAGATAGTTGAAAAGTATGTTACAGCTTGAGGGTCTACACGGCCTGAGAATGAGGGGGTAGCCAAGATGACAGGTTCCATTGGAGAGACGCTCACTGTTTCAAGTTTGTTGCCATAGTGGGTTGTTTTTTAATGAAAGGTGATAGTGTATATTGTGTTTAGGTACTCATATGGGTTGGAGCCAATGAGGATAAAGGAATCACAATACACCTGATATTTGTATTTTATGTTAAACCTGCAGTTTTTGCCTACAAAATCTGTAACCCAATGTGGGTGGGTCGAGTTTTCAGTTGTTCAGTTCTACAGAGCTGACTGACTCTCCCGGCTGTTTAATTGCATGTATTAAAGCTGTTTTCCTAGCAACCCATGCCTCTCATTTTTGTTTCCTTGGATTGCTTTTTTGGGTGGTCTAAAACTACACCACTCTAGGTAAACAAACCCACTGATTTATCATCACTGCTCTATGATGATGATGAATCTTGGAGAAGTGTAAATTAGCTTCAACCTATCCCCATTTATTAGAATGTACTCAGCATTCAACTGACATTTCACTCATCAAGAAAGTGAATGTCACTTTCCAGTTCTCCATGTTATTGTACAGTATAGTCTACACTCCCAATATCCATCTGCCCAAGTGGCAATGCATTACCACCAGTCTTGGAATGTATTCTTAATTACTTCATGACATATCAACAGAATATGTATACTCTAATCTCTTGCTATCCTGCCAGGTCCCCCTGCCCCACAATTGAATTGCCTTTCATCACTGACTGCTCTTACAGCACAGTAGAGCTTTCAGCCACTTCCCTGACACCAACATTGGTAACTGTCCCTAAATGGGAACAGAATTAGTGGGAGATTGTGTGCCAGGCGTGATCGACTTTGCCCCGCCCCCACCTCTCTTTGGTGTCCCATGACATTCTACCATGCTTTGATCATTCGCTGAGAGCCATATAAGTTGCTGTTATTGTCAGCAGGCAGGAAAGACATTTATATTTGTCTGCAATGCAACATCACAAATTGAACATTTATAGACTACAACAATTGTTTCTGAACAGAGCTTTATTATCATACATATTATAACACTAAACGTTGAGAGTAGATATGATTGTCTTCAAACTAGGGCCCTTTAAATGTGGTATAACTGTAAGAGTCGCTGTACTGTATCCTGTTAAGTACAGCTATTAAGCCATGCTGCCTAAATGATGTCATTTTGAAATTATTGAGCAGATAGAAATCACCCATGTCAAAAGGTGTGCAGGGCTTTTAAGTGGGCAAAGTCCATATTGGTCACCCCACAGGTGGTTAATATCTGCATATCAGAGGGGCACTCTTACACCATTGCAATGGGAGCAGACATTCTAAAGCACTAACTGGAAGAAATGTGTCATGCATTTTAGTGAAGAGGTAAGCTTATTTCACAATACACAGTGGACACTAGATATGGTCCTACTCTGCAAGAACAGGAATTACAAAATAAAATAATGTCCACAAAATCTCAAGTCTGCATCAGGAACAAAATAAAACAAGCAAACAGAAACGTTATTTTTAAAGAAGTGCACCACATATTTATTTTTATAACAAAGTCTGTTTATTTATATTGGGTAGTTTTTTTTTCAAAATAAAACATACAAATAAAAAATGCAAAGCCAATTCCAAAAATAGGGGACCCATATCAATTCCAATTTGCTAATCTAATGTCGTGCAATTGGGGCATGCAGGAGCATATGATGATCAATAATACCCCCGCCCCACCATTTTCTACCTCTACCACCATGCTCACAATGAAGCACAGCATGTTTATCTTCATATGGTTATTTGCAGTTCTTTTTTGATGAACTGGATTTGGAGGAGGAAGAGTAGGGTTCCATGTTATGTAGTTGCTGTATGTAATATTGTAAGACCATATATGGAATAAAGGCACAATAACCATATACTAATGACACGCCAGTAGTGAGGTTCGTTTCCCAAACAAGTCTGGTAGTATTTCAATGAGCCGACCGGGTCTCAACACCTCATGGCGTGTGCTCACAAACACTGTGAGAGGAGTGAGAGTGAGCCTTTGGTAAACCAGTAATATATATACATAACACATCATCATTGTACAGCATTATTCGGTCCGCCCATATACATGACATACAAGCTAGGCTTCAGTAATTGACAGTTATGCACGTAACGTCATTCAATCTAAACATTAGGTATTTCTAGCCGAGGCTACAAAGACAGTTTACTGTTTTGGGGAACACGGAGCACTGGCACAGGGAAGGATATCATGTTCTAGTAGGGAGACATTCCAACAATGTTATCTAGTTGCTGCGCTAATGGGCTAACGGTCAGACAGTTCTAAAGCAGAGAAAATACCATCTTTCATGGAGGAGAACCGTTGGTCGCATATAATTCTTATTTAACTGCTCTATACAATACCGTTTGCAAGACAGGCTGGCACCTGGGTTGCTGATTAGTCACTGCTTGTTTACAGCTTCAAGGCTTCACAGACTAAGAAAAACAATGTATTTCTGCAGGGTTTCACATTCCTTCCTACGTTAGCATTCAAAGTTCAAGCTGTGGCCTCGCACCGTATATAGACCCGAAGCACAGTATATATTTCCAAAAAGCGTTCAGAAAAGAAAATGGCGGGCAATTACAAAATGGACTCCCAATGGTCACATTCAGGTTATCATGGTTTGCAATGTTTGTTACATGATGCGATTTGCTTATGCCAACATACAAAACATACAATTCGGGTTGTGCGATTGCATTACAGTTTCACAATATGGGCAGTACCAACTCTGCTCGCTCTTTCATCATTGTCCCTTGTCATGAGGGCCCCTTCAGGCAGACATCCTAATTTCCTAAAGTTAAAAGTTTAAACATAAATATGTTCCTTTAAAATATTGCTATTTTTGTTCTGTTTTTAGTTCATTTCCACTGGATGGAGGACATAATAGTGACACAATGTCCAACTCCTAAATGCTTCTGTGTCTCTAGAGATATGGGACTTCAATGTGATCATTATCCCAAATCAAGCTAGCTTTTATTGATAGATTGGCAGTCTGTGCTATCATACTGCATCACGTCCAGTAGGCCTCAGTCAACTAGATTTTAGAGGGCATTTCAGGAGGCACTTGTGCCTGGTTTCAATATTTCTTGGAAGCCTCTAATATTTGCTTTTCTTTCATTTGTATTTCATTTATATGTGGAAGATGTCGGTAGGTATTATAGACATGTGGGTGCATTTTCTAATAATAACTAAACACATAGAATGTATCCACATCTAGCGGAAATAAGGTGTGTGGATCAAAAAAAGGACTGGAAGGAACATTCCAAAATGAGTAAATAGATAAGCCATATTTCATGTCTCTGGAATGTCAGGCTGTTTTGTAGTATTTTGTTTCAGACATATTTAATTATTGTATTTAATGATCCCTGTTTGCTCAAAATTGGTGTCTAGGCTAATGTTTATTTAAAATAGGCTCAGGCACAATGGTCTTAAGAAGGTGTACAACTGGAGGCCTAGCCTCCCCTTGCTGTACATGCGCATTTGCATGAAAATAGGTTGTTGTGCCTTACGTGCCACCCAGTTTAAACAGATGAAACAAAATATGAAGCTTACCATATAAAAGGGGTTTGAATCATCACACATGTGTTGTGTTTTTAATGTTAAAATGGCACTTGTGTTCTTGTTAACATAGCACTGTGAATTACAAAAGAATACACTGTGTGTTGTTTGAACAATTCTATGCATTTTGGACAGGAGGATCTTTGCTCCACCATCAGGTAGAGGCAGTATGGAATGTCAGTTTATTTTATACATAGGAAGCTGTCCATTGCCCCTATAGGTACAGCACCCATTGGCCTCCTAATTATACCAAAGAACGTAAGAATGTTCTTTGAGTGCTGAGATCCATTTGCTATCCTTTTCTTTACTCACGCAGCATGTCTTCATATGATCTCCACAATGACAAGTGGAGTAGGTCTGTCATTTGTTTGTATGTTCTGCATAATACCTTCCTTACTAAGAACCCATTAGATCCCCCCCACACACTGGGTGCACACCTAGTGAGAAATTAAGAGATCATAGCTGTTTTGGGTGTTATGCAGAAATCATTTTTTGCAAAGGTAACCGGGACAATGTGGAGGACATACTGTTGAATAGGGTTTGTACCCTGGAGTTCCTTAGCCATGTCCCACTGCATTTGCAGGATTCTAAAACAGTGAAATGCAACCTTTGGGTGTCCAGATGTTTTGGACTAGAACTATCAACACCCTACCCTGCATAGTTAATTGTTAAGTACCATGGGAGTCAAAACTAGGAGACGTGGGTTGCAAACCCTCTTAAATAACTGAGTTTTCTATTTGACCCACCTCTGTAATCCACTGCAAGCTGAAAAACGACGGTGTTCCCTGATATTAATAAAGCTCTATTTGCCAACTGTTCCACATTATATCTCTCTGGGTATGGGTGCCCTTAGTCCATGTAAATGCTTCTCATCCACCCGGTTTTCTATGGTTATTCACTGTGCCACACTCACAGGGCCATTAATCTGCATCATCCATAATGTGATTTAAGTTTTGTTGGCAAGAAAGATCTTGTGGAATCTGTCGACTCTTCGGAAGGACAAAGATGCTGTTGGAGTTTGGTTCCCTCTTGTCCTAGATTATCAAAGGGCTTTGATATTGCATTGGGGTCAAAGTTTTTCATCAGGGCTCTGTCAACCCCACCAGCAATTGCTATAGCTAGAAGAAGAAGGGGTATTAACCCTGCCCCTTAAAACCCTCATTTTCATCAACTCCAAGCCGCTTTAGACGGACATTCAGTTTTATACAATAGATCATACGTCATTCAAAGATGTTTGAGAAGGGGTGTGGGCCCTTCTGCCAGATTTATTATGGTGGTGTTCTTTCTAAGAATTCAGTATTTGTAGAAAACCAAGAGATTAGCTACACATTCTCAAGTACAAGAGGCATTCTCTAAGTATGACAATGCACTGTGATTTCTCATGCGAAGTTATATGCAATTCTGAAACTGAAGTACTCTTTTGGATTGATGACATTTTTATTATGCCCAATTGAGGTATTTTTTAGATTGCCAAACTACAAAAAGTTATCCTCTCCTCATCATTTCCTTCAGTCAATAATCTACATCCATAAAGAGTCCTAGATAAAATTATGTTTTTAATAAGACTGACAGCAAAAACAAAACTCCATTGCAAAGCGATCAGTGGGAAAAATATTTGCATTTCAAATTTGGCCTTGCTTGCCAAAGCAATGTTTTTGATAAGTCCACGATGCTTTGGATCCCCCAGTTTACATTAAGGAACAATCTCCAAATGGCGGTATGATTAAGTGTGTCCAGTTGTTTTGCCACAGGAAGCTTATACGTAGCTGTATTAAAAAGTAGTAGCCATCTACTTGAGTAATGATCTGTAATTCCCTTCAGATAACTGCCTCACACACTTGCTCAGCAGCTAATCAGAAAGTCACACTTGGTATGTAACAATGGGTTGAGAGTCAAACCTTTTGCGTTGCTAACAAGACTGAGAGCTAAAGTGGTCACAAGCAATTGGAGAAATGATGGGGAGATACATGAGCCCTCCTGTTTGCAGTTAGCATGTCAAACATTCGCCCTGGACCTTGTTGTGGCACACAGATCATTTACGTTCTCGTTGGATCTGCACAGTCTTTGGGAGCTAGTCACTCCCATACTGCATGCCAACAATACAAGTTGTACATAGAGATTGGATATTAGCTAGACTCCTCTAATGATGGATCAGGCCCTGGATACTGTTGATAAATAGCTGTTTAGTGAATTGGCTGAAACCATCTATGACATGTAATGTTTCTTGAGGCATGTTATTTATGAACGATGGGATATTCTGACATTGTGCTGACTAATTGCACGTTTTCAATTCTCTGTCAATTAAATTTCACGTTTTTGTAATACTGTTTCTGTGCCGATATTAATTCTCTTGCAGGGGTATGTATGAGATGTAAAACGCTGATGTCACCCATGGATACTCATATTTAAGCTGCCCTTTCTCTGGGCCTCATTACGACCCAGGCGGTAAGTTACCGCCTGGGTCGTACCTTTACCACCATGGCGTAAACTATGTTTACGCCATGGTGGTTGGCGGACTTACCGCCCCATTCCGAGTTTGGCGGGGCGGTAAGTCCCCAATCCCCATTTACCCTTCCCCATTCCCATTTTTGCCCCATAGGGCATAATCGGAGTGGGGAAGGCGTTAATTACGCCACCGTAAATTACGGTGGCGTAATTAACTCCATGGTCCCTTAGCGCCATGGATTTTAACACCTGCTAAAAGCAGGTGTTAAAACCTCCATGGCGCTAAGGAACCTCGTACTCAGGCGGTAAGGGTCGGCGCTGTTTACGCCGCCGTAAACCCCTTACCGCCTGAGTCGTAATGAGGCCCTCTGTGTTTTTTCTTCCCTCTCCTCTTTTCTCTCACAGTCTGATAGTTGTTGGACTAACCTACTGAATATTCTTGAGACATTGCGCCTTATTACAACTTTGGCAGTGCAGCTAAAAATTGGCAGTAATTTGCGTAAAGGATTGACCTCCAGTAAGGTGTTGGAAAAAAATCCTCCACTTCAAAGCCATAAATCGATGGATTTACCACACAGAATTACTGGTTCCAGTAAATTAGCCAAAAAACTCCATGGAGTCCTGTGGACTCCAAACATGGGGATTTACACTGCCTTCCAACCACTCAGATTCCCTTGGTATGTGCACAGGGCTCAGTGCCAGTATCAGTAAAGGATTTTAGCATTACCAATACCAAAATACCAACAAACTTGTAATTAGGTCCATATCCTGGGTTCAGATTCATCATGAGCAAGTACATGTCTTATTTATTTATATGCGGGGAGGAACAATTCTGACAAAATAAAATACACTAGATATGACTTTTAGATTGTTCAGACTCCTTTTTATCATATACTTATTTTCTAGTTGAATATGTACGGTAACAGAGAATTTACTCACATTCATGACACTGAAGCGCAATTTGCAGCACAACTTTAACTCTCCTCAATAAAGGGAGATAACTTAAACACTACTTCAATCAGTTCTAGGTTCTTAGCAGATACTGATGGGGTTTCTACAACTTCCACAGTTCCCTGCCCCCCAGTTCTAATGCAAACAGTCTTTAGGAGGTTCACTGAATGTCACAAAAGAATTGTCAGAATGGATATTCTTAGGGAAAGGTGGGAGAATTTGGAACAAAACAATATTTCCCATTGGTGTACTATTTTGCTTTTGTAATAGTCCTCTTGGCCATCTGCAATTCTCTCATATAGTGTATGGAGAAAACTAAATTCTTGAAGAAAGTGACCATGATCCCCCAGCACAAAGTCCTTTCGAATACAAAACCAAAAAGGAAAAATATCTCTCTGCAGTGAACAAGATGTATTTAAGTCCAACTGGCTCTCACCAAAACATAATTTACAGTCTCTGTTTTTCTTTGTTCTGATGGAGATGAACCGATTTGTAGCACTCTCAAATATGTCTGACATTTTTACCATGATAAAATATATGTATGTGTATTTTGTGTCAGGTGGTGAGTGTGTAAATACTTGCTATGCACCTTCTATCCAGCTGTCATGTAACCTGAAAATGGAGTTCCAGTTGTAGTTCCATGAGCTTGATTGTGGTCAGGTGTGCTACGCAATGTGCCGTGTTTCCTGTGAAGTGTGATGCATGCGGAAATGTGGTGCCAAGCACCATGTATTTTTTGCAATCATGTCGTGCAGGCAAAGTGTAGTAAATATGGTGTCATGCAGTGTGATGCATGATGTTCGCAGACGTGAGGCAATGTGCTAAGTGAAATATAATATACTGTGTTCTCTCTGTGAGGTGCAGTGCATGCAAGGAATAACATATTATGTGAGACTATGGTGGCAAAAAGCAAAGCTACAATGTAACAATTGCCTGTATTATGTAAAAATAAAATATACTACTGTGTGCTATATTGTGCCACATCTTAGCTACTTAACTAAATTGATCAACACTGCTACTGTCCTGTGTCACGTGGACATTACAACATTGTCTGGGTCCTGACGCCCTGCTAGATGACCTTTTTCACACTATACTTGTGCTCATTTTGTGGGAGGTGCACCTGCATCTGAACACTGCCCCTTTTGTTATGTCAGTAACAGACAACTCCTCCCTCTTCCCACCTTTCTTCCCTTTCTCCTCGACCTTCCTCACCCATATTTTACAAACCTCTTTTGCGCAGTAGCCCTCCTCATCACATTCCACTGATGGCTCTGGAAGGTTAATACAGTCCCCTTCCTTGAAGCGACTCACCCAGTACAAATTATAGTTCTGAGGATCTGGCGGTTCTGGACATTGTACCTCTGGGAAATCAGTAACTCTTCCGACCCCAACTATTTCTCATTTCTTTCTTCTGACCCCCATTCCCATCTTCCTTCACTGCCCCATTTCCCATTCCCTTCACTTGGAGAGAGAACATCCTTCCTCTCTTCATCCATAATCTTATCGCTACTGTTTGACCCCATTTCCCTCCGCCCACTCACAACAACCCACCGCTACTTGGGTTGTGCCAAGAAAGATGAGTACCACTATAAGGACAGGGACCAATACCTTCAGGATCTGCGGTAACCAGGTTGGCAGCCATGAAAAATGGCATCACCCCAATCTTCTTTGATGGCCGTGTTAGATTCTGCTTCCATCTTTGGGTGTCAACAGGACTAAGACATACCTGATTTTCACGGTCATCAATCTCACCACCATAAGGTCCTCTCATATAGAGTTTCACCCCCTCTCTGTTGCATTAGCTAGCTGCCAACCTGTACTTTGGAGCCATTTAGGATTCACAGCTGCCTTAAAACCGGGTGCTAAAAGAGATGCAACAAACATAGCAGTCGAACAAAACAATCTGAACTTGGCCGGAATCCCATGCAACTAATCTAATGATTTCTGAGATGTGTAATTATTATCTCCTTCTTTTACTCACATTGCGTAAACATCCTTCTTTGTTCACCATTCTAAGACCAGCATAGCTATAATTCCAAAAGTTATCGACAAGTTGCCTCGAATGCGAATGTCCGTGCCTAGCATTCCACAGTCCTTCAAAAGTACGCAAGTGTCTGATATTTTCCTTAAAAGACAATCAAGCTTTATCCAAATGTTCGGCAAAAAAGCATGCAGCAATTGCAGTTCAGCAACAGTATGGGTGTTAAAAGGCGCAATGTCTGAGTGGGGTACAACCAAGGGTGGTGTGTGAAGGGCAACGGGTGAGCAGGAGCCAGCCCCACATGGTAGTAACTGTATTAAGACACTGGACCCACAGGCCCAAACCCAAATCACATCTCGTTCCATCGCTTTGGTGAAGTCCCTCATTCTCTCCTAATTTAATGGTATCTTGCGATCTGAAACACAACAAAGGATGTGTGCGTGGTTCATTTGTCACTGGTATTTTTCTGTCAGCTATCCAAGTGAGGGAATGCACATTTCCCCCCATATCTTCAAATAGGATGCGTTAATGAAGGCTGCCACTTCATTCCAAAACCCTGCCAAACCCTTTGCCCTGCTGCTCATGCACTCCTCAGCCCATTCATCTCGGGAATATAAGCGTGTGGTGCACTGAGAATGCAACTTCCCCCTTTGTGGTCTCTCCCTCTCGTAGTGCAGCACTTTGTCCCTTGTGCTGGCATCCTGGGCCATCTTTTTCATCTTTATATAGTCATGTTCTCCCCTACCTCCACCCACTGCACAGTTACTGTGTGTCCTTGTAAAAGACCTGCAATGTCACACAACACCATATGAATTGTATCTATTTATTTATTTATTTATTGTTCATGTGTTAGGCGCTTATACAGGAAGCACAAACTGCTTCTGTTTCAAAGCAGGGAGGGGGCAGGGGATGATAAACAATGTAATTACAACAATGTTAAATAATGAAATACAACAATACAAGAAGAGACAATCGGGAGGTTAAGACAAACCTGCTATGCCTTGTGAGTGTTCAGAACGTGCAAGTGCAGAGTGGAAAGGGGTATGGAATAGTTGCTGTGGTGCTCATGGAGAGCAGCAGGTGAACTGCAATGCAGAAAGGTTAGTGCAACCTCCAGTGGTGGAGGGTGAGCCGAGGCAAGTGCAAAGGATAGACAGCAGCTGGGGTGATAAGATGTGGGAGGTCAGGTCCCTGAGGATGCATAAGGGCCCTGTGCACCAATAAAGCTACCTTGATATTAGCAGGGGTAGAGGGAGGGAAGGAAGAGGTAAAGAGGAAGGTCTTGAGGCATTTCTGGAACTTAAGGATGTCCTAA